>NC_044572.1:128612028-128912028 GCF_901933205.1 Camarhynchus parvulus
TCTTACAGGCACTCCAGGCTTGCTTCAGGTATGCCGGCACTGCTAGGGTTTTTGAGAAGCCATCACTTTGGAAGTGGGTTTGAGACACAACACATCGCAATAAAATCTGAAAACACTTGAACAACCAGATGTATGGTTTATGCTGACATCCTAAAAGTTGACTGAAATCTCTTAGTAAGAAAAAGTGAAGTCTGAGCATGGAAAAAAACCAGCAATGTGTCAGACAATCATGTGAAAAGCTTGAGGGGAGAAAACAGAACCTTTGCTGAATGCTTAACTACTGTTTCCCAAGCGAAAATACAATGGCTTCTATGCTGGTCACAATTATGCTGTTATAAATCTAGTGATTTCTTCTGTGCTACCTTGGATTTACAACATTGTAACCAGCCTTTCAGTCTTGTTGGGTCTGCTGCTGCCAAAGAATTGTATTTTATCACTCAGGCACACACAGGAGACTTCTCTTTATGTTGTCACTCACAAGTGGTCTGTCTTCTAAAAGTAAAGCATGAAGATTCAGCATGTCTAATTCCTGCTTCTTTCTATTCTGTATTTAGTCAGGGTTAGGAACAAAAATTTATTTCTAACTGGCTGATCTGATAGTGATCTGATTTGCAACCTTCTATTTTGATTTTGAAGAAGTGATTTGACAGAGAAACCCACTGGATTCAACGTGAGGCTGATCCATATCAAGGCTCAGTCACAAAGCTGTAGGACTGGAAGGGGTCACATAATATCCCACCACCTGTATCACAGCAGGATTCCAGGACATCTGGTTTGTTCTGAACAATCTGCACTGTCTTCTCCAACAGACTGGAGCTTTGATCCACTGCTCACTCTGACATCCTAGACTGAAAAGTCTTTCCCTCCTTTCCCGCATTGCTCTGAAATCTTCTTTACTGCGAATTATTTTTTCATCCTTTTTTTCCACAGCCACAGAGAACAGTTCATCATACCTGTCTCCAACAGGCTTTTTCATACTGGAAAACTGTTATCATGGGGTCCCTTCAGTCTCCTCTTTTCTAGGCAAAACAGACCCAGTTATTTTAGCTTTTTTCCTCATAGGTCATGTTTTTGAAACCTCTTGACATTCTTAGTATTGTTTTTTTTTTGTTTGTTTGTTTGTTTTGTTTTTATTTGGGGTGTGTGTGTGTGTGTGTGTGTGTGTGTGTGTGTGTGTGTGTGTGTGTGTGTGGTGTGTGTGTGTAAAAGAGAAGACAGTTATTCTGGGAAAATTATTTCCCTAGCATTTGGCTGTGGTGAGTCCCTGCTGTGAGACCATTTCTTCCTTGCTAGACAGTGTGTTACCATCTTTGAGTTAATGGTAGCCTGAAGGTCTCAGGCTAACATTATCTTGTTATCTGTTGTTGGTCTCTGTGGTCACTGTGTGGTGTGGAACATGAAAGTAGAATGGTGCAGGGGTTATTACTGGGTGGGGGTAATATGTGCTAATGTGTGCCAAGTTTTACAGATTTATACAGATAACTGATTGAGAAGTCACACATTTCATGGTTTCCAAGAAGCCCATCTTCAGAAATCCCTCCTTCAAGAGGGAAGTTAGTAGGTGCCCTTCTTGGAAGATTCTGGAAGGTGGATGCAGTGGAGTCATGGAGCATCAGTGCTGATGATTCAAACTAAAAATTGATGTTTGTATTGCTAGTGGGAAAGTCTTCTCTGCAGTGGAGAAGAAATGTGTTTTCTGCCTCTGACTTTTTCTCCCTCACCCCTCATGACAGTGGTATTTCTGGAGGAGGAACTGGTCAGGCTTGTCTCAAGAGTCCAGACTTGGCTCTTTTCTACCCTAAACATAAAGGAATGTTATATTCTACTGACTTTTGTACCTGAAGCTTGAACTACTCTTTCTTCTGTTACTCATTTTAATAAAGTACGCCAGAAAATGCAAGGATGATATGAAAAGCCTCTCAGAGTCCAGGATCAGCTCTGGGATCCCTTGGTCACATGACTAGTCAAAATAATGTGTGAGGTTTTATTAGATTTTTCACGTTTCCTTTCCATGGGGGCAGAGGACTGAAAATTGTCATCAGATATGTCCAAATCAATTTTTACGTTTGTTAAGCATTGTCATCACTTATGGTCCTTACTTTGATACATAAAATTTGCCATAATTTCTGTCTGGCACTGTGAGGAAGCCTATTGATTCTGGCCTGCAGTATGTCTGTGACAAACACACAGCAGTTACTCTAATGAGTAATATTTGCCACAGTATTAAATGCTGGTGGGAATGCAAATACTAATTAATTCATGCTACAAATTTAGAGTTGCCTCTAAATTAGCTCAACTAACTTCTGCTGAAGTTAAGCTCTGCTTAGACTGGCCATGACAAAGAACTTCACCTCTGCTATAGGACAGAGTTAAGCCTACTTCCAGCTGAGATGGCTTATGAAATGTTTTCACAAACGTGTGTGGATAGAACCAGAGTCACAGTTATATAGTTTCAGAGTCATATTTACAAACTGCAGTCTCCTTCAGGAGCTGTAGACCCCGTTCAGAGAAGGCTGAAAGAGCCATTTGTGTCACAGTTTGCACTGTCAAGAACACAAAGCAAGCACGAACCAGGGGTGCAGCCGCAAACCAGGCAAAGCTTGTTGGCGTGCTGTGTCAGCTGGGAATAAGGAAAGCAGAGGTGCTGCCTTCCTGTGAGCCCCAGTGGGAGGACTTGACAAGAGGAGAAGGCTGTGGGACTGACCAGGAGGAGTTGTGAGGGAACCAATAGAGAGGTAAAGACATTTTTGCCTAAGGTAATTTAGTAATGGATGTCCTTGACCTTGATAGGATGATGCATCTCACTGTCTTCCATATACTAAGGCAGGAGGGAATTTACTCAAGGTTCCAGAGATATTACAGAAAGATGCCAAAGAGAAGACCTTATGAATCCTTCTTCGATCCAATACCTTCTAGACACAGCTGCAGGTTGACTGCCTGGCTGTCCATATTGATCCTGAATTGCTGGTTATCCCTTTTGCAGCCTGGAAGAATGTTGCAAGATTTCTGGATTGTCATTCCTTCTGAGTAATTTTTATCTTCTCTTTTCTGTGTTTGAATTATAAATACAGTCATGCCCATGTAATATTGGCAAAAGGGTTTCCTAAAAACTGCAAAGATACTTCTAACCTTCTGCCATTATGTGATTATTTTTGCCAACTTCCTGGACATTCAGAGAGTGTTTACTTTCCCATTTTATATTTTTGCAGAGTGGAGATACATATCATCAGGCTGTAGTCAAACATGTCTAATTAAACAACCCCATCCACGTTCACACAAAAGAGTGGCCTATTCAGGAGCTGCTATCAGTTCTGCCACAAGCTGAAAGACCATGCCATTAACTTCTTTACATTAAAGTGCAGCTTGCTAAAAAATAATCTTTTTTTCCATCACTGGTGGAATTAGAACTTTCCTGATGCCTAGTTTGGCAACAGAAAGGTTGGCTTTATGAATGGATGTGTAAAATAAAAGAAACTGTTGCTGATGATCAGAAGGCAATTTAGCTTTCTGCCATGAAGAACGACTTCCAGAATCAAGAAAAATGTGAAGTCTGTGTTCTGTGTATTTACCGTTCACCACTGCAGGATGCTATGGTCGATCAGTTGTTAGCGTAGACCTTCAACAAAGCACATAACTCTTTCAACCTTTCTACTTTTCTGCGCAAATGAAAAAGTAACTGTAAATCTTGCTGACAATTACTTCTGTATCTATTGGCAGGCAGTCAACTTTGGCCTGAACAACATGGGAACAATATGTGCTGCACAGCCAATGCCCATTAATTGTCTCTTTAGTTTCCCCTGCAGCTTGTAGAACACATTTCTCCCAGGTGATCTGCTTGTTTAAACATTAGTACAAGCTTGTCTGGCACAAAATGCCAATAATTTATGAGTCAGATTCTGCTTTTCAGTAATATTTACAGTGTGCTCTGTTGTAGAGCACATTAGATACTCTAAGTAAAGGTAAAAATGTAGAAAAAGTGATTTTTTTGGGTTACCTTCAAGAAGCAATCAAAATTACTCTAATTTTTCTATGTACTGTTTAATCAGCTGACACAGACCCAAAGCCTGTTTTTATCTCAGTCTACATGTGTATGCTCATTAGTGAATGGCACAAGGATACAGTAAAAGCATCTTCCAGATACTTTCCTCTTTGTGTACACAACTGCTGTCTGGATTACTGTGTCGTCTTGACTCCCTGATGAACTGCTTTACTGATTAATCACTGTTGGTTTTGTTTCTGTAGCTTCTCTAGGACTTCTCCCTGGTTTCTGATAAGGGTGCTGTGACAGTAGGCAATAATAACTGCTTGGCTGCTATGGTTATTTTTCTAGTGGGAACAGTTGACCTTTGACTTTCTACTTCTGAACTAGTCTGTCAGTGCTGAATGCTTTATAACACTTATTTAATGAGCAATCTCTTCTCACCTTTTCCAAAGACTTAATAGCAGGAGCTGTAGTGAGATCTCCTATCATCATCTTTTTTTGTTCCAGAGGCACTACTGAACATGTACTGGTGTTTTATATAATGTTGTTACAGCTAAATCCAAGTAACATACAAAAGCAAATGAGGAGGAACAAATAGTGCCCTGAGTACCACCTCTTTAAGATTTTCATTCAATTTATTTTACAATTTAGTCACTGGAAACCACTGGAATATGTTAGACTGTTCTAGTTAAAAGTTGAATGAAGGTTCAAACTATGGTTTAGGTATACTAACTATAGTGGTGTTGAATTAAGTATCCTTTAGAATTTTAAGGATCGCCTGCTATCTCAGGCTGCTGGGTCTGGAGTTTGAAATCAGACATGTTTTCTGTCCATTTTCTGGTCATAATGTCTGGATAATGCTGCACTAGTTACTGTATTTGGCCTATAGCTACTTCAGTTGGCTCAAAGTCATCTTCTTACCTTCAAATTTGAATCCAGCTCAAGTCTGCTTGAAGACCTGAGAACACTGCAAAGGATGGATGGCTTGCTGTTGTGTGTCACCTATTCAGCTGTAACAGGAGACCCCTGGCTCCTTTTGTGGGATCAGTTAGTGCCTAAGCTCTCCGAGGGAGTGAATCAGGCTCCTGCTGGTAACCTAGCATTAGGCTTGTTCCTCTGTGTGTGCATGGTAGATTTATCTGCCACTGGACTGTGCACCTTTTTCACTAGACCTGAGAGATGGAGTAATAGCAAATCCAGCAGCACAGTGTGTCACAGACCCTGCTGACCCACACTGCCCTGCTCTGCTGCTGCTGCCCTGCCAGGGGTGGAGCAGGCAGCCCCTGCCCTCTCTGTCCCCTCAAACAGTCCTGGATGAAGCAGGAGGGTGCACAAGGAGCTGTGAAGACCTCAGAAATGTTAGCTAGTGTGCTGGAGATGTCTGTAGCAGCCAGCCTGCCTAAAAGTGCTGCGTGGGAGGGTGCTTGGGCTTTGGGCTGGCTCTGCAGGGACGTTCTGCCTGGGCTCTGGGCCTGGGGCGTGCCAGGGCAGGGCTTGTGCTTGTGCCAGTGGCAACCAATTCATCACCTGGACCAGTAAATAATGGGCACAATGTTTACTCTCTGGGGAGCTGCATTTGTGCTAGTGAAATATTTAGGCCAGAATGTGATGGTACTTCTCAGTCTTGATTATGAGGCTGGACAGAGAAGACACAACTGGATTACAAGGACACTCACAGACCTGGGAGGATTCTCCTTTCACCTTGGCTAGTTTAGTTGAGCAGATAGAATTTTGTTGCAATGCCCAGGTTAGAAGTGCTGTTCTGGAGAGCAGCACTGACACAGTACTGCCCATCTCTGAGGATGTCCTCTGCCCATCTCTGAGGATGTCTGCAGTCCTCCACAGAGGTTTCTGGGCGTGTTCATTAATACAGTCTGTTTGAACTAAAGTATCCTAATGAGAAAAGAAAAATGCTTATCCTATCTATGGACAAATGACAGGATTCCTGAATGCCTTTATTTTTTATTTTTATTCAGTAGCACTCAAGACACCAGTGTCTATTCCTGCAGAAAAATCTTTCCTGCAGAAAAATCTTTCCTGCAATATCTCAAAAACTCACTTGTAGGAAGTCCCATCTTGTCAGGTCTGGCAGAGTTTTTCCAGCCCTCCTCCTTGTCCTGCCTGGGCCAAAGGTGGTGCTGGACAACCTGCATGGTTCCTGCTGGGGGATGGTGGGAGCAGGCTCTGCTCTGCATCCCATGAAGCAAAGGCAGGGGGAGACTTGTCCGTGGTCACAATCAAAAAATTTCAGAATGAAACTGTCCTGCTCAAACTGGCACAACAAAATATGTGTTTTTTTCAAAGGTGCCTAAGTTTTAGAGCTCCACATACCCTCTTGGGGAATTCTTTGTGCTGAACATCTTTGTGTGTTAGAAATGAAGCATGAGCGAGCTGAGTGAATCTCTAAATGGCTGCTTGCTCCTGATGGTCACATGTCTGTAAATGAGTTTATTCCTGGTGGTGGTGATGGGGATAAACCCCATTCCCTTCTCTAAAACAGGGAAATACATTGTAAAAACAAATTTACAGTGCTGATATTGACTTAGAGGAAGACCAGAGCCAGTAAAAACAGTTATTGCAGCCTTCAGATGAAGTCTCTGATATGCAGTAGCTTTCCCAGATGTACAGGCACAAGGAGGATGGCTGGGTTCACATATTTTCTCACACATATCTGCTAATGGAGAAGTCCCATGTCCCGCTGTAAATGTAAATACCCAGTAATGTTATATAAAGTTATGGCTTTCTCTGGAGAATTTTTGCTTCATAAATTTTTGGCAGCTCAGGATGGATGTAATCCTGCTCCTATGTGTTAAGTGGAAACAGGGACTATTGCTGTCAGATAGCTACCCTGAAGCCTTGAGGAATAAGGGATATCTTATTAATGGACGCAGAAATACACTTGCCATGAATTTTGAGGCTTAGAATTTAAAATGTGCCTGAATATCACCTTTGAATAAGGTACTGCCTCCTGCCTGTATTTTATAACACAAGACAGGATTATTGGTTCACCAGAATACATGAGAGGAATTGCTGCAGTAGTGGCATGTGAGGTTTGGATATCACAGAAATGTTTTGTCTTAGGTAGCTTATTTAAGTGATGTTGCATGACGCCTTTTTCCAATGATCTGAAACATAACAATGATGTATTCTCTCTTACTGTCTCTGACTTTCTAGGGTTTGCCACAGAGGACATTTATTTGCCACTGCACATAAAAGCTTTGAAGGGTTTTGTGTTGGTGATATATTTAGTCTTTTTGTGCTGTCGGAAATTTTCTCGTATAAAATCTCTGGGCACTGGTTTTGTTTATCTTTTGTTAAATTACTTTCCTAAACAAATATTTCACATGACCTCAACGTGATTTTACACAATATTTTATATAGCTTCATCTTGAAGTCTGACTTATGAATCCTTTGTATCTGTCCTCAGACATCTGTCTGAAATATTCTCAAGTTGTGTAAGGGCCCCTGGATATATGTGTGTCAGTCTCACTTCCTAGGCTGGAGTCAGCACCTGTTTTTTGGACATCTTGGTACCCTTTCCCAGGGGGACATCCAAGTCTGGGATCTTTCCAAATGGGAAAACTCATCACAAGCTAGATCAACAGTTGAGATCCATGGAGCTGGCATGGAGGAACTGGATGCTGTTACTAGGCTGATTGCAGGTATGGATCTTCAGAAACCTGTATGAGCTATCTACATGTGAGTCTCTGTTGGCAGTAGGATTTTGTCCAGAAGTTTGAATTCCCTGGCCATCCAGAGAAGATTTTATTCAGCATGTTCTGCACTGGCCCTGTGATGTCTGTGTATGTCCCACGAACACAAAGTGAGTCAGTTTGTTGGGCAGAACAGAGTGGGGTTGGAGTGTTAAGGTGCAGAATGATCCTTCAGTGCCTCTATCAAATATATCTAACAGGGATTGCTTTCTCTAGGAAAAATACCCCTTAGACATGACAAAGAGCACATGCGCACTCCACAGGTTAAAAGCATTTGTCTATAATTGTGTCATTCTGTGGTACTTACAAACGTTTTGGAGGACGTAGCTAAAATTTATGATACGTGAAACACAGTGTTATGGCATCATTGAGCCACCACTGTTTAAAAAATCTGACATCCCCTTTACTCATAAGACTAAACTGTTTTAAATTTATTTACACCCCATCATTTCCTTAGGGACCTGTTTTCCATAAACTAACGAGGCACTGGTGCAAGAACTCTGCTGTTATTTCTGGCAAAGACCATTTTGACTCAGAGGCATACCTCTCTGGATTTTTTTCTTCAGTAGCCTACTGCAAATAACAGATAGGAGAAAATACATCATGTTTTTGAGTATCAGAGACAAGTTGCAGGACTGTGAAATGTTAAACAACACAATTACAAGTTGATATCCATCTTATTGCACTTGTCCACACAATTTTTCATGTCTTACTATTCTCATCTGTTTCAAAACTGTACATATGATTTGTTGAAGACCAGGTCAATCCACCAGCAAGCACAGAGCATGAAAGCTTGCAAAAGGGAAATAATGAGATTGACGTTCCTCATTGTATCCAAAGGAGTGATACCTCATTCCTTTTCCCTCGGTTAACAGTGTGTTGCACAATGGATCTTTAATGTAACATTTGAGACACCAAGAGACTGCTGTTGAGACATACAGGACTTTCTAAGCAAGTTGTAAGCTTAAGGTCAATTTTTAAAAGTAAAAAGTCAAAGCTTCAATGGATTTTCTAGGTGCTGATTTTCAGTGCTGAGTGAAGGTTCTGTAAAGGGATTGGTCACTTTTAACATCCAAGTACAAAATTGCAACAAAAGTGAACTATTAGAAATCAAACCCTATCCTTATATAATGCTTCCAATATGCACTTCAATTATTCACACCTTTGCACTAAGTCCAATAAGAATGTAAAACTGATTTATTGATGAGGAAAAAGTGGTTATTATCGGTGTGATTACAATTGATTGCTAGAATATTAGCTTATTTAGAGGAAAAATGTCAAAATATTGTGTGTGGTTAATCTCAAGGTAAAAACCTCTTCCCAGTTACATATGAAAACATGTTGTTCTACTTGTGGACATGGAAGGATGGGCACACTCTCCTCCTTGGACATCTAAAGCAAGGTGCCTTATGTAAGGGTCTGCTGTTTCTCTGGGGTGAGAGAGAGGTGGGTGTAATAAGCGGCTCTGAAGATGGGCTTCTGCTCCCAGTTTGCTTGTAAGGAGGATAGAGCATCCTTCTGATTGACTAGGGGCAGGGGACCTGGGCTGCTCATCTGCAGTGGAGAGGTGAATACTCATGCTCCCTGCCAAGGTTATTAACTTCCCTGGCATTTGTGCAAATCATGGTAGGTAGGAAGGACGTTGTTGTGGTTTAATTCCAGCCAGCAACCAAGGCCCCAAATCGTTCACTCACTCCCCCACCAGTGGGATGGGGGAGAGAATTGGAAGGCAAAAGGTAGAAAACGCATAGATTGACATAAGGACAGTTTAACAGGGCAAGGAAAAGCCACACATGCAAGCAAAGCAAAGCAAGGAATTATTTATTTACTTCCCATGGGTAGGCAATGGTGTTCATCCATTCCCAGGAGAGCAGGGTCCCATCACGTACAATGACTATTTGGGAACACAAATGCCATCATTCTGAATGTCCCCCCTTCCTGCTTCTTCCCACCACTTCATACACTGAGCATGATGCCACATGGTCTGCAATATCCCTTTGGTCGTTTGGGGTCACCTGTCCTGGCTGTGTCTCCTCTCAGCCTCCCATGCACTCTCGGTCTCCTCAGCAGCATGGCAGTATGAAAAGCAGAAAAAGCCTTGATCCTGTGCAAGCCCTGCTCAGCAATAACAAAAACATCACAGAATTATCAACGCTGTTCTCAACACAAATCCAAAACATAGCCCCATGCTAGTCACTATGAAGAAAATTAACTCTAGCCCAGCCAAAACCAGCACAGAAGTGATTTTCCCAAAGCCAAAAAACCAGTGTGCCAAAGCTGAAACCAGAAGCTAAGTATCGTGATTTGCTGGTCATGTACTTTAACTCAAAGACTGCCTCTTCTTGCAGAGAAGAAGAAGTTGTTATTAAACACAGGAGACAAAATGTGCGGAAATAGTGATGAACTAGAGCTATAAAACAGGATTTGCATATTTGGTTTCTCCAGCCTCCCCCATTCACCTCAATTTAAATCTAGTTTCTTTAAGCACAGAGTGGAATACAGTCCTTTATCTGTGAACCCTCAGGAATGTAGAGCAAGCAAATAGGACAGAAGTGAAATCTTCAAGCAGGGAATGTCTATGTATATTTCACAAGCTCAGGTGACTGTGAGGAAGAAATCCACATGAGGCCGAATTGTCAATGGATACAGAAATATTTTTTCTCTGATCTTTCTTTTGCTCCCTCTGTCACTAAACTGATTACTGTTGCATGAGGGTGCACTCTTAATAGCTGCCCATTTAAACATCTTAATTAAATCCACCTTGAAGACGAGATGAACAGTATAGCAAATACAAAAAAATTCTAAATAATTCACTTCAAAAATAACTAATAATGCTTGAAGTTCAAAAGTACTAATCAGGATGTGTAAAAGTGGATTGTGTATCACTTCTTGAATTTTATAATTTCGATGTTGTATCTCTGAAACATAAATCCTGCAGTAAGCCAGATGAAATCTGTTCACACTGAAAATAGCCATTGCAAAATGCTTCTGAATTACACTAGAAAAAGCACTGTGATAACTATAACTCTGTTGAATTACATATTATACAAAGAGTACTGTTAAAAAAAAGAGTTCAGTTTTCTGATATGTTTTAGATCTTCTAATCCATCCTGATAGCCCAAGTTCAAATTTTCCGTGGGAACTTTTTCTTTCTTGAATCTTAGAAGGTGATGAGGTCCCATGCTTGTAGAGTATTTCAGACTTTCCATTTCTTTATTATGTGTGTATGATGTAAAGTGCTTTTATGTACAAAGTAAATAATGGCTTTTAGATATAAGTAGACAGATTTGTAAATTTAAATATTATTATATATTTATAACTGCAGCCAGTTTATTTGATAATGCCCATGTCTGCCTACTCTCACAGAATGTGTGAATGTTTTCATTTCATTTTACGATGCTGTATTACATGTATGTGTGTAAGCACTTAAAAATATTCTCACAGATGTATAGGGATGATGAAGCCCATGTTCAGCCCTTAGAGTGGGTGACAGACACTTGACTTGAACATATTCTTGGCAAAATTTATTGCTAATTAGGGGCAGAAATGAGTTTTTACACTAAACATGCTCAACATGTAATGCATTTGGCCAAGGGTACCTACAATCCAAGGCTTTTATCCTGCAGCCAGGCACCAAGATGCCCAGCATGGTGCATTAGAGATGCTGTGAGCTCCTGCAGCCTGGCAGAGGTCAGGCAAGTGCTACAGGCAAGAACATGGGTGAGTAGAAGAAATGGTAGAAGTCACAGGATGCCTCATTCCCAGCAGTCCTGCCTCATTTCTGGGTGCACACTGACTCTGGCAAGCACAGCACACAGGTTTCCCTCATGTCTCTGGTTCAGGTTTGGTCTGCAGAGGGGAAGAGGAGAGAGAGCCTCTGCCTCGGTTCTTAACCTAAGTGAAGCCAGAGAAATACACGATTTGGTCAGTTTTGGATGCAGCCTCCATTCCACTGCCTGTTCCTGAAGCTTTGCTTGCACTGGGTGGAGATGCCAGGAGAATATCATGGTGAGCTGCATCTTCTGAAAGCATGCACTTCTGCATTCCCACACACACACACACACACACACACACACACACACACACACACGCACACACGCACACACACACACACTCTGTGGGTGCCATTCTTGCAGCCAGGTGTTTCACTGCAGACACCTCAGTGAGATGAGGATGGGGCAGGAAGGGAGAGCAGGGCCATCACTTTAGCCAGCAGCCTCCAGGACAGGAACAGTAAATGCCCACTAAAGTAGGTGAATGTACCAGCAGGGTGGACGAGACAGCTATGGGGTTATTGAGGAAAAAAATGCTTCCCAGACTTGCCCGGATCTTACTCCAGCTTGTCACTTACTGTGACCTTACAGACCCCATGGTATGCTCATTTTTGTTTTATTAACCATCATCCATTCTGACTCATAGCAGCATGGCCAGAAAACAAGGGTCTGGTTTCCTTGCACCCCCTTCCTGCTCAGCCCTGCTCAGCCCCATCCTGCTCAGTGTGGAGTGCAGTGACCAGCACAGCGGGACTGCCACGAGCAGGGGATTAATGGTGTCTGAATGCACTCCAGCACTAAAAGCCACCTTGGTGGGACATTGAGGCTGTGCTGCACTGGGGGACAGTGAGCACCTTGGGGAGATTTATTCCCCTACTTAGACCCTCATAATTTTTTCTCCTTACCTTTGCAGAAAAGGAATTCAATAAATCACCAAGAAATGCCTCATATGCTCACAAGGAAAAACCATTACCTGCACATTTTCTGCATGCATACAGCATCGTATCTACATTACAAATGTCACAAACATGTCTTAGAATCTGTCTGCTTCATTTTTTCCAGATGGCAGAAAACCAACTTTCTACAGCTGTTCCTTAAAACATATTTTTACTTAAGTAATGGTGTTTTGCTGAACAATGGTACTCATAAACAAGTAAAAATGCTCAGAACTATTCTGGACTGTTTTAACTGACTAATCACAGGGAAGTGATGAATTTTGCTTATAGTATCTGGTTTTTTCTTTGCTTCATGGTGTAATTGATAATCACAAAAAATATGTAGAATGGGTTGTCAGATGTGGCAGCACTTTTTTTCCACCCTGAGTAAAGGCTTTGAATTTAATTTGGTTATATTTTAAAATAAAGTAGAACTGAGCTGGAGAAACAGAAATTTGAGTATCAAAGTCCTGAGACATTTTATTTTGATAATTTCAAGACTTTGTAAAATGCTCTTGAAAATAAGATCTTGGAATACATGTTTTCCTGTATAATGCTTTACTTCTGGCAAATGGAAATTTTCTGAGAAAAAAATACTGTCATTGCATGTCTCAGTTAATTCCACTTGATATGAGAAAGGTCATTTAAACCTCTTGAAAATATTGTGTATATCTTCACAAAAGTTCTGAGAGATAATCAGGGGATTTATGAGGAACCACAGTCAGACGCACCTAAAGAGAATCATAGGCCTGCCTTTAGCAGGGGATGTCCATCTTTGTATTTTTGGAGGAAATAAGTCCTCAAATCTTCAACCTCCACCTTCCATCTTCCATTCTTCCATCTTCCAGCTCCCCGAAATCATGGCTATACAAATCATTACTATATGAGTGTCAAGCTGACAAAACAATCCCTTGTGGAAAACAAACAAAACAACGTTTGAAAAAGTTCATTCTGAGCCTGTGGTCTTGTATTGGGACAAATAATTTTTTCTTTTTTGTGCTCCATTTCCTTGTCTCTAGAATGGAGTATGTGAACCTGGTGCTTGAGGGAAATGGTTTAGTGTCTCCTATTACAAGTTCAACTTTTCTTGCACAAAAAATGGGCCAGACTGTCAGTGGGTGCAAGGTGGAGCAGGTCAAACAACAAGGTTAGGTTTTGCATGGAAATACCAATTTGCTGAAATCCAGATTTCTGATTGGCTGCTCAAACTTTTTTCAACCAATTGTTGGTTAAAAGCAGCAAGATTAAGCATCTACCTGCTGTGGAGAATTTTATTACAGAGACAAAAACAGTGCAGAAAGTTTGGAGGAAATTAAACATTGTGCAGCATTTGCAGCAAGTAAGGCACCTTTAGAAAGCCTCCTTCTCAGGAATCTTTGCTGAAAGGTAAATCTATTTAAAAAGTTAAACTCCTGCTTTGTTGCTGCAAAGCATAACCTCCTGTCAGAAAAGACTAGAAATGCTGTGCATGCTCAGTCTGGCCTCAGTAATGGCTTGTTGTGCCAAAGGAACATAAGTTGGTCCTTTGTGCACAGCTGACAGTGGCTCAGAGATGTGGTACGGTGTAGCATTGCCATGAAGTAAGTGAAAGGCACATTTGGCACTAATGTACCCTGTTTTCAACCCCAAAACCGGAGCATTTGCCTCAACAACCATGCGCCACATGTTCACAGAGCACTGCAGCTACCTGGAACATATTAAGAAAACAAACATACACTACGACATGTATCTCATGTAGGCTAATACTAATTTTACAATGTTTTGAAGGAAAAATCTACAGGACACTGCAATTGCTTTCTCCGCTTTCTGACTTTGTTGGTCATCTGGGAGATTGTCCCTGTGCTGTATTTGTCTGGGAGCTGTTCACATCCTTCCCACAGCTGGATGGGAGACATTGGAAGACAGCAGTACACCCAAGGGGTGGGTTTTGGATCAGCCTGGAAAGATAAAGCTGAGGCATCCATTCTTCAGCTCTCTGTTTATGCAGCACTTCCTTCTCTCCAGGTTTCCTGCAACACCTGTACTCACAGCCATTTTTGTAGACAGTGCAAAGGTGAATTTGGGGCTTTAATACAGTGTGAATTTACTCTATTCACTACACCCTCAAGAGGATGTTCCAGGTTTTTACTGTTCACAGCACACACTCAGGCTTGACTTTCTGGGAAGAGTTCTCCAGTTGTGGATGACTTGGTCAAAAATACTGACATACTCCCAAGATTAGTGACAACGTATTTTTGAAGTAATTATCTCTTTGTTTACCTAAATCTAGTTCAAGTGAGGTCTCATTTGAATGTTTTCAAGACAAGCATTGGCAAAGAAACGGACAAAATGCATTGCTGAAGTCAAATTTTCTTAATTGGTTTGCAGTCTATTAGAGACTGCAAAGCACAGCTTTCCTTCACTCCAGAGAATGTCATACCAATTTCCCAAGTCTTTTTGTTAGGACATGAGAATTTTCAAGTCATTAAAAAACATAACTGTTTGTGTGGCCTGATTAATTTCCAGAGGAGTAGTGGAGATTTTGCTAAGGCAAAGTGGTTGCTGAGGATCCAGACAGTGGGTGATCCAGCAGCAACTTGTGAAAGGGAATCCTGTATCCTGAGCACGTAAGTTGAAATGTTGGTACATGCTTTGGTTACACCAAAAGTCTCTTGGTCCTCTGTTCTTGGTTTTTAGAAGCTCTGGAATTCTTTTTCCTAGTCCTGCATCTGCATTGCACACACAAACTTGCAGTATAGCACAGCAGAGATAGACCAGGTGCCTAACAGGTGGGAAAAGTATCAGTGACATTAATGGCAGAATTATACTAATGCAGGTTTTTAGATACTTTATAAATTCATTTATAGAATTTTGTTGGGTGCAATTCTGACCTGAAGGTAAGGCCTTAAGACCAGGTGGAACTTCTGTGATCAGGTAAATACAGAAGACACAGGATACTTGTTTTTCAGCTCTCAATCAGGTTTGCTCATGCACTGCTTCATTTGCAGACCCAAGAAATTCCCGTTAGCTTTAGCAAAGCTAGATGGTTTAGTGCCACAGAGTTAGGCCACATTAATCTCACCTTTTCCCATGTGGGCTTTAAAAAATGGAAATGAAAACAGTTGAGAGAAAATACTGGTCTTCTGGGAGAAGAACAGGTTCTGCTTGCTACTCCCAGAGGGAATATATAACACCAGGATTGGAGTTACTGAGGAGTGGCTTAATGAAGCTGGCTGGCTCAAAGCTGGTCATGGCTGTACACATGGGAATAGCATCTGCATACCAATAGAGCAAGGCAGTCCATTGTCTTCAGCTAAGAACCAATGAAATCAAAACAGTGTCTTCATACATTGAAAATTTACCATATTTCTTAATTTGGACATAAGGACAGATTTATTGTTCTTTTACCTACATATAGGGAATAAAATCTGATGGTTTGTCCGTTAGAAGGTGAATCTTATAAATGTTGTTTGCTGATCTCCTGAGCCAGCAGAAATTGGCCCTTACGGAAAGGATGTCTGCCAAGCAGCTGGCTGTCAGCTTCTTTGCAAAGGCGCTTCTGATGGTCTTGCTCAAGTACACCACTACACATATCCTTGCATTTAGATGGGGCCATTCCTGGACCTGCAGCCCTAGGTAGTGCAGCAGCTCTTGTGTTGTCAGTCACATTAGAAAATCACCTTCTCAAACTGAATCAGCTCCATTTTAAAGTAGTCTGCACCCTTTGGAAGTGCGTGCCAGAACCTCACTACCATGTGACATCTAAAGTCTTTTAATTACCCTCATCCATATATTTGAGGCTAATTTTCCATAAATTAATTATTGTATTAGTTTTACCTTTTCATTCTCTTAGGTATGCCACAGCATTTACTATCTCTAAAGACAAAGTAATACTGACATATCTTTAGTTTGCCTTCATCCCTCATTTTTCTCCCTGTTGATGCCTTGCCTCCATGCCTTGCTTGGGTGTGCACTGGCCTTGTCTGTCCCTGGCGGCTCCCTGTATCCAAGGAAATGGCACTGCCCTGCAAAAGTGCTGAGTGCTTACCTATGCTGTTGCAAGCTTTCATGCACACTCTGGACCATTCTGCCAGACAGCTCCTGGACAGAAGGTGTCATGAGCCAGGGAGTGCTGTTCTGGTCAGTGCCAAAAGTGTAGGTGTCTAACCCTAGGTGTGCCTGAGTTGCTGGCATAGCTATATTCTCATAGGGACTTCCTGCACTCCTCACACCAATATTTCTCATCACTGCCATTGGTAGAGGTCTGCACCTCTGTGGTGGGAATTGCTGTCACAATGCTGAAAATGTTGTGGACAGCATTATTTCCTGGATAGAAAGGGAGAGAGAAGGAGGGAAATAAGAATTTGAAAAGGGAATAAATTAGTGCTGGTTGTTATAAATTATCAGCTGTTAAAAGGAAAAAAAAAGGGTTGCATTCAACAAACGTATCATTCTGTTTGAAACCTCCATCTATTTACATTCCATTTCTTCTCTGCCTTAATCCGGAAGTTTGCTGATACTTGGGCTGGTGTATGTGCTGCTGATACCCTCAGATAAAAGTACAGTCTGCAGTTTATCTATCTGGGAAACCTTTCAAGTGCCTATTGACAAAAGAAAGTTTGGTTCTGAGCTACACTGAATCATTCTATTCTCTCAACGAGTCAAGTGGTGCGGTCAGAGAATACCACAACACAGAAAAATACTATTTAGGTGGCAAGGAGAACACATTGGACTTGCTGTATCTGTTTTGGAAACAAAGCCTCAGTTAAGATAATAATGGGAGATATCTATCCATTTTCTGAGACAAAATCAAAGTTGTTATTCCTGAAATTACCATTTCTCTTTCTTGTATAGTTGAAACAAACAAACAAACAAACAAACAAAAGATTTTTATGATTAATGAAAAATACCTGATTGATAATGATGGGGACGAAATCTGCTGTTCCAAGGACAGATGAAAAATTCTCCAAAATTACATCTTTCACAGAATCACAGAATTCTTAGGGTTGAAAGGGACCTCTGGAGATTATCCAGTCCGATTCCCTCACCCAGGTAGGGTCACTTGGATCTGTTTACACAGGATTGTATTCATGTGGGCTTTGAATGCCTCCCAAGAGGGAGACACCACGACCTTCCTAGGCAGCCTGTGCCAGTGCTTTGCCACCCTCAGTGTAAAAAAGCTCTTCCTCATGCTGAGGTTCTACTTCTTGTGTTTTAGTTTATGGCCACTGCCCCTTGTACTGTCACTGGGCAACACTGAAAGAGACGGTGACAAGGCACCATCCTCTTGGCCCCCGCCTTTGAGGTCAGAGGTGTTTATAGGTGTTGATGAGATCCCCTCTCAGTCTTCTCAGACCCAGCTCCCCCAGTCTTTCTTGTAACAGATACTCCAGGCCCCTCATCTTCTTTGTTCCTTTCTGCTGACCCTCTCCAGCAGCTCCTTGTCTTTCTTGTACTGAGGAGCCCAGAACTGGCCACAGCTCTCCAGATGTGGCCTCACTAGGGCTGAGTAGTGGGGCAGGATCACCTCCCTCAATCTGCTGGCTGTGTTCTTCCCAGTGCATCCCAGGATACCATTGCCCTGGACAATCCCTCCACTGCTGTTACTGAGTAGCAGCTCAGTAGTCCATGTTCTGTCCTGCAGAGTACTGACAGATTATAGTCACGCTATGTCTAAAGGTCCCTGAGACTTGCCTTCCCTGTAGGGGCTGTGATTACGGCATTTGTGTGCTTGGAAATACTCCACAACTCCCTTCGGTCCTTTCTCCACCCCTTCCCCACACCTACATCTATTCCCCTGACCTCTTCCCTAATGGAGAGAAGTATTATGGAAGATCTAAAGGACTTTTATTCACTTCCCCAAGCCATCATCATTGTCTGGCAATCCCCCGCTCATCTCACATCAGCCTGTTTGATCCTGTCTTGGTTCAGAGAAGCCATCCCAACAAACCAGGGATCCTGGCTTCTGCTCCAGTCATCCCACTTCTTTACACTCACTGAGAGCCAACTGAAATTAAGCAGAGGGAGCATGTTTTTATTTCTTTAAATTTAAGTCAAGACCATTTACATATATAAAAGTAAGTCCTTGAGGTTTTTAAACCCTCCAAAAATAGCCCTCAAAATTCAGCCAAAATTAGTCCAGCCACAATTTCCATGAAAGACACCATCAGATGGAGGAGGCTATGCCAGCCAGCATGCATACAGTGGCTGTTCAGTCTCTTCCCCTCTTCTCACCTTGACAGATTTTGTAGGGAGACAGGGAAAAGGAATGATTGAACTCTAAAATTATGTCATACCCTCCACTCTTTGGACAAGATCACCAAACCTTTCAAAAAGTCTCTTACAAAATCTCTCAAAAGAGGCTGTTAAAGAAACTATGCAATCACAGAACAAGAAGAAAGAACTGTCAATGATTGGAAATGGAACAAGAAAAAACATAAGAAAAAGGAAAAATTACTAGCTTTAAACAGGCTGAAAGAAAAACAGGCGCAATCCATGCTGCAGAATGTCATCACAGGGGATCCTGCAGAAAGAGGTGAATGCTGAGGGGAGTTCTTGGATGTGAGCAGGGTTACACTGCTCACCCATTGCTGTGCAACTCTGGAGACGGGTACATGAACCACTCACAGGAATGATGGTGCATTTAAAATGAACTTTGATAATTAATAAATGAGCCCAGCAGAAAGATCTATGAAGTCCTTCGGTAAACTAGCAGTGTCCAAACCCAACCAACTGAAAAATCCTCCTGTTTCAAAAGCAAATGCTTTGATACCCCGGTAATGATGGGCACAATAAGGACAGGAAAACATCTTCATCTGAAATTATGCATCTCAGCTGAAATTGGTGAGCACTGCTCTCTTAGATAATGATCACTTGATTATTTGCATAAATACTGAAAATTGAAAGCAGGAATAATAAGGACATAAGCAAACAGCTAAAAAGAAGGTGGCATCTTAGATTATTCCATAATTTTATTTCCACTGGGATTTTCATGGATTTCCTTTGAAATACCTTGGTACATCTTAAAAGCAAGATATTAGACTAAGAAGTTTGTGACTTGATTGAGTATGGCAAATCTTAATGTAAGTGGGAGGTCTTCAATAAAGTAAAGCTAGAACATACAGGACGAATACATAAAAAATATTTATTTTTAAAATCCCCCCCTTCAAGCTGTAGGGTATTCACTCCTCTCTGATTGGTAAGGTATAGCTGAAAGATCAGGCTAGGAAAGGAAAGGTGTACAATTTTTCCTGATTTTTTCTGTTTGTGCATGTTTCTATATGACCATGTGCACACTTGAACATGCTCAAAGATTAATGGATCTAGTGGCACATATTCAGCATCTCTGCATTTCCCAACTCACCACATCTGCAGGAAAAGAAAAGTGTTGAGTCCCTCTATCCATCACTGGTGTCAGGCTTGTCCAAAGCTGTGTTTTACACAGCTCAGATTGTTCAGATGCATCACTTAAGCCAGTCAGGAGTAGGATGAAGTGTGGGGGACACTGAGAGGGAATGTTTTACAGTATGAAGGGCTTCAGGGAAAGGACTGGCAATGGAAAAACAGCCATGATGGACTGTGCTTCTCTAGCTGTCAGGTGCAGCTTGGAAGTCAACCAGAATGTCTAGAAAAAGCAGTTTTTTCATATCCTGGTGACTAAGTTCTTCCTTCATCTTTTTTCCCCTCCAATGTTTTTTAAAGTCTTTTACATTTCACTTATACAAAAATGGAGTGTTATGGGAAAAAACTCCTTTTTCTATACAAAGTTTTGTCTTCTACCAACCAGGGCAAATTTAGAATTGTTGCTGACACTGAGGGAGCTGCACACACAGAGAAAGTTAAAAACTGACCAAAGCATCTCTGGAAATCAATTTGTGTTTAAAGTTCTGGTTTCTGAAATTATGATTATTATTTTCTGTTATTACAGGCCCTAGGCAACAGTGCAATAGTTCTGGGCATGGGACTAGCAGTGGTAATTCCATGCATAGACTAAATAGGCGAGGCAGCTGAATAGGAAAAAGATTGCAACATACAAGGCAGAGAAGGGTGATGCTGGGAGCTGAACACATCTCTTGGATCCCACAGCATTAAGCACAACCCCAGTTTCTGTCACCTACATCTTGCACACCTAAAACTATCACTATCACTGCAGGTTGCAGCTATCCATGGGTCCATGGCACCTGCTGTTTCCTTCTGCCAGCAATGAGATTCGTGGCACATTGCCCCACTGAACACCAGGCCCTTATCTAGATGACTGCACTGATGGTGAAAGTGTCTGTCTAGTCTCTTGGCTTGAAATTTGCTGTTGCTAAAAGAAAATAAACTTGGGTGGTTTTTTTGGTTTTTTTTTTTTTTTTAAATTTCTTCTGTCTGGAACTTGATTTTCACTTGATTAGTGACAAAGACATACACGGTTCCCCCACTCTATCTACTCCTGGATTGCTGTATCTGTTGCAGCACCTTCTCAGGAAGTTCCTGCTCTTGTAGGCACGGATATAAAGATTGGAGACATCTCAACATCTTTCTGGCTTCTTCTCATCAGCACTGAGAGTTCAGGTCTCCAGAGACCTCTGGGAGTTTGCTGTATATTGCCTTTCTTGTCAAGCTGTTTTGTAAACTCTCAGTACTGTGTGTAAGATGTGATATCTCAATAGCTTTTTCTCTCTCATTGTTTCTGACCTGGCTGGGGTTTGCCACAGAGGATGTTTATTTGCCACTGGACATAAAAGCATCAAAGACAGAATATACCTTTAATGGTCCAGCTTCTTTTCAGTGGCCGGTGATTGCCCTCCTGATACAAGAGAAGCATCCACAATGCTGTGTACCACACTACATCATGTGTTTGCTGCTGCATCTATGCTCATTCAAAACATCTCCCTTGGATCAGTAACTTTTGGTGCCTGTTTTAGAGGCAGAGACTTCTGCTGAAATTTAGTCATATGCCCCATTTGTTTGTAGTGGTTCACACTGAGCTTTCTTCATTGGAGCAGCCAAGTCATTTGCAGTGTGCCATTGCGTGGATTTGTGAGGGCTGCATCTTTTTCTCTGCTAGTTAGTAATTCACAGAGCTTATGGGTGCATGCTAGTGTTGCTGTAATTATGCATTAATCACTATTACACACAAAGCCATTGTTGACTTAGTGTACTCTGGGTTATCATTTGCATGCTTATTATGTCCAACTCAGTCTCGTCAGTGTTGGTTACAACTTCTGCCAGGTCTGGATCAGGTGGGAATACACTCAAATCCTTCCCATTTGCCATGCTCTAACTGACATGTAATAATCTGTTATTTTAAACAAGTAGCACAGTTCTTGCTGACTCATCTGGCTACTTTCTGTGCTGCTGAAATTTATGCTGTTCATCTACCACATCTCTTTTTTTTGCCAAAAAAAAGTCTTTAAAACTAAGAACGTGTTATTGTGTTTGTCTCTGATGAGGAGAAATGCCTTAGGGCGCAGACCTACCCACAAATCCAACGTAGCGTTTACACACTTGCTCTCCGGTCACCCATCCCACCCACACCACTCCCTCTTCAGCCACTCCCACTCCCACTGGCTGATTTAATTCTGGATTCTTCTTTTGCCTTTCCAGGACGTAGTTTACTGTACAGTATGTGTCTGCATCGTTTCTGTTGGCCAGTACAGATGCGGGAGGATTTCTACACTGACAGCAGTGTTTTTCTGGGCTGTACCTGTGGGGATGTAACCATGCTGGACAGTGGACATGTGAGACTCCATGGGAGCAGAAAGTGCAGCAGTGCAAGCTCTGGCTTGCTGATCCCTGTGCCAGCAAATACATGTATTTTAAGAGAAATATAAACTGAGCTTGTCCTGGTTATAGAGCAGCCAGGGAGATGCAGCTGAACTTGTAAGACAGTCAGCCTTCTTGGTAGGTGCCTGGGGTAGCAGCCAGACAACTCAGGTTTAATTTACAGTTAAGTCATCTAAGTTTACTTCTCAGAAAATACATATTTTAAAAATTCTGAAATTAAAACATGGTTAAAACTCTCTACAATAAACAGAAGACTTCAGGGGAAAGAAGGACTGCCAGCTTTGCTTTTTCTTGAAGCTGTAACAGATTTGAAGTTTATTTTATACTCAAGGCTTCAAAGATGCTTGAGACAGTTCTTCAAAAGGAGCTGCACATCTGTGAAAGCACTCGCTGAATACTTCAGATAATGTTCAATCTGGGTTGGATGCCCCAGAGATCGAGTCAAAGAGAGAAGGGATTGTTTTGCTTTTGATATCTATACCAAACCCCTTTAAAACGGGTGACATTTCAGCTGCAGGCACATTATCAGTAGCCTGAGATCAGAATAGCTGTCAAGTACTTTCAATTTGGAATAAAAACCAAACAAGCAATAGAGGTCATGAGTTAAAGATTTAGGACATGCTGTTAAACTTCTCAGACCTTGTTCTCCCACAGAAAGGAAGCTGAAATAGCTCTCCATATAACTTATATATCATGGTGGTGAAGGAAGCCCTAACAGACCAACCAGTATTCCAAAGAATGCTTCTGCTGTGCAATTATTTGAAAAATGAAACTCTGTAGGACTGTGAGATTACCATGGCAGATTGATTTTTCTCAGGGTTCTCATATCTATGTCTTCAGCAGAGGCTATTTGAAACTGGTCTGTCCCCAGCTAACAAGATGGGAACAAAATGACTTCATGCTGACTCTGTTCAGCCTCCTGCATCATGCAGTCTGGGACATCCTGGTGCAGAGGGGCAACTTGCATTTGTGGTTCAGGGGTCTAGTTTTTCTTTTCAAAACTCCAGAATTCTTCCATGACAAGGTGAGACAAATCTATTTCGTCTTAACAATAATTTCCTCTCAAAGACATTTTTGTTAGGAATGACAGAGGATTTGTTGGTTTTGAAAGGAGAGGAAGCCCCGCTATCACACTTCAGCTGAATAAAGATTCCATGGCATCTGCTGGTCTTAATTACCTGTGTTGCTCTGTAGATGAGTGCTGAGGATTTATGTCTTCCAAAGCATGCCTGGTATCTCCAACACTACCTTCTGACCTAACAAATATCAGTCCTTCCACTTTAAGCTTCTTTGTTTTGAAGGCCCTGGAAGACCCCAGCTATTCATATCCCATCCTGATGCCTTCTAAGCACTCAGAATAATTTCATTTTTATAGGGATTTTTGTTTGCTTTGGTTTCGTTGTTGTTTGTTTATTGTTATTTGTTTGGGTTTTGGTCAGTCAGTTTTTATTTTAGTATTTTTCTTTGTTTGGTTTTGGTGGTTTTGTTTGTTTGTTTAGTTTGTTTTTTGTTTGTTTTGTTTTTTAACTACCAGATAGGAATTCACTGCTAGGAATCAAGGGATATGGTAACTTATTCCAAGCAGCCCTTGCAAGTCCTATCTTCAGTGTGAAAAATCCCTTCCCTGTCTTTCAGTGCACAAACTTCACCCCATCAAGAAAGATTTCAGGTCTTCTTTTGTGTAATTCCCTGTTATGGCAGCCAGGCAAATTTAGCAGATCTTCATGAAAATCACTTCCTTCTGCTCACAAGCTATGAATGAAGGTATTTCTCAAACCCTCTGCAGATCTTCACAACCTTTGCATGTTTCTGTCACAGTATTTGAAGGTGTATCAGGCAAGTAACACCAGGTACCTCTAGTGTGAAAGCTTCCCATAGCCTGCCAAAAGTATGCTGATTGTCCAGCTGTCCCAAACACATACACCACAGTGCAGGTGGAGTTTCCTGATCCTTCGAGGTTCCAAAGGGAGCCGAGGTCTAGTCAGCACACTCTACCCTGCTGCAGAGCTTTGAAGAGCTTTGGTGATCAGAAGTGTTGTTATGGAGGTCATCAAGCTCAGTTTCCAGAGTTCACCGCATATTCTTTCCATATTCTTTCTCTGGCTCACAGGAAAAATGGAGGGATGGTTTGTTTGCTCTTAAAGCCCTTTATTCCTGCACAGTCCTCTGTCATGTGCAATAACTGACAGATGCTGGTCTGAGGAGGCCTGACAGCTGAGGGGAGGTGACAGTAGCACTCTTGTCTGGGATGGAGAGTGTGTAGGGAGCTCCCTCTATTGATCTTCCGGGTCTTAGGAGAAAGGTTGGGTTCTTGGTGTCCTTTACTGGGGAAAAGAAAAAAGCTTTTTAGGAAAACCCTCATAGAAATATTCAGTCAGTGTAATGGATTCTTAGGCTCTGGAATGCACTCATACCACCTAATTACTGACATCTTGCAGTCAGGTGTTGAATCTATTTGCTTGGCCTCAGTGGAAAGAAGTGGCTGTTCCCAGGTTGATACATTCAATCTATCATTGGCATTTGTTTTAGGACAAGTTGTCCTTAGAGGATGACCATCACTCTGTGTTGGTTTAGGGTTGGATGTTGAGGCACATAGAGAAGTTGGATCCTAGAACAGATAATTTTTTGTGACCTCTTAAGAAAAAAATCACTTTTTGTTCTCTTTCTCTGGCATGAAAGAAAATCTTACAGTAACACACTATGATACTTTAAGGACTGTGCAGCCAAGGTGTTTAAGCATTTATTCAGAAACTGTGGCCTGAAAACTATAAACTGAGCATCAGTTTAGATATTGGCATTGCTCTTTAAACTACATATATTTAATTTCTCTAAGATTTCCTGTATTTTTGCTAGAAACTATTTAGGAAGTTTAGAATTTTGCTTATCACCTCTGTTTGCAGGCTCTGTCATTCATCCAGAAATGTAAAATCTATACTGTTAGCCCACAACTTCAGGCATCAAATCTGAGTGATATCTTTTTTTTCTGGATACAGGTTAGGGAGAAAGAGATTAATTGCCTAGCAAGATTGAAAAAAGAGAAGGTGAAAAGAGTATGATGCTCAGAAACTATGGGAGCTGGGAACCAGGTGAGGGCTTGCAGGGAGAAAGAAATGAAAGAACTGCTGTGACAAGAGAGCAGCTGCTGCTGTACTGTGATAACAAACCAAGTAATTAATATTCCATTAAAGGATGGGCTGTTATTGCTGAAGACATACCATAAAAAAAAAAAAGAAGCAGCCTTCCTGCAGAAAATTAGGTTGTGCCTGATATTGTCATGAGTAACATCTCACAGACAACAGGAAATGTATCCTATAGTAGGAAATATTAGGGATTAGAGAGAAAGCACCACCTTTTATGGAGTTGGAGGCCATATCTCAGTGGGAAAAGATAGAAGATTCCTTGATTTTTGAGTGTGCTTTCCTCTCCTGCTCACTGTAGGTGAAGGATGCCATCCTGCTTTCCTGGTGAGTGCTGCTCAGAGTCTCCCCTGTTTGTCGCTGAGAACACAGGCTGTGTCTGATTCACCAGTGGGCAGCCCTGTATTTAGGGTGGAGGTCTTGGCTCATAGGGAAGGCAGGCAGCCACCTGTGGAAGTCACTATGGCTTTCAGAGACACTCTTGCGCATGAACTCAGCACAGCTTTAACATAGCAGCAGCTGCTCAGGGGATGCATAGGCAGGTTCCACTGGGGCTGTGTGCTCTGCGGGCACACACAGCCCGGCCGTGCCGAGCCTTGGCCGCGCTGGCTGCAGCCCCAGGCCCCGCCAGGTGTCCCCTGCCAGGTGTCCCCTGCTGCGTGCGCCGTGGCAGCCGGAGCGGACGCGGGTGTCGCAGCATCTCGGCCTGGGCGGCCTTGGTGGCCTGGGTCACTCACCAAGAAATTTTTGCTCCCTTTGTTTCCAGCCCTGAGTCAAACTTGAGTGTAGTTTCCCTAACCTTGGGCTGTCGATACAAAATTGTGCTCAGATCCAAACTGCCCCAGTCTTACTGCCTTCAAACCTGCTGTGTGCCTGCTGGGGAAGCAGGAAATTCACTGGACTTTTTTATTATCGTAATTTTTTTAATCCCTTGAAGTGGTTTTCCAAGATGGTGCTCAGAACAGAATAGAGAAGTGTTTGCCTTTTAAATGCTACAAATAACTGATTATGTGTAAAAATATCTGACCTGATTAAGAACTGGAAGTTAGACATTTGTAAGAGTGCTTCAGATCATGATTTGCCACCATTTTTCATGTGTGTGGCCACAGATACAATTCCCTGTATGTTACTGAGCTCTGCCTGTGCGTTCAGGTGTGTGATTTGTCCTTCAGCTGCCTTTATAGTGAATACAGTGCATGCTCATGTACTGATCGGGTTGTGATGGTCAATATACCTGTTACTCTTCTGCAGCTGAGGAAAAGCTAATGGAGACTGGTCATATCTGTTCAGTCCAAACAGGTGCTTAGGAGAGTGTTCAGATGCAGTTGCTAAACATTGCACATTTTTGGAAACAAAGCATATGATAAAACTAAAACTATGGGCAGCTCACAAAACAGGTTTTTAAAAAAGCAGTCTAGAGCTATAGGTAATGTTTCTCCATCCTGAAATATTAGGTGATGGTCAAAAAGACTGAAAAAACACCTTGATATTATTCTGCTATCATTCAAAAAAAGCAGAAGATAACGTCTTGTTAAATATGGCTAAATAAAAACTAGTCAGCTTCATGTGTGTTTGGGGCAGATGGCAGAACAGTAGAAACAAGGGTAAGTCAATGACTGCTAAAGAAGGGCAGCCTTGCTCAATGGCAATGCTTCTACAGCTTCATTTTCTCTTTCTTAGTTTTTTGCTGGTGAGATTAGGGCAATCTAAAATTTAGTCATGTAGTTTTGTTCTTTTAGGTCAGATCTAAGTACTTGGCCTTCTTAGGCAGACCATAGAGACAAAAGTGGAAAGCAGTCATTCTCATATTAAGATGGATCTGTAGAGGAGGTGGGATGAGTTGAACTTTGGAGACACTGGTCCTCCACCAGGATGACTGCAGAGACATTGTGGGCTGGAAGGCCAGGTCCAAGATGGATACAGCCAAATGAGGTGAATCCTTTCTCAAGCACATGCACATAAAATTACAAGTACTACAGAGGTATGACAAGTGAAATAGTAAGAAAAACAGCCAAATATTTAAAAGCTAAAGTAAACATCCTAGAACTTTAGTAATGAAGATAATTTTTTCCTGAAAGAAATTTTTAAAGGTGTTGATGGAACCCCCACCCTTGAAAATCCTGATAATGTTATTGTTAAGACTGGATGTTCTTCTAAAAGCTAACTCAAAAGTTCAAGAACTCAAGAATTCAACTCAGTGTTAAAAAGGAGTTAATTCCTCAAAACTTCATGTTTGGAAAGAAGTCAGATGGCAAACTCTTCTGCTCCTAAAGTCCATCAGTCTGGTATAAGCAAGACTGTTATTGCTGAAAGACATACCATAAAAAAAAGTATAAGCAAGAAAAATGATACAGCAAGAAAAATACTAAGACTGGACTGGAATGATAGCTTGAATGGAAATGAGTAAAAAAATTATATGTCTTTTGTTGAGGTTTTCATTAAAAAATGTAGTAAGTGTTCTCCAAGTACCTGTACCATGCTCTTCAACATCCAAAAAAGGATACAGGTATACCCAACCACAGGTCTTTAACACAGAAACACAGCTCTTGAGTACCAGATGTGCATTTAGAAACACCATCCAAGAGAATTAGGATGTCCATTGGGAATTACAGTGTTTCTACTTCCTGCTAAACTAGTACCTGTGAAGCTTTCCCTGAAGAGACATTCCCATCCCTGTGTTTCATACAACAGGAGTTTACTGGTGTAGCATGGGCCAGGGAAATTTACATACAGTCGGAAGCTATTTTTCTGGTTTTCCAGTTTTTCAGAACTTAATACACTACAGCAAAACTTGTAAAAATCCTCTTTGGACCAAAAAGGGGGCATATAACCATCTTTGTTCAGCAAAGCTGAACACCCTAGGTAAGGCACTTTTCCCTGGTCAGGAGTTGCTCCAGTGAGTGAGTGGATTGCTCACTGACTGCATTTGCAGAATATTCATCAGATTAGTCCAGTGGGAACAAAGTGAGGTGTTTCTATTGCTACATTTTACCATGTATTGTGTCACCCTCATGTTATCTCTTATCATTCTGGTACCTGGTAGACTCACTGAGAAGGAAAATGTCACTGTGCCCTGCACATAACTTCCTTGAAAAGCAGAGGAGGGAAGGTGGTAAGTGTCAGGGAAGCAGGGAAAACAAATTCAAATGTGTGCACAGAGCTTTTAAATGAGTAGGAATAAGTAATGGGAGTGAAGATTTCTCTCAGGAAAAGACTGTCTTATGGAGATACTGAAAGGAAAGTGCTAGGACACAACTGACCTCCTGATATTCCTAACTGCACTTTTTGAGTCTTCCAGGCATCAGGGGGTTCACTTCTGTCTTAAAAATGAGAAAACCAGAAAGTGTAAGCAGAGGGATTCAAACCAGAACCCCTGTATTTACAAACAAGGAGTTTGCTACGCTGAGCACCTGGGGTTTGAATGGCTCTGTTGCTCTGCCTGCCAGAGAAGAGCAAGTGACTGAAGCTGCTAATGGAGGGCCTGGTTTTGGCTGGGCTGCAAAACCCATTAAAACAGCAGAGCCAAGACAGTGACAATATTTTGGCATGCGTTTGCAGTGGTCAAAGTGACCCCATATATCATTTTATGTATTTATTTTTCTATATGTGTACAGTCATCTCAATGGCTTGGCATGCTTTCTAGTTATGCCAGCCAAACCAGACCTTTTCTATTAGGCTGTACCTTCAAACTTTCTGGCATGTCAGCTTCTAGAAGGAAAGATGGCTGGCAGAGGAGTCTTTGGTCTCAGCTGGGATGTAGTGCCTTTTTTTTTTTTTTGCTGCAATCATATGGCACAGAAGGAAGAATCTGTGTTTATACATAGAAGATAAAGACAGTAAAGAGGGAAAAGGGCTAAGCAGGAAACAGTAGAGTAGGCATTACTTTTTAAACCAAGGAGTGTGTGAAGTTTTAAAACATAACAGCACAGAACTGCACATAGCTTAAAGCTGTCTAATGAAACCAGTTAGTAGAACAGTTTCATCTGAAAATACTTGGAAGTATAAGGAACAGGAAGTATAAGAACCGTCAGAGATTCACTTTCAGGTTCAGGAACAACTAATACTGCATCGTGGGTGTAATATTTATTGTTTATGGTTTGCTTGTGTACTCACTAGGGCCCCAGCAGTCACAAGCTGTACAGTGTTTTAGTGAAGCATCATCTCAGACCCTGCATAAAAAACAGAAACAGAGATGGTCTAGAAATATCCAAAGTGAAGCAATGCTTTTGAGGATTGGAAAGTAGAATTGTTGGAGGAGCTTAGCAGCTCCTATCTCATTGACAAAGATACCTTTTATGGCCATGAGAGCATGTTTGAAAGAACTACTGCTTTAGGAAAGAGAGTGGAAAATGTTATGGTGGGAACTCATGTTTCATCCTTAATGACATTTTACCCTGACATGTGGATGACGTTGTCAGGCTGATCTGACAAAAATGTCTTCCAGGACCTTGTAAAACAGGGAACTTGATTTCCTGAAGTAAAAAGTAAAAAGAAAAAAACCCCATAAAACATGCATGTCTTTCTCAGCAGGCTGAGATATTGAACATATTACTTACAGATCTATGCAGCATCCTTCTGAATCTGCTGCTTGCAGACAAGCTCCCATGCACAGTTCTTATAGGAATAATGCTTTCAGTGAGCTGCCCATTATTCCCATTGGTATAAATTGCCATATTATTAGCACACTACAATGAACTGAATGCAGCAAGGACTGCTGTTCCATGGTGGAGGCCTGTACTCACGTACTTCACAGCCTGAAAAAAACAACAGCACTTTAAACCCATGTTTCCTATAGAGTATGTAACAACAACAATAACAAAGAAAGAGGCAATAAGAACTACAGTACTAGAAGTTCACAGGTGTAAGGCATTTTTAAATTAAGGCAAATAGAGGTGGGGGCATCTGTTATTGAAGCTCAAAAATTTGATTTGGGAAGATCAGGATGTTTTGTACCACACCACTGAATATTCTTGTGAATCAATATTTTTTTAATATTGATACTGATATATTTTATGTGATTAATTTAATAATTTTTGGTGTAAAAGATAGCCTTCATTATATAGCTCTGAAAAATTGTTGTAATACATTGCCAGAAATGGCCATGTGTTTGTACTGACTTTAAGAAAACTTTTTGTTGATTTATAAGCAACTGTAAGCAATTGAAAAACAACATAAAGGAATTCATCAGAAGACACACAACCTAAAGACAAATAAGGGTTTTATGTTGTTCATTTCTGAATCACAGAACTGTTTTCTGGAAGGGACTGCTGGCAGTCATCTGGGTCAACTTTACTGTGGAGCTGAGCTATTGTTTACATCAGGTCGGAATGGAGAGAGCTGCCTTCCACTGTGTCCTGAAAGAACCAAATACTGATAGAATATTCTAGTGGAATCCAGTTATACAAAGGCAGATTACTAGTTTCCCACTAATTTTGTGAGATGAAGGTATGTAGTTATTACATATGATTTAAATTAAAATGTAAGTCTGATTGCTGTACAGGAAAGATAATTGTTTTGCTCCACCTCTGAACTATGAATAAAAAACATGTCCTGACATATTCTAACCACTTTTCAGCTGTCATGAATTGTTTGGCTTAGCACAAAAATATTGCTAATAATTTACCATCATTCCCTAATTGTACCTAAAAGTATCCAAATACAATACATTGTAAAATCTTTCAAATATCTGTTTTGCCAAAACAAAATGTACCCTGTTATGGCTTAGTGTGGCATAAGATGTGGACATCACCCTGGTAAGGAGCAGAGATAATGCCACTTGGCTGAGCTGTGCTTGGCACAGCCCTGCTGTGCATGCTTACAGCCCGGGCAAACAGAAGGGAAAAATGTCAGCTTAAACTTCAGCATGTATTTTAGGTCAGCCAGATGCTAAAATTTCTTATCCCTTGAAGGACATGGGCTGATAAAGCTGGCAATTGCTAGAGGAACTCATCTAGTAAACCCTGGCTTTGTGTTTATCGTGTAGAAGCTGAAAAGTGAATTGCAGGCTGTGAGAAAAATTTCTTAACTGCTTTAATACTGGCCTCAGCTTCAACAAGCATCCATCCTGCCACCAGTATTTTAGTGAGGAGAGAAGCAGAGCAAAACCTGGTTCTGTGCCACCCATCCCACCCCCTAGACGGCATTGATGTATTAAACTCTTGGTTTTGCTGCTCTTTTCCTCCCCTTTGCTGCTGGATCTTCCTCACATCATGTCAACGCTTTGAGTACTGGCATGGCATGAGCCTCACTGATGGGTCTATCTTGTGCACATACAGATGCTACAGATGTGTTTGAGTTTTATTTACTAGCAAGATGTTTGAGAGGAGTGCTCACCACTGGGTTACAGAAAAAAAGCAAGTGTGTTCATTTGGGTCATGGATGCAATTTACATTCTTGATCCTTCAGTATATTCTGCTGTCCATCACAAGGATCCATTTGGAGCCAAAATATTTCCTTTCACCTCTCTGTTGCTTGATTTTCAGGAAATACTGGAGTTCTTTGCTTGCTGCCTACCTGCCTGAAGGATTAGATAGGGAGCAGTGATGCAGACAGCAGATGTCGAAGCACCTGCAGCAAGGTCTTGACTCTCAGCGTGGCACTACAAGAACTAATTTTTTGTAAATGTGATGATGGTTTTGAATGTGTTCTTAGAGGACACTACCCAGTGCTGTCTTCTCTTCCTGAGCTGTAAAAGTGTCTTTGAGCTCCTCTGGCTGCTGTGCAGGGGTGAGATGATGAGCACTGGGCTCAACCTCAGAGTGACAAACAGATAAGGAGCTGTAGCATCTTTGACTGACCTTCACTGGATGCAAACTTGAGGGGTGTTCAACATGGTTAAGCAAGGAATATGGCCAACCTGGTGTTCTAATGGAGAAAAATAAGTGAACTAATTCTGTAGCCCACTACTGCGGTATGTGTTTGACATTAGAATAGAATGAAAGGCATCAGTTTAATGCACCTGTGGATCTAGGCAGTAATTTTCAGGATGGCAGGAAACCACTCTGAAGATGGTTCAGATACAGTGTCAAACAAAATTTGGCCCAGTGACTGTAACCAGAGTCAGAATGTTTATTACCAGTTAATTTGTACACATGCCTGTGGCTCTTATTCTTGGAAACAACATCCCTGAGTGACTGTGAAATGCTGCTATTTCTGCTGCAAAAAGTACATTTTTCCTGTGGTAGACCAATGCATCTTGGAAGCTGCTCAGCTGATGTATCTGTTTGTTAATTGTTCATTATTTATATGTAGAAACTTCTGGAATAATGTGATAGACAGTGTAGTCATATGGCACCTGCATCCACTTTATTGTAGCTGTAGGACAGGGGATCAAATTCAGTCTGAGTTCAAGCAAATTCTGCTGCTACAAGGAAATGTCCTTGTCATAGACAGGTCTCGCTCTTATCCCACAGAATGAAAATGGGGAACTGAATTTGTGATACTATTTTAAACCATCAGGAAGAAGCAAATAATTGGTCTGCAATTTCCGGACACATTCTACTGGGAGCTTTTTAAGGCTATTTGAGCATTTTGAACTACATTGTTTCCCCCTGAGCCGAAAAATTCTTCCCTGCCATTCTGCATCTTCTATTGATCATGGTTCAAAGATCAAAGTAAAGTGTGTTTTCTGAGAAGCAAAGGTTAAAGTAATTCACAAAGTTACTTGACTACTGGGAGTTCAGGGGCAAGCATTTGGGCAGCAAATGGATTCTAGAGCCTTTGCGTCCTACTGTCTACCCATCCCCTGGCATCTGTTATGGAGATGTTTTTGCTTTTGCAAGAACTTCATCATGCATTAAAGAACCAGCACTGGAGCTCAAAAACATTGAAAAAATTGCTGGCCTAGTGTGAATTCCACAGACCTCTTTGTAAGTATGGCATTTTTCCTGCATTCACAAACAGAGCACTTATCCCTCTTCCCTGCTTGTTAGTGGAGGGAGGATTTTGTCCCTCAGGTTTAATTAAGCGCCTAAAGTCATGGCTTTATTTACTGATAAGCCTTTCCAGGGTACCCGCCTCTGTAATATCTGAGGCCACTCAAGCCGCGACCCTGCTGCATTCCTTGGGAGGCAGGGAAAGGTCTCAGGGGTTTATCACTGCTGCCCGGGAGCTCACCCATCACTAACTGCAATAGCGCTAAGTGCGCAAACTGCTGGTACCAGAGTCACCACTGGTGGTGGAAGTGGAGTGATTATAACAGTATTTGACTTGCTGTGATATGAGACACTGAGCTTAGAAACCAGTCAGAGGGAAGTTGGATGGAAGAGACAATAAGGCAGAAGCTGTTAATCCCTTTGGCGTGTTTATGGTAATTGGTATAGAAGCCTGTGTCTATATCTGAGTACTTGAGGGAGAGAATCACAGAATCACAAATTCACAGACTCATAGATTTCACAGAATGCATCAGGTTGGAACAGACCACAGTGGGTCATCTGATCCAACCTCCCTGTTCTATCAGGGTTATCCCAGAGCACATGGCACAGGATTGTGTCCAGACTGTTCTTGAATATTTCCAGTGAGGGAGACTTGACAGACTCTCTGGGAAATTTGTTCCAGTGCTTGGTCACTTGCACAGTAAAGAAGTTCTTCCCCATGTTCAGGTGGAACTTTCTGTGCATCAGTTTCTGCCCACTGCTTCTTATCTTATTGCTTGGCACCACTGTGAAGAACCTGGTCCATCCTCTTGACACCATCCCTTCAGAGACTGATAGACATTGTTGAGATCCCCTCTCAGTCATCTCTGAACAGGCCCAGCTCCCTCAGCCTTTCCTCATAAGAGAGATGCTGCACTCCCCTCATGATCTTTGTAGCTGTCCTCTGGACCCACTCCATCTGCTCCATGTCTCTCTTGTGCTGTGGAGCCCAGAACAGGGCACAGCACTCCCGATGGTGCCTCCCTTGGGCTGAGTAGAGGGGCAGGGTCACCTCCCTTGACCTGGTGCCAGTGGTCTTCCAAATGTACTACCTTAATGAATCAATACCTTTGGCATTCTTTGTTGTCCTCCAGGACCCCCAGGTCCTTCTCGGCAGAGCTGTTTCCAGCAGGTCAGTCCTGTCCTGTACTGGTACATGGGGTTATTCCTCCCCAGGTGCAGGACCCTGCACTCACCTCTGTTGAGTTTGAGATGGTTTTCTCTGCCCATCTCTCCAGCCTGCTGAGGTCATTCTGAAGGGCTGCTCAGCACTCTGGGCTATCGGCCGCTCCTCCCAGCTTTGTGTTGTTGGGGAACTTGCTGAGGAGGTCTCTGCCCCTTCACCCAAGTTATTGGTGAAAAGCTAAACAATACTGGGACCAGTACTGAACCTTGGGGGACACCACCAGTGACAGGCCTCTAACTAGACCCCGTGCCACTGATTACAAACCTCTGGGATCTGCTGTTCAGCCAGTTCTCAAACCACCTCTCTGTCTACTCACATAGTCCACACTTGCTGAGTTTGCCTGTGAGGATGTTGTGAGAGTGCCAAAAGCCTTGCTGAAGTCAAGGTAGACAATGTCCACTGCTGTCCCCTCATCCCTCCAGGCAGTTGTTTCATCATAGGAGGCAATCAGGCTGGTCAGGCATGATTTACCTTTAGTGAATCCATGCTGACTACTCCTGATCACCTTCTTGTCATCCCTGTGGATAGCGATGGCCTCCAGAATGAGGTGCTCCATCACCAGAATGAGGTGCTCCATCACCTTTCCAGGACTGAGGTGAGGCTGACTGACCTCTAGTTCCCTGTGCCTTCCTCCTTGCCCTTTTGGAAGACTGGGGCAACATTTGCTTCCTCCCAGTCCTCAGGCGCCTCTCCTGATGTCCATGACCTTTCAAAGATGACAGTGAGTGGCCTGCCTGTGGTGTCCACCAACTCTCTCAGCCTTTGTGGATGCATCCCCTCAGAGCCCATGGACTTGTGGATGTCAGGTTTGCCTAGGTGTTTTCTAACCCAATCCTCTCTGACCAAGGAAAGGTCTTCCTTCCAACATCCCTTTACCCTGCTCTCTTGGGTCAGAGATCCATGAGGGCTGGTCTTGCCAGTGAAGACCGATGCAAAGAAGGCATTTGGTAACTCTGCCTTCCCTGCATCCTCTGTTACCAGTGTCCCTGCTCCATTTAATCATGGTCCCACATTGTCCTTTGTTTTTCTTTTGTTATTGGTGTATTTGAAGAAAGCCTTCTTGGTGTCCTTGACATCCTTGACCAGATTTAATTCCAGATGGGCCTTGGCCTTCTGGTGCCTTTTTTTTTTTTTTTTGCAAGACCACTATCAGTATTTAAAAAAAATCTAATTAAAAGTAAAATCATAGACTAAAACTAATCTAAACCTGCATATTTTCTGTGTTTTCCCATTTCTGACAACAGAAAAAAAAATTGCAGGTTAAAATAAATCCCAGAAGAGGAAAAATTATTTATAGCTCAGACTTTTTTTTCTTCCTAAAGAGCTGTGTGGTAAGCATATATTTGGAAATTAATTGAAAAATAATAAGAACAAAGAATTATGAGAACTTTTCACCTCTGTGAGTACCTTTTTCTTTTCCCTTAGCAGTCCTGAATATGGGACAGGGAAACAGGTGTCATAAATCTACATAATAATTATTCCCCATTTGCTATATTACATTTTATTTATAGTCCCTGGCTGTTATTTTATGTTAAATCTGCAAGTTCTCTTGTTAGATTCTAGTTTTCACCCCAGCAAATGAGGACATAGCACATAACCACTGTTGCAGTGATTTCTTTTCCAAAGCTTAATTACTCTCTGGTTATCTTCATAAGAGTATTAAATATTTCTGATAGTTTTTGGTAACTGTGAATTGTTGTGACACACTTCTTTTTTGACTGGAAATAACTGGTCTGTCAGGAACAAAATATTCAGATGTTTTCCCATTAAAGGTTAAATTTATTTTTGTGTAAAACATAATAAGGTTTTCGCTTTTAAGGTACAGGTAACCTGTCCCTCTCTGTTATGTCCTTGAGGAAAAAGAACTTCAGACTTCCATGATGTTTGCCTCAGACTGAAGAGTTTGAAATAAATGAAATTTTGATCTATGACAGAACCTGTTGCCTTTAGTAGTGAAGACAGTGTCCTGTGTACCTGCTGGACATAAAAGGGGCGATGGTAACTGCCATAAGGAGCATGTAGTCAAGAGGTGATGGAAGAGATCAGAGGGAATAAAAGCAGCTGGAGCAGATGTACAAATCTGTAGGCAGCCTCATCAAATGTGTCTCAAGGGATAGTTCAGCAGAATAGAGCAGAGCCTTGCGGAGAAGCTCAGAGAAGTCCAACCATGGATTTCTCTTTTCTCTCCTACATTTTAGATGTCAGTTTTGCATTTTCTTGATTACATTTTGTACCATCAGACCTGGTACTGCTTCCTTCCAACAAGCACCCTCAGCCAGGGTGAGAGGCTGCAGACTGTAATGGCATGCTGGCTGTCCAGCCATGCTGAGCAGAGGAGAGTTGAGCAAAGTTATTTGCACCCAAGTTGTTGCTCATCAACACAAATATTTGCAGTCATCCTAAGTGTGGGCCTGAAAATAATATTGCTGTGTTAGCCTGCCTCTAAGCCTCTGCTAAAGAGGATTACCTCTGGTCATGCTATACTGCTTCCATCTCTGGACTAACATTTTCCCATTTGCCTGAGGTCTCTGAGCCCTGCTTTACTGAAGTTGGAGTAAAATTCCTTTCCATTTATAGAGCTCCACTTTACGGAACAGCAGTGCAGCGGAGCACAATTTTACTCCAGGACAGCTAGCAGTGGAGAATGAGCAATCTGAGTTTGGGATTGTTGGGAGGAACTGCTGTTCTTTGTCCCATCATGAGCACAATCAGCATCTGTAAGATCTTTTCTCCAGTAAACCCTGGCTTTCAGTCTCAAAATTCTTTCTTCATAGTCAAAATTGCTTTGTTTCTAGTTGTTTATTTTTTTTGCAATTATCTTCATATATAAATTGAAGCAGATGAATAAAATTCATCCTCTGTTGATTCCAAAGACTTTTGTTGAGCAGTAATATGAGACAGGCCTCTTTTTAGAAAGCTGATATGGTTAAAATTTCAGGAGCTAAATGATGGTTCAAGATATGCACCGTGTAATAGGAGAGCAGGAGGGAAAGCACGAGTTACACTCCCAATGGAAGCAGGGTATTTAGCATAGCATGGAGGATTCAAAAGCATCTACCCTGCCTTGGACTGCTGCCCCAGCTCTTATTATGTCCAAATGAGAGGCAGACCAGACCATTTCTCCACCAGAGGTGATGAGACCTGCCTAGAACAGATGCAGGGTTGGCCACGTTAGCAAGATGGGGAGCAGCACTGGGCTGGGTTGGAGACACACTGATTCACTGTTTCTAGCAGGTAATTTTGGTCAGTGCATCTCCTCAGGCCTTTGTTAGAAGTGAAAACAGCTTTGCCCATGGACACATTCTCTAAGGAGAGCAGCTGTTTTCATAGAAACAATTAAAATCTGTACCAAGGAGACATTTTATCAGAGTTCTGGCCAGAACCACTGTCCCACCTCCATGCATCTACTTGCAGGTGTTTCAAGAGGGAGAGCTGAGAGAAGGAAAAAAGCAAGACTTAGCCAAAAGTAAGCATGACTAACAAATTACTCATAATTGAGGTTTGTTAATTGCATAGAACCCAATTAAACCTTTCCACATCTGAAATGGAATAACTTATGCTCACAGCAGAGCTGTTTAGCTATGAGATATTTCTGGTGACACTTGTCTGTTGATTTGCCGTTAGATAACTCCTTGGCTTGAGGCCAATGGAACTGAGCTAAGAGACTTTTTGAACATGTGTTTGCAGCACATTTTTACAAAGGGTTGCCAGAGTTTGGCCCATGATGACTAGTGAGTGGATTTATTACATTATTATTTTAGATTGTTATATTATTATTATGCATGACTGACATTGTGAAATTCTTATGTTGCAGAACTATGTAGAGTTCACATAAACCAGTAAGCCAGAGAGGCATTTTTCATAAAGTTCCAACCTGAAGTGCAAATTTTATGTAACTGAAAAGTAATAATTTTATGTAACATCTGTTAGAATGAGAATCCCTCCCCAAATATGATGCCTCAAAGTGGACTTAGAAAAAACCTTTCCTGTGATTCTAAAAAAAGGCAGATGATCAAAACCCCTCCATTTCCAAGTGTGTGTGCCTCTTCCCTTCTTAGTTCCAGCTGGAGCCACAAGTGGAAATACCAAAATACCACAGAAATGTAGTTCTTGTGGTACTTCCAGCCTCAGCAGAAGCAGGAAGTATTAGAAATCTTCCAATAAATCATGTTTTCATGAGATTTCTAGCCCATCATTGCAAGCTCAAAAAATTTGAATAATAAACCCAGCTCTGCTTGCCCACCTCGCCCTCTGGAGATTTACCTTTATATTCAAGGACTGTTCTGTCTGAGGTATGGTTGATGCTCCTCTAAGCCATAATATATGTTCAGTTTCACACTAAATTCAGCAATAAATTGGATTAAGTCTTGTTATGAAAGACAGATTTAACTTTGGCCTTACATTTCTGTTAGCTGCAGGGCAGTTGTTTTTTGTTTGTTTGTTTTCCAGGACAAAGGCAACTACAAGGCTGAGCACTTTGAATGCCCATGGTAGAAGAGCTGCAGCCAGCAATTTGGGTGCACACCTGTGTGTGGACAGGTAAGAAACAGTGTCATAAGAGGGAGAAGAAAGAAGTGCACACAGCCTGACCTGCGCCTGAAGTAGCAATGGCAGAAAAGAGAGGACTTCCAGGATGAGCAGATGAGTAAAAGAAGACCCATAATGAAAGCTGTCTCTCTGATGCACCCTGCCCATCCTCTGGTAAACAGCTCCTTTCCTGATGTACAGAACTCACTAAGCCCAGCACCAGCTTATCTTCTTACATGGCTCAACCTGGGTTTTGTGACTGGCTGAGCATATGAGGAGGACTCACCAGATCAGCTTGGGTCAGTCTATATGGTGGTGGCACTATCAGGTACATTTTTCTGTCCTTTCACAGCAGAGCTTTGCTGAAACCTCTGTGAGAAATCAGGTCGGCGTGATCGCACTGAAGAGATTTTCATTGTTGCTGGTTGAAATTTCACCACAGACAGATCATAAGAGTTTCATGACCTTGTGATTTCTTTTGTGAGTGGTGGTTGTGCAACAGATCCCCTGGTAAGATAAGACAACATGAGGGTTTACACAAAGTAGGAAAGTATGCAAGAGATATGGTTTGCCACTCTCCTTCTTTAAAGAGATAACAGCTACATTTCAGGCTCAGAAAAAAAAATAGAGCAAAAGACCATCAAGATTTTTATTCTCTTTTGAGACTGAGTGTGATGCCAGATCTACAGTTTTCAACTTTTAAGGCCTCTCTCTGTGCTAGGAAGACAACTAGTTGAAAGCAGCAATTATTGGCAAACATTTCTTTGCTCCCCAGCAGCTGGGTCTGAGTGCATGGTAAATGGATATATCCATGGTGACCACGTGACCACTTTTGTGGCAACAACTTCCTTCCATGTTCCCTTCAACCTAATGTTGAACAAGTCTGAGATGGCTGTGAGAGCTGCCTTTGCATAGCTAACCTCCCAGATTACTGGTAAAAGAGGAAAAAAAGGAAAGCAGAGCTCCCTTCCCAGTATTTTGATTAGGAATTTTGAGTAAACATTTCAGTGTCTGTGTTGGAGGATGTGGCTGGTCATGCCCCTTTCACCTCCTCATATGTGATATTGCTAGACAGGTGTCATCTCTACTTTCTGCAGACTGCACTTTTAGCATTTCCCAACCCTCTAGTGCCTGCAGACCCAGGCTGTTATTTTGTTCCATGCAGAGTGCCACAGAGGGAAACACGTGCTCAAGCAGAAGCACTACTTTTATTCTTGTGCTTTTTCCCCCCTCTCATTTAAAATGTGAACATGTCTACTTACTTTTTTTGTATGGAAAGCACTTGTAACTATTTTCCAAGTTAGAAGTCTAAAGAGACACAGACTTTTGAATTATTTTCTTGGTGTGTGGGCAAAAACTAGCAATGACTTATTATAAGGTATATGACCAATTCTTGCTAGTACACAGATTGCAAACTGTTTTGGCTGCTTGCAGTCACAAATGCTTTGTCCATTTCTTCTTTCTTTTGCCTCTAGTGTAAGATTTTCTGAGCATTTATATTCATTTAGAAATGAAACACAAAGCTCTTTTGCTGACCAGTTGAAATTCTTCAAGAGCAGACATATGCATACATGCACATATGTGCATGCACACTCACACATATATATAGCTTAGAAAAGAAATATTTTCTTTAATAGCATGGCTTGTATGGACAATAAAACAACCACTAAATATAGTTAATATTATAAATTCCCGTAATACATCTTAGGTTTCAGAAATTTAGAACCTGACTATAAAAAGTGACTTTTGATACACTGAGTGTATAATTTTTCCTTAAAAAAAGAAGAATATGTTTTGAACTGGCCACAGATTTTCCCTTCAACAGGAAGCCTTTCCATAAATGTTGGGCACAATGATGTGTTTATTAGTTTTAATTCACTACTCTGGTTAATAGCTCCCTCTCTTTCTTTTGAGCACACAGATGTGTTCTGGGATGCATTGCACATTCCTCTTCCTAAAATTTTCATCAGAAAACAACAGACTTGGAAATAAAGTAGGGGAAAGAGGATGTTTGTTTGGAAATTATTTGGGGCTAGCCTCCTGTTCTAAAATCTTGTGATGGGAAGAATGCTGAGCCCTTTGTGAAATATGTCCTTCATAAATAGACTGAAGGGATATTTACATGCTTCAGAGCTGAACTGGATGGCTGGGGTAGGGAAAGCCTGACAGTTGTGCTGTGATGGTGAGAGCTGCAGCCAGCTGGGGAGCAGGCACTGAGTGCCATGCCCAGAGCAGGGGTGTGGGGCCTGATGCACAGCTAAAATCTAAATCATCCAGCATGAAGAGATGAGCCAGCAGTGACAGACAGTGGTTACTATCCAGCAAGGCTTGTGTGGCCTGTGGTTTAATAGCTCCCTAGCCAGCAGTGCGTCCATAAAATCATCTGAAAAGCAATCAGGGGTTGCTTGTCATTGCTGGAATTACTTAATAGCCACCTTGGAGCTGCCTTGGGGCAAGGCAATGAACTGCACTCATAGCTGCACAGGGGATCCTTTCCCAGGTCTGGTCACAGGCACAGGAAGGTTGTACTGCTTCCACAGCTTGCACCTCTTTTTTAAATAAGCAGAAGAAGGCTGACTGTAAATTTGGCTTCTTTCATTCTTCATGAGCTGATTGATTAGATCTGAGATTTCTGGGGAGCAAAAGGATGATTTCAAAGCACAATTCCTAGCCTCTGTGTGCATCTGGACTTTTTCGAGGTGTTCTGCAGAATGAATTGATCTGGACCTATCTTGCAGTCTTCTTACTTGTATGGGCAAGTTGGGAAAAGTTTTACTGGAATCACTCATCTGCTTTCCAAGAGGTTACTCTGGGTTAAGGGGAATGCAGAAGTTCAGTACTGCTCCCAGGCTGGCAGCCTACTCTTTTGAAAAATGTTTACTTAAGGCTGTTCAGCTCAGGATGTCTGCCTGTTCCCCTTTAGAGACACTTGGGGAAATATTTTCTAAAGTGTGTGAGAAATTTGTGTTTTGTCCCTTTAAAGATACTCATGGCAGTTTATGCTCTTGGATCTTGAACTCTCATCTGATGCTATGTGAGTCAGTATGCAGGAATATGATCACAAAACCATGGAGAAAATTTTTGGAATTGTCCAAGTTCCTGTGATAAATGTGAGTTTAAAAAGAAGGTCACTATTCATCTCTAAGACGTAAAAGACAGCTGAATCATGTATTTCTTAAGAGTTGATGTCTTTAAAAGTGTGGGGTAGGTTGTGAAAAACCTCTTAGTGCTACCAGTGATGATGGGAGAGCAGGAAAATTTCAGAAGATAAGTTTAGGAAATGAGTTCTGATCACATGGATCTCAGCAGAAAGCTAAGCAGGCTAATTGTCTGAGCCAGAGTAATTTAGGGGGTTATGCAGGTGGAGATAAAAAGTCAGGAGAGAGAGAATTATCAGGAAAAAGGCACATGTTTACAAGTAGATGAGGTTACTACAAGAGAAGGTGTAGGAGATGACCTTTGTTAGCACTCCTGACTGAGTGGTGAGGAGCTGGATTTTCCAAGACAGACATGGATGGACTGGCCAGTTGGGTGGGGGAAGAACTACAAGAAGACTTAGTCATGAAACCTCTGGGGGAAGGACAAGACATGGTGAACTAGATCATGGAAGATAAGAGCAGAACAGTCTTGAGAAGAGGAAATAAGGAACAATTATCAACTCCACAGGTCAAGTTGGTCTGTTTGAACCCACAGTGGTGTCAGAGCTCCTGCTGCTTTGAGGAACATGTTCCCTTGAAAGAAGATTGAAACACACAAACACATTTTTATGCTCTCCCAACAACACCAACACCAACATAGTGTGGAGAATTTGGTCCATGCCTTCAGTGATGCCTCTAGAAGTTGTGTCCTGCCAATGAAGTCCACACATAATTCCACCTACATGCTGTAAGTGGCATGGTAGAAGTGCTGAGACAGGTGGAGATGGGCTCTGTGCAATGAGAGGTAAGATTTTGCACATTACCTGTTCCACAAGCAAATGTCTCAAATGTGTGCAATAGTTCCTGGGGTCTGCCTGCTGCCCTTGGGTATGTTACAAGGGCTTTCAGTGCAAAAAAGAACAAATATGTTCTGACTTGTAGCTGCATAATAAGGCCTCACAGAGTCTCCCAGCCAGTATTTTGATGGTGTATTTAGAAAGTCTTTCAAATATGACCTTTCAACTATTGATGCCATCCTGTAACTTTCACAAAAGTGATTGTGTCAACTGCATCACATGGCTAAAGTTAGACTGATTTTCAGCCATGTGATGCTATTTTATCACCCTCAGGACAAAGGTTAAATCCTTCCTTTCTTTTCTCTGTTAGGCACCACTTTCTTTGGTCCTCTTTGATAACTGCTGAAATTCCTGAGGACCACAGTTAAGACATTTTATAATCCACTGTGCGCTTCTCTGATGAAGAACCCTCTGGTATGCTTCATGTAACAGAAATGCCTTCACACAATGAAGCAATCATTCTTCCCTGTCAGGGTCTGAATGTCTTGATTCTCATCCTGCAGTAGGTTTGGCAGGCAACAAATCCTCCAGTTTGCACAGGGCAGTGGCCAGCATAATCTTTCTGCATTTTAAAACATTCTTTAATGCTAGTCTCTCTGCATTCAAATGGTAACTTTAGCTGACATTGGATTTTGTAGAATATTTGAATTGCAGCCTATTGAAACTCTACCACACTGAGTTTATGAATATATTTATTGCAGTATAAATGTGTTATTTTTCCCTTTATTTATTATTGCAGGAGCATGTTTTTAATACCTGTTCTGTGACTTATTTGGAGGCTGGTGTTTCCTTTTTCCTTAGATGGGGGCACATGCATTATTGAAAGCTTATAAAAGTTGGTAGCATTGAGATAATGGCTCATGGTTTTTAAACCAGTCCAATCAAGCCTATAGACTGAATGGACAACAGAAAATAAATGTTGTACCATATTGCATATTATATTATGGTGTTATTAAGTAAATTGACACATATTGGATGCACAGCTGGACTAAAGTGAATTTACTGAAGGTGAGGATACTTCCTGTGTGTTTTTTCACTTTAGATTTCAAGACTGCATGTGCAAAAATTCAGTCTCTCTCTAAGTGAAAACCAATGTAAAATTTAGCACACTTTGAAACAGAAAAGGTATGAAGTAGGCCAGGTTTAAAATCTGAGTTTTAAATATTGCCTTTTCTGCCAGCTCTGAAGAACAAGCAAGAAAAAGACAGGAGCAAAACCCAACACTAACAGCAGCTATCCGAAACTTGGACAGATACTATGTAAAAATCTAATGCTATTAAAGGAATTATGGCAACCCGAGTTGCTATTTGCAGCATGCATTAGCCATGCTGGGTGCCCACCTGGGCATGAGGGGGGTGATGCCTGGCTGAGCAGTGCTGTGTCCCCAGAGCTGGTGGTGATGCTGTGCTGCTCTCCTGACACTGGAGGAGACTGACTTGAGAGGACTTGTTGAGATTACCAGAGTACAGGGTGGTCTCTGGGCACCAGGCTGGGGCTTGACAAGAGGAAAGGCAGCTATGCTTCTCCCTGTGCCACCCATCCCCTTGTTTCCCTACCACTTAAGACCCCCAGTGGCACCCAGCCCATAGCCACTTGCAATGGGGATGGTCCTTCCTGGCCTTGTGCGCAAGCACTGGATAATGGGGTTAGAGTGATAGTGAGGCAAGGGTTGGGGCAGAGAGGGGAATGTGGGTGAGGGTGGACAATGAGAATTGGCATCAGAGGGGACCTTGGGGGCTGGATCTGTCTCAGGATGTGGCTTAATGGCTTCTCCCAATTCAGCTGCATGACTTGTCCTAGAGTCAGGTGTATAATATCTCAGGCATGTGATTCACATGAGTGTAAAGGCCACTGGATACAATCACACATTTATTTTTACCTACTACTAAGGGAATTTCCATTCACTATGACATGAGTTGGTTGCCCTTGCTCTGTACTGTTTCACTAGTATTTTTCCTGACAATTCGTGTCTAAGAAACACAAGACAGAGAGAGACTTAATGTTATGTGAAAGGATTTTCCTAGGGTAACTGTATTTAGTCTTTGCTCAAACTGAAGGAATAACTTTGATCTGTCAACTGTGAAAAGTAAACTGGGTGCGACCTTCCGTCATCGGCTAATCGTCTCACTTAATGACATCTGTTAACTTTGTTCTGATATTAGATCATGGTCTTTCTTTGTACTGTCAAGATTTTTCATTCAAGGTCTAATTATTTCACTTTATGTGTATACAGATATCTTGGGAGTCAGTTGCACCCAGTACGAGGATCATTTTTTCTATTTTGAATCTCACAAACTGATCACAGTGGTCAGATCAATGTGGCCTTTTAATGGGTAAAATTAAAGCTTAAAGCCCAGCAGTATCTCTGTCCATCTCTTCCCCTCAGTGTCTTATAGTAGAAATTTCTGTATTTACTTTTATTCTTAAGAGAAAAGGAAAAATCAATACTTCAATATTTGATTGATTTGGCTTGCTGCACACATCAGAACTGCCCGCAGGAAAGAAGAAGAAAATACTGGTTTTCAGTCTGTCCCTTTCCCTTTCAAAGGTGTGGGGTTTTTTTTGATTTTTTTTTTTTTTACCTTTTAATAGTGACAAAGGCGCTTTTTGGGGGATTATTGGCCATTTGGGGTTAATGCCCTAAGGCTGTCTGTCCCTCAACTCTTTCCAAACAGTGATTAATCTCCAGGGGAATGTGTGTGCCCTGATCGCTACTCCTGATAATGCTCATCCTTATAGTGTAGATCAAAACATGTAGACTTATTGTAGTAATGGCCATGTTCTCACCTCCCAGGCTTTGTTCAATTCAGTCAGCCACAGCTTAAGCCCCTGGTATCTGCTCACATTCAGTTCAACAGGCGTTTTGTCCCTTTTGTCCAATCCTGCAATGTGTCCAGTGTTGCTCATCAGTGTTTATGAACACTATCTTTTCCTCTAGTAACTCTAGGAAAATTTCCCCTTAGAATGTTGGGGCACTCAGTTCCCTTTCCCTCTACCATGCAATAGCGCTGGAGGGTGTGGGACCACGGAAAACTGCAAAGGCAAGGAGTGGAAACTGGCTTTTGGGGTGAGGGGACAGAAGTAGGTGGCCAGATTGATGGCAGGAGAAGTGTTGCACAGCCAGGAGCTCTTGCTCCTGTTTCCTTTTTCTGTCCCCAGCCAACTCTTAATTTGTTACTATGCTGAACTCTCTTCTTTGCCAGGTTCAGATGAAAGTAAAATGGTCAGTTAAGTGAATTGCATCATCTGCAGAAGACCAGTGCCTGTCAGTAAGTCAGCCCATACTGACCAGGTGAGCAGGTCTAATACTTTTCAGATGCTTTCCCAAGGAGAGCAAAGGATTGCAAGTTGCAGAATACCACATCAGCTCTTAAAGTTAGGCAAGGTGCTGTCTCTGTATTAGGGGATTGTTTTCATGGTTATGTTTCTTAGTACCTTGTCCGGTCTACTTTTCCATTTCTGAAGCAGTTTATTCTACATCACCTCTTCTGGGAGATTATTCCACAGTCTAGTAGTCTTCACTGGGATCCAGCCTCATTTCAATTAGCATTTCATGCATTTGGAGTAGGACTATCTGGATCAATATCTGGTTAGAAGTAATACTTACAGGTAAGGAAAAATGCATGGAAGGTATCAAGACTGATACATGGAAAGGCTTTAAATTCTGAGAATCTGAATTAAAGGTTTCAGTACATTCCTGACTCTTTAAAAACATACTACGTGCTGAGAAGTAATAGAAGAAAAATTAAAACCTCAATGGTGATATTTTCTTCTTCTGTCCCATGTTTGAGTCAATGCAATATTTTTATGGGGTATCTAATTTCTCTGTAAGCAGCTCCCTTAGCTGTCCTCTGGGTTTTCAGCATGCATTCTTTCCCCTTTAGGAAGAGGATTGTGTCTTATAAGCTCTTATAAGTAAATGTTGCCACTGTTAGATCTTTATGACCCGTTAAAGTGGGTGAGTGGGTGCAAGTATTTGATTTTAATTTCATAGAATAGAAGGTTTTCTTTTAGTTTATAGCTATTGAAAATGCTATCTTTTTAGTTTATTTTTGGTTTTGATAGGACTTTTAAATATAACATTACCAAAAAAGGTATATTGTGTTCCATTTTCACAATGGTTTATTATACTTACTTACAACTTCTCACAACTTCCCAAGCGGCTGTTTTTCTTATTCACTCTTCCAATGATTATGATGGGCTACCACAGAATTAGCAAAGTCTATAATCACTGATCCCTTCTACTTATATTCCCAAATCTAGTTTGAAAAGCATGGAGGCTATTCCTGTAATTCTTAATGAACTCCAGACACTCTTGATGACAATAAAAGAAAATGCAAAGCCATTAGCAACTTGCCTGAACAGTGGAGTAATAGCCAGTCAGAGCTATTGGGAGCTGTGGGGCTATTTGGAAACAAATTATCATTTCACCAGCGGCAGAGTATAACAAGCTGCACAGACCTACTCTGCTTTTTTTCCCTTAAAGTCTTTCTCCTCTTTTTTCTCTCCCTGTTTCATGATGACCATATTTGCCAAAAAAAGCCTAGAAATCAAGCATGTGGAGATTTCATTCACACACATCAGAGTGGGAGACTTTCATTGTAGCATTAGTAGCTAAGTCTTCTCTCTTATGCCATTTCCAAGTGCACCTTTGCTTGTTCAATTTATAGAAACATTCACTATTCTTAGAGAAAAAACATCCAGCATTAAGTAAGCATTCTTAATTAGCATGAGTACTGACTTTCCTAGGGGAATGCATCTAAAAAAGAAGTGTAACTTCCCGCCTTTTTTATTTTTAAGCATTTTACCTGTGCAATATGTGTTTATTTTAGCTATCTCATGTGTTGTGTAATAATCTATGAGTCAGTTCATTGTTCTGTATTTGCCAACTGAACATTCAAGTTCTGTTTTGTTCTATTCTCTTCTTTATTTAAAAAAACCCTCCAGAACACCATGAACTTGATCTTGCCCAACCTGAGAAGACACAAGCACTGACATTTAGGGGTCTGCCAAGAACTTCTCCCCAGCAGGTCTGGAATCAAAGAGAAAAACAGACTGTGTCTTTGATGCAAGCTACAGGAATTAATAAAGGAGATAAACACAACTGGAAAGATGGATTCCCTATCACTGACTGAAAGCCACCTCGGGGCTGTCCTTTTTCTTCAAGTGACCTGCTTAAAATTATGAGAACACCACCGAGAGTGATGTTGGTGGGAACTGCCTGGTGAAAACAGGGCTTCTGCTCCTCTAGATCAGGTCAGACATAGCACTGTCCAGATTAATTTTAGAAACCTTCAATTCCAGCACATTGCTGGGTACCTGTTATCATGCTGCATCTGTCTCTTGCAGTGAGTAAAATGTCACTGCATTTTTTTAAGTTCTTGTTCTAGGGAATCCTGTTGGCTTGTACACATCCAGGCCAGTGAGAGTCAAGCTGACCCTTTCTAGCAGGCAGAAACCGTGCACAGGCACAGGCTGTAAACATTGGAAAGCTGCCATGTCCACTCCCAGAATATTGGATATGAGGCAGCAGGAATATAAGAGTGGTTGTGCTGAACCACAGGGCAAATACCCAGCAATGACTGCAGTGAATGCTTTGGGGAGAGTATAAAAAGAGAGTGACATATTGTGACTGGGGTTAGAAAAGGAGTTCAGATGTTTCCCTTTCTACCAGACAGGAGGAAAATCACCACCAGTATCACAAACAGAAACACTTAAGACTGTCTTGTGCACTGTATGCGCGTGTGCATGTGGCAAATGAAGTCCCATGAAGAAAAGTTTCAGAAAAGGAAAAAGGCAAGGAGAGGAAAGCTATCATAGCTCCCAATATTATTATCAGAAGAATAAGTCCCACAGTCCAACCTTCCACAGCACTCACTTATCTTTGCAATACCTATCCAATGAGTTATTCAGCTCTAAGAGATATTCTCTGAATGAAGTGACTCACCCTGGATCTTTCATCTTTGCACACACAGGTGAGTTTGTACCCACAGGACACCTTACGAACCTGGTGTATTCTGAAAGTTGGTTTGTAAGGAAAGACAATGTTTGCTACCCAGGAACAGAGACCCTGCCCTGGACATCTGCAATGTAAGGGAAAAAAACTAGGCAAGAAAACAGTACTCCATAGGCCTATAGAGCAGGTATTTGTTTATCCGATGCCGGGAGTGAGTGGCATGGCTCCACCACAAACCCACTTGTCCATTCTTCACACAGCACTAGATTTTATGCTTTTTTTTAACTTAATGTGCACATTAAACTTTCTTAACCTTCATATTACAATATAGTTTCTAATGATTATGTAAGCCTTTGTAGCACATAAGTGGTTTCTGCACGAGGTGGTTGTCAGCCTCCTGGTGGTCATTTTGGATGAAGGCTCAGAAAACTTCCTCGGGCTTGAACTTTTCACCTCTGTTTTCTGCACATGCTCTATAAGATTGTCTGATCAAATAGTGGTTAGCTTTTGAAGTTAGCTTGTTCCACTAAATTTGCTGATTTCTCAAAAGTGCTTCATTCACATACTCTGCTACAAAGTAACTTCTTTCTGCATAGCTACAGCTTTTGGCATAGCTCAAGTATTTCCTTGCAGCCTCAGCATCAAAACTTCCCTGATAGCAAAGCGGGTAAGACTTGATGCTGAGCAGGGGAGTGGGACAAAGCACAGTCTTGTCTTGACAGAAAGTTCTAGAAGAGGAGACAGCCATGATGGTCCAGAACTGCTTGGATATCCTGTGAGAGGTGATGACCATATGGAACTCAAAGATGGAAAAGAGGATAGGAACTTCGTGGTGGAGAGGGAAGAACCAGATCCTTGAAGAAGCTCTCTTTGCAGTAGGATGAGGTAATAATGACCAAACCTCCTGTGAGAAGACACTATGCAGAACAGCAATCATGAGCCCCTTAAGGAAACTGAGAATCTTGATCTATTTTTGCTTCAGAATGCAGGGAAAGGTGGGCATGAGAGCTACAACATTGGTCGTGTGACAAAAGGCAAACCTGGCCTGATGATGAATGGGGTTCTTGCTGTTAAATAACACGCTTATGACCAGGACAGGGAAAGGTTTACTTCAATTCCAAGACATACCAAACATGCAAATGATGAATTTTGGGATGATGGTGCTCACATGAAATAATTGACTTAAACTTGGCTGAGTCTTCTCTTCCAAAAGCTCAGTGCACATGGGCTATTCTCTTCACTATAATTCCTATTGAATCTTTACAGACCTTTGCTTTTCTGATGGATCTTTTGCTTCCTTTTCTCTTAGTCTCCCTATGTTGCCATCTCTACTTCCTTTAAATTCTTTCTCTTTGTTGTTGCATTTTTCTACAAACACCTTGGAAATTTTGTCTGAGCTGTCTTTACTTTCTGGGGAGTTGGCCTGATTTACTGAGTTTATTCATAACATTTGCTCTTCTCCACCATCTTACCCCCTCTCCCTTGGTGTAATATTGCTTTTTTTCTGCTGTTTAGTGTTATTGATTCCTGGTGTAACCTATGTGGATTGTTTTTGACCACATCTTGTTTTCCATTTTCTGTCTTTTGTCTGTTCTTTCTGTTCAATTCAGTGAGACCATGTGCTTCAAGTAAACAGAATAGGCCAAGTTCTTGTCTTGTATTTTCTGCTTCTAGTACCTGGTCTCAAGACCCTGTTAACACTATGAGTACTTTGGTTACTGGTATCTGAAGAGATGCCTTTATCTGCCTGAGTTTTAAACTGAATGGTTAGGACCTTTTAAATTATTCAGCAGTGTTAAGCAATATTAGAGCAGAAAAACCTCAGTCAACAAACTTATGTTCTTTTAATGAGTTCACTTCATTGAAATACAACTCATAAAATGTCACAATTGTAAAATGGCTGGTTCTCAAACTTTGGTTTATGGTATTAAATGTCACATTACTTTCAAAAATATCTAGGATGGTTTGCATTTCTTCAAGTACTCAACTACCCTTCACACTGCTAGATTTGAGAAGAGTGGTAGGTTTTTAGCTTTTTGACTATATAAGTGTAGACTCTTTACAGAGATTATCTAAGCTACAGATCAGGTGAGATTTTAGCATTCACATTTCCCTTTGATTTCAAAGTAATCTGAAGCTGCCCAGGGCCTTGTTCTTGTGCTGTATTTCTGGTACATCCTGGTTGGTAGTTAATTGCTCTCACAGGGATAAGTTGGGCTGTAACTGTCCTCACCCCAGAGGCTGGCTGGGTGTGAGTCATAGTCCCAGCTCACTTATCTTTGACTTTTCCTGCAATGGATGATGGGTGTCATTTAACAATTAGCAATAAAACAATGATCACATGGAAATAATATTAAGAAGTAGAAAAGAGGGCTTCTAAAGAGTCAGTTCTTCTATGCCATCAGGTTGCTTTTCTCTGCCAAAGACATCCTCATTTGAATGGGGTAAAGCGCAGATAGGTAAATAGTGGCCATGGTTTGAGACAGACCTGGTGCAGGCCATTGGTTTCCATCTCAGTATCACAGTGGTAACCTTGGCCTAATGCTTGACTTGAGAAAGTGCCCCATGTAGTGAAGCAGAATATGGGTAAATACCTCATGACTGGTCTCGTGTGAGTTGCAAGAGGACTGATTTCCTGCCTAGAGGAGATCTAGCTGAGAGGTTACAGTTTCTTTTATGCTAAGCTGGTGTTGAAAATTATCCATTATCTCCTGAAAAAGATTGGGGAGTTCTACTGTGCTCTGAGAAGTGCTTAAGCAGGCAATCCTGATCCTTTCATGCCATGTGAGAATGTCCATCAGGTAAAAGACTTCACTGCTTAGGGGGTATTCTCAACTAGAAGAGAAATCATGGAAGTTCCTCCAGCCTCATGCAGGCAGGACACACGATGGAGCCTGCCTGGCCCCCAGCCCTCCTAGGCTGCCATGACTTTCCTCTGCAGCTGTCATTGGCAATCCTGGCACTGGAAGGCGCCTCCAGGAGCGCCAGGCATGTACACCCAGGTGAGACCAGGGGTGATGATTAACACCCTGGAAAAAAATGACACAAAGGAAGGTGAGGAGGCTTAGTGCTCCTCTGGGTACCATCACAGCCACTTGAAGTGGATGAATTATCTTGGCATAATCTGTGGCTCCTGGAGACTTCATACTGCCTGGAGCCTTATGCTGCTCCCACTAAGGGCTTGCATTCAAACAGTGCATAAGTGCAGAGTCTCACCCCCAAAAAATCCCTCTTTCTCCTTGGGGAGAAATCCCTCTTTCTCCTTTCTTCACCCCCAATCCCACACTGCTGTGCAGCACACAGAGATCCCTGCAAGCACTAAGTCCAGGCAAGAAGTGATTTGACTGAAGACACAATATTTAGAGTCTCAGGAGGCTCACTGTAAAAATCTGTGAATTAATTAATGTATAATAAGACAGCACCGTATCTTCAAGGATTTCTTCTTCTAGTGCTTGGGCTAATATTTCTCTTTGCAGCAATCATCTCCATATATCTTCTGTAATGTGGTGGAATCAGTGCCTTGGAGAATTTTTTTTGAATTCTAGTTGCCAGACAGATATAGACCAATTAATCTAGAAGTATGCACATTTGGGGATAATATTCTCTAGTGACTCAGCAATGTAACAGATGGCAAAATATTTCATATTTATTTCCATTCCATTTCTATATTGGAAATGAACCCAGACATTTTATTTTTCTTGACAGTCAGACAACATCTGTTGAGAACACTGTTAGCTGAATTACAACCTCGCTGGCAGGTAGTTGGGTAGACAGCATGAATTACTTTCAGCTATTCTGTATGTGGTTAAATCTCTTTCTCTACTACATTATTTTCATTTTAACTGCTGGATTTATGGATGTGGACTAGCTTCACGTTGTATCTCTTAGAGTTTAAGTTTAGTCATATAAAGATTTGATGCATTAAGATGCTGAGCTTTAAGTTGTGATATCAATGGATTTATTTGTACTCATTCCTAAGCCAAGACCAATTAAAGGAAGAGATATTTTGGAGGGAACAGGCCAGGGGCTTGGAGGAGATGCACTTCACTGCCATGGAAGGAACTCAAGTGTGGGAGTGACTTGGAGGATTTAGTCCCAGGAGCTGGTGTGATCCAGACATATCACAGTCTGAGATATCTGAGCTGAGCAAGAGGCTGCCAAGTGCTCTCTCTCCTGGTGCAAGCAGCATACTAGACTTCTGGCAGTTCCCAAACAAAATTTTTCTTGGGGAAGCAGGTGTGGAAGTTGAGGCTTTCCATGATGAGAGGATGAGGAGCCTGAGCACTGGAAGAAGCCTGCTCTGAGGGAAGGGATTTGGTATTTTTGTGCAAAGATTGAAACTCCCTGAGCAACAGAATTAACAGTTTAATCTAGGCTTGCTGTCCTGTGTCTTGTATGCCTTATCTCAATGCAGTAAACTCTATTCTTGCCCTCCTGAGCACTATCCATACTGCCAGTCTACCTCTGCAACAGCACAGTCAATTCTGCCTCTGGTCTCTTGCCTCTCCACAGTACTCTAAGCTCGCTTATGTTTTTTCTGCTGTTGAGCAAGACACTGTATGATGATCAGACACATATACATATTAATTTTCTAGAGAACATATGGCTGTAGACTGGCTATCTGCTGCCAAACAGATTAAACAACAGCTGAGTTCTTCTCCCTTTTCCATCAGACATTTCAGATTTTCCGCAAATATGTGTGAGTGTCCTCTAAGATGTCTACTGTCTGCCAAATACAATTAGGGTAAACTGATGGACAGACAGGACAGACAGGGTAAGCACACTTGTGGAAAACTAGGTTAAGAATCACAGTAAACAAGTGAGTAATGAGGGAAATATTTGGAAAACATTAGTTTAATTCCTTGGGTTCTGTGCTATCTTTTAAATGACTTTATTCAGCTTCTTCTTTGGGATAGGAATTAGATGTCCTTCTCTGTTTATTTGGTATTTAACATATATGCTCACAGCATACACATGAAGTCAGACTGGTTACATCCACTCCACCATATGGATATGTGTGTATATTTATACACATGTGAACAAAGGTATCCAAACCCAAGGGTGATCACTGCTGTTAGTTATTAAAAACTTGAAGTTTTAAATAAGTTTAAAGGATTGCTCTGTCAAACTGGATAAAAGTAGAGTGTACAAAAATAGATAAATAGATAAAGTGGAAAGCACCGGCTTAAGTGATGGGTTTAAGCAAAGAAATACACCAGTGCCCTTGTGCCTGTCTATGGGTACTGGTCTGGATGCCTGGCAAGAGACAGACTGCATGTGACAAGGGCATGACAAGTTGTTGAGCCTCAGGGGAGGCTTGGTGAGTGCCCCAAGCTGTTCATGTACCATGGGACAAGCAGAAGATAACATGGAACATGGTGGTTTCTTTTGTGGAGTGAAACTAAGGCACTTGCATTTGCCAGGAGCTGAGCAAGAGATGACTTGTAGGTCACAGGCTCTGGATGTCCTGCCTTGTGCTCTACCTGTGAGCTTTTGCCAAAGCTTGGAGGAACTTTATGTTCTGCATTGCTCGCTTGTGTAAAAATAAAAATCCAAGCAACTATTCTTTCTCTAAGTTTCTCAGTAATACTGAAGTTTGCTGCCCAGTCATTGTCCCTGCATAAAGGACCAAAGACCTCTGTATGTATTCAAGGGCTCCATCATAAAATGATTCTTGTTATTTTCCAGTGGCTCCAGTGCTTTAAATTAGCCCATATATTTCAAGAAACCACAGATAATACCAATTTTACTCAGAAAAAGTGAACATCTCTTTGGTACCTCTCATTGTCAAAAATGGGATTTCTCGTTGCTAAACATAAGTTTGTTGAATTCCAGGTGAAAATGGCAAATAAGTACTTAAACATGCAGTAAGGCACTGCCACCAAGTAGCCAACTAAACTGTAGATTTAAAACTTCTTAAAATGTGGTAAAATATTCCCCTGGAAGCCCCCCTTTTACTCTTTTTTTTTTAATCAGCGAACTGCTTGAGTTTTATTACTGTCTTTAACTGTCTTATGCATCACATTGCAGTCTGATGGCCACAATCTGGCCTTTAATGAATCTATTTTGAGCTTTGTTGATTAGCAAGGTGCTATTTGTGTGGAAAGCACTTCAGAAACAAGGGGGGGTTTTTATCTTAGATGTTATTCTAATTGAGCCATGGTTACAGTACTTCTTTTTGCCATTGTTTTATTAGTTTATGATGGTTTTAAGACAATAGGTGGTGCTGCTTTTAACCAGGAAACACAGCAGTGTTTAAATTTTGCAAAACAAGGAAGCCCAATGAAGTTCAGAAGTCGTCATGGCCACTGATGACCTTCTGACATGGTCTGTGGGTGAATCTCTTGCTGATCCAAAATCACCCGAGGCAAAATTTTCCTTTAAAGCTAACCCACATATCTTAGGATGGAAAATCACATCATGTCTTTAAGAAATTCTCAACTTTTTGTCCAAAACCTTTGGGGTACAGTGAACTACCCCCAAGACAATAAAAGTGCAAAAAATAACTTTCATGATGCCTTTGCCAACCCCATTACAGTAGGCATTAAGTCCCCAGACTTGGCACGGGGACTATGAGGTGGCTGCTAGGAGGACTCTTCTCTATACACTGTGTCTACAGGTGAATTATTGTGGTAGGAACATTAAATTTTCCATCTGTACTAAAGAGATAGAAAAGAAAAGAAAATAATTTAATATAAAAAAACCAGTTAAAAGGGTGTTCCACCTCCTCTGAAAATAAGGAGGGGAAAACTCTCAGTAGTCAGGAGTATTTGGTAGCTGGAAAGAATGGAGATGCCATTAGTGAGACAACCCTACAAAGCTGAAAGAGAAAAGCATGCATGAAAAAGCTGCAGGGTATGAAATCCAAACTCCATCAGTCATTTTGCCTGTTGAAATCAATGTCTTGTCTTTCACAGGAAATCAGCAGAGCTGTAGGACTTAGCACTACCTAGATAATGTCAACAAAAGTAGCAATGAAAAATAGTGTGGATCAAGGGGTGACGCATATAGATCTTGTAGCTAGGGTTTAGGGAGCTACAAGCTCCCTAAACAGCTGCAGACAAGTATGTCCTTTTAATTGCCCTTCTCACATCCCTTAGATAAAAACAACGCAGAGGAGTAATCTCAAGAGGAATATAGTTCTCTCTAAATGTGAAAGATATTAAGCAAACATTGTTCTGCCTATAGAGACTGTAAAAACTCTTCTCACTGTAAAGTTTGCATGCCATCTCCTGTTTCTGTACTTATATGAGGAAAGCAAAGGCTAACATAAGTTTAGGGGTCACATGGGAAAGAGCTTCTTTTGTCTGTGGATCTTTCAGATTATGGGAAGCCCTGTGGGTCAGGAAGAACGTGAAATATTCCCTTGGTTGGGATTGACCTTCATTATGCCTTTCCCAGACCACTTGTTGACAGCAATTTCGTCATATCAGAACATGGCTTGATTATGGTGATTTTACCAAAATGACACCAAAATAAAAATACTGTGAGGATGATGCATCTGTGCTCTGTCAATAGTTATCCTATCTTTTTCTTTCTTATCTTTCCTATATTGCCATGGAGAGAGATAAGTTCAGTCTGTGAGGGAGGGTACTTCACACAAGTTGGGTGTGAGGCAATGCAAAGCAAAGGCTTGATGAAATCTGTACCAAAGAACAGCAGGCATCACTGGTGTGGGATTTGTCAGGTATGAAGCCAAAATGTGGATGGAAACCATTTTCACTTACATTCTTCCAAAAGCACTTAAATACGGTAAATTTTGTGTAGCATAAATTAGTAATGTTGTGATTTGAAGGAGCAAAACCCCAGTAAGAAGAGTGGCTAAGCACAGGTGAGGTGGGAGCTGATGATGCACTGAGGAAGTTAAAGGAGTTTCCCTTGCCTTGTTGCTGTCAGCCTGGAGAGTGAGGTTATCAATGTCTCATCTGTACTTCTGGTTTGTTTATTTGTTACTCTGTTTTATTTGTTCTTACAACAAATTAATGCATCTTGTTCAGTAGGACAGTCTGGAGTCTTGCCTGTTACTGCCTGACCAGCTCAAATTGCCAAGGAGCTGCCTCGTACTCCTGTAAGGAATTACAGCAGTACAAAGCAGATGCAAAGCTCTGAATCTCCACACCTTCCTCCATGACAGTGAGGCGAAGTCAAGGTGTAAAAGAAAGATGCCCTCCATAGACTTCAGCTGACTTAGCAGTTAGGTTGGAGGAAGAAATGTGATATATGCAGCCTGACTGTCAGCGTGGAAATAACCCTGACCTTGCCAATGCTTGTACCTGAGCCAGCATGTCTGCATGTGAACTGTCCTTCAGAAATTGCTGAAATCTTTCATTTGTTCAGAGAAAATATGTGTTTGAAGGACTGAACCAAAATAGCAACTTCAGGTGTCAGTCATGCTGTCAGTCAACTCCCCTCAAAAATGTAAGAGACAAGGCTTGTGGTTCTGCCTTCTTGCTTCATCTGGAAGAGCAGGGCAGGCATGTGAACAGGCAGTAGCTGATCCAGAAGATCATCTGGAAGCTGTCTGATGCTGACTGTTCTCCCATGGGACTGGTGACAGCACCATGCTCAACATGCACAATATGGCTGGTGTGAGTCCATCAGAGCCAGGGTCTGTAGGGGCCGTGGTCTCTGAGGTGCCCATTTACCTCCAGAGTGAAGATACTTCTGTAACACAGGCAGGCAGAACTGGGGACAAATGTCTGAGCCAAGAACCTATACAAATTGAGCTCCTTGCATTAAGCCAAGAAACTTTAAATTGCACAGAATTCACATTGTTGTCCGCTTCACCTTTCAGACATACCAATAGAAGTGTTTTTAATACTTTACATGTTGAACAATCACCATGTGTCCCTCAAAGTCCTGTTTCTGTGCCTGTGCTACTATTTCTGGACTATTTGGGATTAAGTCTGCTGTGTACATGTTTAAATGTCAGTATGCGCAGATTAGAATGAGAAATACATGAAATGTGGAGGTGTTTATAATTTCCATTTCATTTCCACCTTAAATGTTCAGGTATTGTTTAATTATAATTATTTCACCTAAAGTATTACACCTAACGAGAGAGAATCAGACTGCAGACAAATTTAAAAGTTTTTATCAAGGCTCCATTTTTTCAAGACTGTATTTGCCTTTTTTTTTTCCTTTCACCATACCTTTAGATCTCCTTCTGTTAGAATGTGGTGTAGGATTCCCTTTATGACGTTCTGGTGCATTGTTTTGAAAGGAATTATCATGTTGCAAATTCAATAACCTCCCTTCAGGATCAGTTAGCAAGAAATCATAGGTCATAAAGGAACAAAACCTTGTTAAACTTAATATCCTCAGCAACAAAGCAAGAAGGGCTTCAGGAGTTCTAAAAATTTCAGAGGTTTTGGTTTTAATCAGCTTTGAAAATTTTGATCTAATTTGAAACATGCGTTTCAGGTGATTGTGTTTTCTGTAACACAGAAAGTTTTTCATAAGGTGAAAATCCACTGTGTGCCAAGACTCAGCTTAGAGAATGTTTTTATGGCTATCTAATAAACTTTGAAAATACAGGTTTATAATGGAAATGCTGACTGACTTCTTATTCTAACAAGACTGGTGGATGCTTTTGTAATGTACTGTGTAATTTATAGGAGTCACCTGTTAAGCCATCTGGGACAGAAAGCTTCCCAGCTTCTAAAATGTTGGTAACTGGATTAGCCTTATAAATTTCATTTTACAATGATACCAAATGCATCTATGCCGGCCCATCGTATTCTTGGGCTGTCATTTCATATTTAAAAAAAAAAAAAAAGAGCTTTTTTAATTACCCCAGTATGAGCAGTAGTGGAGGTTAGAAGGCTGATGCTGGTGCTTTGATTTATTGTTTATAGGTGTCATATGGAGTGACTGAGTCCTGGGGTGAAATAAAAGTTTCTGTTGTTACTCCTCAGATAGGGAGAGTGCTGGGGCTTTTAAAAGAGACTTGGGGCTTTTAAAAATTGGCTGCACTATATTAGTCCATTGGGCTTTTCACAGACTGGAGGAGTGAAGAGAAAGAGAGGTTAATGGAGAAAGAAAGATGATGAATGATGGGGGATCATTAATGGAGGATCATTAATAGGCATCAGCAAGAAAAGCTCTATCTGTGAGTTTATAGGAATAGCAAGGTCTCTTGCAGTAGTAAACACAAATTTTCCTTGGAAGCCAGTGATCAATGAGAAGCAACTTTATTTTGTCACTGGTGTATTTTTTCCTCCAACTGTTTTTTTCTTATCTATAATAACTTTAATGTGTTCTTTGATCAGTTTCATAGTACTCTGAGTAAAAGGTGTTTGTCGGCAGGACTTTGGACTCAGCGATTTGGATTCTTTATGTAATTTATCATGGAGAATTGCTGTTATTTTGTTAAAAGAAAGATCAATTTTTGCCAATGATGTGATGAAGCTAAAGCACTGAACTTCAGGTGATCATTACAGACATTTTCCATGGGAATTAGAGCAATATTAGCCTTTCCCCCACATTGCAATTGTAGTACTTAACATTTTGCACTCCTGTTGAAGTGTCTATGACTGTAACTTGGCATTTTCACCCCAGCTGCTGCAAGGTGTTGCTCAATACTCTTGAGCAGATGCTAACGCCCAGTGAACATCCAGCTAGCAGTAGTCTTCAGACAGCCTGACAGACAAACTCTGGCCTTGTAGGAGAGCCAGATGTTTCTGGGCAGCCTGTTGGAGACCATGGAGCCGACTCCTGTGGGAATAATGAGCATCCCAAGCCTCAGTGCTTTCCACACCATATGTAAGAGGTGTGTCGCCCAGCTTTGTCCTCCCTGAATACATGTGGGGCAGATGAAACATTTATGAAAAATAAATCTGAATGAGAATTCCAGCAAAAGGAAAACCCCTTAGTCCAAAGGCAGTTCTCCACCCTCAGGAAGCAGGTGAAGAACTGACTGAAACATCCAAACCAGATAGCAATCCTATTGCTCAATGTGCTACTGGCAACTTCTCAAGAATTATGGAATGGGGTGCAATGAAATTATACATATATTGGCATGGACTCATATTCCCTGGTGCCTTCTCTTTAGTTTAATTTTTAAGTTTTTATGTATCTTTCAGAACTCTAGATAGTATAGCAAGGTACTTGAAGCTTTTGTTTGCTGCTTGGAAATATGTGAGGATTTGGGAGTCATAGTGGGCACGCGGTTGAGGATTAGCTTTCAGTGCAGTGCTATGAAAAAAGAAGGTGGTGCATATCAAGTCAGTATAGGGAGATGATCTCCCCTCCTTACTTATTATTTATAGGGCTAAAAAACTGCACTATTGGACTGGAATCCAGGAGTGGAAATATGGGCCATTAACACCTGAAGCTGTAAAAAGCATGACCTAAATTCTTCTCTGACTATTTACTAAGATCTTTCATTCAGTGGAAATGCAGAGCAGTTAAGGATTCTAACCTCAATAACAAAGGCATAACAAACCCCTGGATACAGTTTAGCACCACACAGATACAGCAGGAAAATGAGACAAATATTTAAGTGATGCTAGAAAAATGACTGAGCTATCAAGGGAAAAATTGAGTTTTACATCTCCTGAAAACCTCATACCAAGACTTGTTGGAGAATACATGTAAGCCAAAAAAATTCTGGGGCTCAGTAAAAAAGCAGGTGAATGGAATTATATGGTCAGTGTTGTACTTTTGGTCTTTAGGAGAAGAAGTAGAAAGGAGGTGAGTTTAAAGGGAGATAACAGCCTGATGCAGGGCAGACTTAAAAGAAGACAGAGCACAGACAGCAATTGATGGTGATCATAACTATTTTTTCCTATTTTTAGTTCTGTCTTTTTAGTGACTGCATGCAAGGATGGTGAGAGACCACGTACCATTACGTAACCATTTGAATGAAAAGAATTTTCCTCAAAAGTACTTGGGACACTAAGCAGATGGCAGCAACTTAATCCAGTCCAAAGAAGGAATAAGTGAAATCACTCAGTCAGTTACATTCACTGGGGAAACTCTTGATTCTCTCAGATCTAATGGAAAAAGAAAATAAAACATTACTGAAACTGCCACGTATATGTATTTTTATTACAGCAGAGCAATCAGATGTCTTTTGTTTTCTTAAATTGATATTATTGAAAAAATTTTGCTTTTCATTACTTATTAAATCTTCCTTAACAGTTTCTTATCACAGTTCATATTGATTGAACTGATACTGACACAGAAATGCTGTAGTTTGTAGCTATGTGAGATCAGATGAATTGCAAACTCTGTCTGCTTGCTTTGCTGTTGTGTTTTTCCACGGGAGTTGGCAGAAACCATGGTTGAGCACTTGCATCTGCCCACAAAGCCAGGCTAGGAAATGAACTTCACCAAAGCTTTCTCAACATAATGTCATGGAAAACTGTTGGAAGGAGGAAAGTAGTGGGGCAGAGGTGATTCAGTCCATAACTTGGTGAAAATCTGGTGCTTCATCCTCTTTTGGCAAGGTTTGGACCTGCAGCAAGTCTGTGATAGTAGGTGACCACCTCTGAAAAAGTATCTTTCCCTGTCCTTCCTTCCAAAGTATGGTCTCTCACCTGCTGTCTCAGGAGATGTATTTCTCATCTCTAGCCAAAGATGCTTCTACAATGCCTCTAACAGTTTTAAATACACCCAAAATGCCAACCTCTAAGCTCCTAGGGAAATTACAGACAAATATGTATTTACTGAGCTGTATTACACACATTCTCATTGCTGTTCACAGTGACACGTGCTCCTGCTGATGAGATATCTGGATATCTGCAAAGCAGAACATTCAGGAAGAACATGGTTAGTGCTGATAGTTTCCTCTCTGGAACTAATTTCTTCTTAAAATTAATACTGTTTTAATTTTCACCATTCAGTTAATGATAAGGCACAATTTTAAATTCAATTTACTTTCCAGGGCACAAATAGTCACTATCAGTGCACAGGTATGGCAGGGCAGTGTCACAGCCAGGGCCCATCCTGCCACCCCAGCCAGGAGCAGGGCAGCTGGGGACAGCCCCAGGCACTGGGACAAGAAACATGTGAGGAGGTCCCAGGAGAAGTTACTATGACACTCAGGGTCCTGGATTTTATTGCACATCCACAAAAGGTTTCTATGCATGGATGTGTATGTAGAGGTGCTCTGGCCACATTCCACCTACCACTTCATCCTGATGTCCAGCTCCATCACTCCTGCTCTGCTCACCACCCACCCAGCTTCATCCCTGCCAGCAGCACAGGCCCCTGCAGGTCACAAACCCATACCAACCTGTTTAAAAAAAAGGTTTCAGCAACATAATCCTTGAAAGGAATCCCTGATTTGGAATCATTGTGAACTTGGAGTCGTCTTCCAAATCTCCCGAATGTGTCAGGTTCCAAACCCTGCTGCCAGGTCTTCTTTCTTTTCTGTGCATCTGGTAACAAAATGAGATGAAAAAATATTTTTTTGTGGAAGAAATTGGAAAATGCAAGATAGTGGCTACTATTTTCAGCTTTGAATGAGAAGAAAGTAGATGATTGAATTTTGTCTGCAAAGAAGTTGAGAAGTAATAATGTAGATGGAAGCAACTCTCTGAGTCTGTAAACTTGAGAGCAATAGAAACACAGTTGTGTTTGTAGCCTTAGTCTAATAATGTGGTATACAAACTGAGCACATGTAAGCAGAAAACAGAGAATTTCATCTTGAAAGTTTCACACTACCACAGAGAAAACAAACTTTAAAATTAAGCAGAATATGAATGTTTCTCTTAGAGCTTAGTGTTCTTTTTACTTTGTAAATTAATTAAAGGAAAAGAAGGTACAGCAAGTAAAAAGTACTGAAAAGTTTTTGCAAGAAATGTGCTTTTCACACTGCAGTACTTTTATTCCTGCCCCTCACTGAGGAGAACAAGGATTTATTTATTGTGCTGGATAAAAATATTGAACTAATAGTAAGCAATTTGGTATAACTTGATGTTATAATAAATTAATTCATTTTCAAATCAGATTCAATCAAACCTCAATTTTTAATAATAAAATCCAGATTTGCATGCCACTAGAGATATGTTATACCAAAAATAACAGACTTCAGGAGGTAATTAAAGTATATTCTATATACAACATATGATTTTAAAATTTCCCTTCTGTACCACAGAAGCAATGGCTGGAGAAGGTGTGGACTTTAGGTAGAACTCGTTGAATAATATTAAAAAAACAACAACAAAAAACACAAAAAACCCCAACCAAACAAAAAAACCCACCCCCAAACATAAAAAAAAAACCAAAAAGAAGGACTACGTTGTAGGTTTTGGCTCAGTCCTGCAGTAAGGCTGTTGTGTAAACTACACTGCATCTCAGGAGCAATCCTGGGAATATGGCCCATGAGAGGGCTGCCTTTGCCTGGTTTTGTCATTTCAGCTTCATTTAGCCTTGGGGCTCCAACTGGATATATCTAGACGGTGTTTAGTTCACTGCTAAAATACATGTCTAATGTCAATGAGACAATTTCCACCTGAGGATGGTCTCCTCCTGCCGCTCCAAGCCCAGAGAAGCAGCTGGGACCAAGCAACCCGCTCACTGACTTAAAATCAGAGGAGGTGGGGTCCCAGTTGCTGAAATTAGTGCAGAGCCTCAGGCAGGGCAGAGTGCCCAGGTACTGAGGTATCCTTGCATCCTTGCAGTTCAAAATCTGTGGTTCTACAGTTTTCACCTTTTTGCTTACATGCATTAGGTTGTTGCTAAATAAAAGTCTTCAAGAATTATTTTTCTGGATGGGATCTGCAGTGCTGCCCAGTCTGAACTTCTAGAGTACCCTCATCCTCCAAGTGCCCTCAAGGGCTTCTTGAGGGGCTTTTCCTGCAATGCCCATGGGATGGCCCAGGGCAGCCCAACCCATCCTTGATCCCTTTCTGATTACTGAGGATCTCCCAGAGGAGAGGACCCCTTGGCAAAAGGAGATGCACATTGAGACATACCTGCACAGAGCCAGCCCAAGCCCCAGAAGCACCCAGATGTCCTCTGACAGCTTAAGATAACCTTGTGCTCATCTTCTGCTATTTCCTCATTAAAGTAGCACTGTCTTCAGATGTTTCAGCCAATGTGTAAATTGCCAGTTAATTCTGTCCTAGAGATGAGAAAATGCTTCCAGCAACTGGGCTTTTGTGTCAGTCTACATGCCATCTACATATTACCATATTATAAAGATATTTTCAGTAATTGTTTTTCTCTAATTTGGAAGTGTTTATCAAATATTTCATCATTTTCTGTGTCTCTTTTCCACTTTTTTTTTTTTTAATAAAAAAAGAATCCACAGGACAAGATGTAGAATTTCCTGTTGAGAGAATTGGAATAAAATATTTATTTTCAGGCCTCATTAATCACTACATTTTCAGTGCATCTGGGGATCTGTGGTTTCATCCTCTCCAGCAGTCCACACTCTCTAGACCACAGGATCTTCTGTAGAGAGCAGAGGTCGGACTGTGTCTTGGCAGTGTTATTCTGCACTCTACTATTACCAGAAATGCTGCTTGCTGATTTTCTGTTGACACCCTGAATTTGCCCCGTCAATTTTCTTTGCTTTGTAATGAGCATTTTAGCAAATTAAATGCTCATTGCAAGCAACTTATTTATTTTCTATTTGTTGCTTTCCCCACCCTTCTTAATCAGCCTGTTGTTTTTCGTGGTTGAATAAGTATAAATAATTAGCACATTAAAAAAAACAGATCTCTCCTATTAAAAATTATTGACACTGAAAAGGAGGCTGCATCAATCAAATTGGTTTCTGCAATTGTTTCCTTAGTTCTGTTCTGTGAAACTTTCTAACAGACTTTGGAAATACGGATAAGACTAGCCACAGCTTTTTTTGAAAAAGAAATATCTCCCTGGCTTCCTCAGATTTTTCCCTGAGGGTCTATTTATTTAGTGCTGAGCTTTGCCAGACCACTTGATACTTCTATTCTAACACACAAAAGCATTTACAGTATATAAATGATTCAGAGATACATTTTGAAGTAATTAAATGCAGAGCAGTGATGCAGAAAATTAGTGTAAAATTATGATCACCACCATGCTGAGTATTGAGTGCAGTGGAAACTGCAATGGTAGTGGAAAAAAGGGGAAGGATTATGGTTTAAGTCATGGTCCTGGAAATCAAAAGACCCATGTTCAGTCCTAGTATAACCTCGAGCAACCCACCTAACTTCTGTTCCTCATTTTGCAAAGGGGGATAATCGCTGTCTGCTACAAAGAAGGGAATTTACCCACTTTTATATAGTACTTCTAGATGCTGTGATGTAAAATGCACTGACACCGGGGTCAGCAAGATTTTCCTTCCTAGAAATCTTTAGAAAAAAAGAAACTATGTAGCTTATTTACTTTGGAAAGCATTTCAGAGATATTTTCTATGGTAAATTCAGATGCTCCTTAACTTTCAGCAGAACTTCATCATCCTTTACTCCTTCCACATCCTGAGCAATTCTGTTAATTCTGTGTTTCATATGAAAAACTGTTGCTCCTTCCTCCTTCCACATCCCCTCCTGTGCTCAGGGTGTAATGCTGAGCAGGATGGAGGACAAAAGCTTTTGCTGTGATCCAGGGCATAAGGCATAACCTTGGTTGAAGGTGCTGGTGGAGCAGTACTTGTGAGACAATATGCTCTGAATTGTCCTCTTGGATGTGTCCCACAACCTGCCTGCTCCCTCTCTACACCACCAGCCTGGAACATGCCTCCGTGATGTGGACGGAGTTGGGAGAGCTCCTTGCAGGACTGCAACAGAGAAAAGGGATTGAAACTCTTTTGCATCAAAACTGTTTTCAGTGTGCATGAGGGTGCGTGTCAGTGCAGGCACATGCTCGGGGCCAGAAGTCTGAATGCAGTCAGGAGTCCTCTCTGGTCTGGTCTTCAGAGGAGCCCCAGGAGAACAGTGTTAGATATCCGTATACACAGCTCCCCACTATCTCTGGACCTTTTCTTTCTGTGAAACACAACCACACGCTACTACAACCAGTTTACTCTGCTGCAGCCCTTGCCTGCAAGGCTGTGCACCTCTGCTTCCCTGGGCTTTTCCTGTTCTCTGCTGTCTCTTACAGGGTGAATTGCCTGTGAGCTCCTTGGAGGAAGGAATGCAGTTTAATTCTGTGCCTGTGCAAGGCCTCCTGCATTGGAGTTCTGGCCCTTGCTGGTTTTCAGATCATTATTTTAATGTGGATAAAAAGTACATTTGTCACTTCATGCTTGTTTCCATCAAAGCTGTTGAGCCCTCAGAATACTCCCAAAGGTTTTATGCATGTGTAATTCCTAGAGCAGGAGGCTCTGAATGATACAGGTTTAGAGACAATCTGTTTATGCCTGATGGAAAAGACAGGCTAGATTGTACTTCACATGCATGTTTTTACCAAGCATAAATGTTTCAATAATTTTGCTTAACATTTTTTTAAGTTCATGAATAAAACCCCCAAATTTGGGAGTGTTAGCGACAAAGTGGTTATGTTTGATGTGTCCTGGGTGAAAGGCAAATTCTAGTCTTGTATGTTCAGGTCAGGCTCTGGACAAAGCAGGTAGAGGACAGCAAACAAGTCTGATAATAAAGCTAATGCTGTAGATAATACTCAACAAAATTTTGGGGTGTCCTTGTTTCCTCCAGACCTAAGGAGCAGATCCTTCCAACGTGTGGTAGGAGCCAACAAAACCAGAAACAATCTGAAAGCCTGGTCTGGCTGTAGGAGTTGCAGAGGAGCCAGGGTAGGTTTTTGCTGCAGCACCTTCAGGGTATATCAGCCACTGGGGCAAGAGGCCCACTGGAAAAGCAGGGAAAAGCAGGAAAAGCTGTGGTGGGAAGAAAAAAGTGTCGGTGATGAGTCATCTGCTAAGGACCAATTTTTGTATGATCCAGGCCAAACTAAGCTGATTCCTACCTTGAATTTAGAACAAGGTATTTGAAAGAAAGTGGAGATGCATTGATGCAGGAATCTTTATTGAGATGGGGGTTGCCTTGATTTGTCCTTTTACCATCAGTAATGTTTTCTGTTCCAGTCTCATGAGGAGTGTTTGGGAAGTGCATGAGGTAACCAGGAACCAGTTGATTTTGTTTTGCTCCCTGGAACAAAAGTATAACTAAGTCATGTTGTTGCTGTTGTTGTGGGGGACCTTGATCTTGCCAAGGCCACCTGGCCATGGGAGTGTTTTGGACCTCTGTCCAACGAGTGCCTCCTCTTCCACAGAGTCGTCCATGTCCAGCACCTGATGGATGGCTCCATACTGGCACCCACAGCACTGCTCAGGCACTAAAGGAAAAGCAGACTGAGAGGGAGGGCAGGCAAGAAGGCAAGGAAAGAGCCAGTGAAAGTGAAATGCAGTGGGCTGGAAGGACAGTGATGATGGCGATGGGAAAGGGGCTGTCAGTGCTCAGAAAGATGCAGAGTTATAATAAATGGTTTAAATAGCATGAAGATCTTCTGACAAAAAATGGGAAGAAGAATTTAGAAGAAGTAAATTAAGGAAGGTGAGAAAGGAAGGTCACAAGATAGAAGAAAGCAGAAGAAAGGCCAGTTATATTAAAGAGAGATAGTGAGAAAAGCATGCATGGTGGGTGTGAGAAGGAAGAAACTCTTGGCTGGCAGTGGGTCAGGAAGGAGGAGCACACACAGAAAGCCCACGAGTGACCAGGGCAGGGTTGCTGATGGGGAGGATGAGAAGGTACAGCCATGGGGTTTGCACCAGGGCTGTCTTCTGCAGGCTGCTTCCACTGGCAACTTTCAATGGGAGCCTGGTTTCACTGGTCAGTGAGGGGTCTTGGGATTTAGCTCTTTAAGTCATAACATGCTGATGTAACACAGCTGTCAAATTGTGTAATTTACATTTATATAACCCCTGTTATTCCAATCTGGACTAAGAAAAGATTGCACCCTGCCAAAACCTTTTCTACTTGAAACATGATGAAATATTACCTCACTAACACTGCATGTACTAATTAAAGTACACTAATTAGTTATTTGAGAGCCCAAAGGTTAGGCACACATGGATTACCCACTGTAATTTGGGTAGGCAGGGGGAGCACACATACAAAATAATCTCTCTAGTGTTCCCAAGAGGAATATTTCTTCCTCCCTGCCTCAAGCAGCTCTTGGCCACTTTGAAGCTGCATTAAGATATGTCTACCTGATTACAAATGTAACAACAGTGCCACTTATGCTCTGTAAATTCTTGTCTAGAAATTGCTACATTATTTTTGAAACTTGAATCTTTTTTATTTGGGACAGTTTTCTGACCTGTTCCCTGAGTGGAGGCATGTGGGAAGACACTGCAGCATGAACTTGCAAACAGACATGGTGTGGGGGCAGCTGGGGCTTTGGGCAGCCTTCAGCTCTCTGCAGCTTTGGGTCTACAGCATCTCAGTGCAGGAGACACAAGAGCTCAATGATGCACGATGTCAAGTGATGTGGACATGGCTGCACAGCCCTTTTCAGGACCATGTCTACATTATTATTACTTGCGTGCAATTTTCTGTTGATATTAGTCCAGTGTATAATGACCCCATTAGATAATTGGGGAGTTTCTGTTGTTTCACACGGTACCAACTTGAAGAGAAAACACAGTATCTAAAGTATCTGCCCCAGAAGGCTTGCAATCTGCATGATTTATTTGGCAGAGAAGTAATTTATTTATTCCTTTCTGGTTCTTTGCCACCCACTTGTAAAATGTTTATGCAAGCTCCTCTCTGATGGCTGGTGCTTCTTTAGTTGAATTATTTGAACTTAGAAAACAAATTCTTTATTTCACTAATGGATTTCCAGTAGTGTTTCTCACATGTTTCTCTTTAGCTATTTCTCTCTGTAAAAGCATCTGAGCCATTCCCACTGGGAAATCTCTATGAGTCTGTTGGAAGACAAGGTTCTGGCCCATTTTCACCTAAAATCACCATGATTTGAATATGGGCAGCTTAGGGGCCTGGAAATTTTAAGCCACAATGGTCACATCTCAGCTGATCCTCCCAGCAGCCACCCAGCCTGAGAGTTTTCCAGGGGAAAGAAAGTTGGAGCATATGTTCCTCTCAGCTAGCTGAGGTAACTGAACCATAGTAATTGCAACATACTTGATGGGACTTAGTCTGCCAAGTGCCAAATAGAAGAGAGGAGGCTGCTTCTCATACCTTTCTACCAGCCTTTTATGAGTGATTCACCATGGGTTGCCTATACCCTTATTCATGTAAATTATCTGTGGATGCTGAGTGCTTCTGCCTTTCCCTCATGTACAATTGCAAACATGTACCCACTAATGTTACATATTAATGGGGTCATCAGCACAAGCAGAACCAAGCCCCTTCATTTCACTATGGGGTTTTTTTGTACCTGAAATACTCTTTCTCCCCTGACATAATATATGTAAAAGCCCTGAGCAGAATACTAGTCCAGGGTCTTTCTCTTAGCTTTAGTATGCACATTTCCACCTCTGTGAGCATGAAGTCAGACAGGTCCCAGGGGTCAATGCCAATAGCTCAAGTGCCCTCTGGAAAGTGCTGAAGTAGTCTGCTCTTTAAAAGAGGATGACTCCATTGTTGTAGGCTGCCATGTTCCCCATCAAACCCCAGCTCAATGCCATGGTACTTCCCTGAAGGCTGGTGTCTCACCCCAAGGCAGGTTGTGCACAGATAGAAATTAGGACTTGTGAAGAAACAGCTTTCTAAGTGAGATGGGGAAACTCATGTGGATGGAAATGGACTATCATCTTCTCCAACAGGGAGTCCAGCACAGTGGAGGTCACTTCATATGTGATTAACTTTATTCCCTTATATTATAATGAAGTATGCTTTCTTTGCTCCACTTCTTTTGGTCTGTTTGATTTTCCATTAATTTTGAAGTCCCCTTTGTAAGCTTGAAGTAAATTGTGCCCTTCAGTGTTTGCTGAATTGGGGTTGCTCAGCACCTTTCAGGTCTGAGCCTTAGCATGAAGCTGAAACAGATGCTGAACAGTAAAATACAGATGTTTTAAAACCCAGTCTTTCTGAGTTTTGCATTGCCATGGTGTCTGTCTCTAAAGGTATTATCATGGTGTATGCCTCTAAAACAGCCATATGTAAAGGGATGAGTTTGTTGCTGTACTTACCCTCTGCTTCTCAGTGTAGGAAATTGTTTCTTGGAACTAAGCTTCCCACAGAAGATTGCATTTGATGGATTTGCTCCAGAAATTTGGCCAAGATAAATTTTGAAAGTGAAGTCATAAATTACACATGATATTTCAGGTACAGGATCTTTTTTTCAAGCTTCATTGCTGTTTAAAAGTTAAGTAAAGGTTTGTGCTTGTTTAATTTAGCTTTGATGATTGACTTTCAGGTTGAACTCTGAGAAGAAAAAGAGAGAATGTTGTACTGTGATGTATATGTTTACTTGAAAAAAACCCCAAGCAACATACACAGACACAAAATTTAGGGCTAAACCCAAAGCGAACAACAAAACATGTCAGAGAAGTCTGGAGGAAGATTTTTGTCCCATCATCCTGTTGGAGCGCATCATTCCATATATGGGATTGGCTGGTCGAACAGTCTGCAAGTCCCACAGGTTTCCTGAGAAATCAAGGAAAAATATATAGAGAGAAATTTGGTGCTAGGAGCAGCCCTAGGGAGCCCTTAGTATCAGATCATTTCTTGTGAGAGAAGCTCCACACAGAGGGGGATGAAGTTCTGCTGCAGCAACACGTGAGGTTTGCTTGGATGCCCTTAGTACCGTTCCCTGCTGTCCTCCAGAGCCCTTCAACAGAGCAGAGACATGAGGAGGTCACGGGAAGGCAAGTGATGGTGCCTCTCTTGATGTCCAGCTCTCACACTGCCAGCTCACCTCAGAAGCAAGGCATCAAGAGCAGTGTTGCCTCTGCATTAGCACCAGTTCTCCACAGTTCCCTGCTCAGCATACTGTCAACCTCTTTCCAAGGGACTCAATCCTTATACTACTTTTGATATCTGTAGACAGGTTAAACTCAAAATGGATGGAAGAGTTGCAGCACCTAGAAGGACACAATCCTCAGCCTATTTAAGTGTCTAACTATGCCTTTTCCTTTCTGCTGTTGTGCTTTGACCTCTTTCTAGCCTAAAGCATATATTCCAACCATAAAGATCTCTGTAGGTGGGTTGACACATAACACCCCTGATGGACAGCTCCACACTGTCTCCTGAATTATTATGGAAAATATGGCTGTGCCCACTAGAAGAAATTCTCTAGTGAGTGTCTGTTAAGAGGGAGAGATGAGCTCTGTGCCTGACTCTTGATTTCTTTATGCTTCTTATGATGAGCCCCTATATGTGGAAGAATGCTGTGCTAGATGTGCTTGAACTCACCTTGTCCCCACCGGTCCACCCTCCTGCTCTTTAGGGCAAGGAACAAGCAAAGTGTGTGTTCTCTGATTTCACCTCCCATCTTCCACTTATTTGAGCTAATCTTTGGAAGTGTTTAATTTTTCTGATGCCACACCTTCTGAGTACTGACTGGCTAAACAGAAAAATGGCTGGGGAATATGCACCATGTAATTTACGGGAAAGTAACACAGAAGTAACAAAAGCCACATTTTCCCTGTGGTTTTTGTTACTGTAAAATAGGACTGGATGGGAATCCTGGGTACACTTTAATAATTCCCTGATACTAATAAGAAATGATCCAGCAGCCTGTGGTACTTAAGATTTCAGGAAGAGCAACAAATGACTGTGACTTGTTCTGATCCACATCAACAAGACCACAAACCACTGATCTCCAAAGAAATGGCACATCCAGAAAACCTACGAGACAGTTTTATGAAGGAGTCATTGTTTTCAAAACAAAATGAATGTGGAAAGGACATTTTTTGGCAAATAATTACATCTGTAATGGAGAACATATTGTCTCATTAAACTACACTCTTAATCTTCCTCACTTATTTATCGGCTTTTGATGGAGCGGAGTCTGGGATTTATATTCTGTCCAATGTCCCACAGAACTTTTGTCCAGTAAAAAAGGTCATCTGTAAATTTCACATAGGCAAGTGTAACATTTTCCTACCATAACATCATCTTTAAAAGAGGGGAAAAAAAAAGACACGGCATTAAAAGTTAAAAGCTGCTGTAAACCTAAGAAAATACATTTGTTCAGCTGAGCCCACATTAAGCTTGATTTGCTTCATTTGGAAACAGCTGAAACAGGGTAATCTTGAGCTTGTAGTGAGAAATATCAATTTAACATGTAGTTGGTGTGCTAAGGGCTGCCCTGTTCCAATTAAAAATCCCCTGTGTTTTTATGGTGGTAATCTGGAGGGTGTCTTGATTTGCTGATGAATGCTGACAGGACTATTAAAGCTGTGAAACAACACTTGAATATGGCACAAAATGAAAGAAGGGCACTGCCATGCTGCTCTTGGGTGTTATTATCCTGATTAAAAATTGGAGCCAGAGTGAAAATCATCCCTGGGCAATGCATTTATTTATTTATTTATTTATCCCTTTAAAATGACTTCATGGTATTGGTAGCATGTTTCCTGACAGGAAACCTTAAGGCACTGTGGTACGTGAAGGAGTATTTCTTATTAACCCCTCTTTCTTGTGCCTAGGAGCACAGATGAAGAATGACTGAGTTTGCTCTGTGACAGTATGAACATGCAATGCTGAGACTTGGACAGGCCCCTGACTGTTAACGTGTTCTGGCACTCTTGGTTATTAAAAACCCTTCTCTCAGCAGTTTTGAGAGTCATGTCAGCTGGCATTCAAAATTCAACGGGGAAAGAGTCACCTGGTAGAACATAGCCCCTCATTTGTCCCCTTAAATTGCCCATGACGAGCTGAAAATACCTGCTTTCCCTTTTTTTGGCCATATATTCAAAAACCTAGGAGTCATTCAGATGATGACTTGTCCCACAACTAAGCAGCCAAGCAAGAGCCTCACCAGCTTGGGGTTTTGGTGCCAAATCAAACATCTCTCAGGCCCTTCTGTGTAAGATGTTGGAACAGGCAGGTTAGAAATAAAGTAGATTTCTTTGCAGAAGGTCCAAGCAACACTTATTTTCTATGCATGATTATAGGGTGATTTTAATTAACTTGTTTCCTGTCCTCAGCCAGCACATGAGCAGAGTTGAGCGTGGGCAGAGAACTGGGCATGGCTGGGGAGCTGGGCGCAAAGAGGGAGGAGAGCTGGGGGCAAAGAGGAATGCTGGACAGAGATGGGGCTGGCACCAGGAGCGGGTGGTGCCTTCAGCCCTGAAAGGGGGGAGCCTCTTCCCAGCCTTGTAAGTAATGGGACAACTGCACTCACCGATAGCCAGTGTAGAAGTGGAAAAAAACAAGCACTCATTTTCCATCCAATCAAGATATTGATAAACTTAACTGAGGCACAAAGGGTGTAAGGAAAAAAATATTTAATTGTCTATGCACCAGTGCCCCTAACCTACTAATAAATTTGTCTGTATTGCTGTCACTGGATGCTGCCCATAGAAGTCACATGCCTGGAATGCAAAAGCCCATGACTATAACCTATTTAGGAAGAGTCAAGAGGGAAAGGGGAATGGCAAGCCACACAAAACAAGCTGTTATCTCCTTCTGAGTCACTGGGCATCCTCTTCCTTTCCCTCTTTTCCTCCCCTGCTCCACACCCCCACAGTTTGCATTCTGGATTCAGGGGACTTGGAAAGTGGTGTGGGGAGAAAACATCTGCTTCTGTCCTAGCAGCTGGCAGGTTTCCCTGCAGAGTGCAGGCCTGTGGCAGCACAGCATGAAGTGCCCTTCACTCAGTACTGGCACCAGACAGAAAGTTGTCCCAGCAGACAGGAGGTCCTGGCTGGTACAGCTGCTTGTGGCTGGGGTCAGTGTTTCTGCCCAGTGGAGAAGAGATGGATGGCTAGTGGCTTCAACCTTAGTGTCTCTCTGACCTTGACAAAAAAAAAAAAAATATGTGTGTGTGCTTCTTGCTACTATAGATTCCTGTGTACCGGCGTGTAGAGGATGGGGATACAGAATCCAGCACGGATGCTCACCTCTTTGGAGGAGCTGCTGAAGCCTAGAGATGATATAGAAAAAATCCACTCAAACCATTAAAGTGCTGTAAGGAAATGCCAATTAGCAACAAAAGTTAAAATTTGGTCCTGCAAGGAATTATGTGAAGTAGCTGCACATGGGAAAGGGTCTGGTTACATCTCTTGCAATTCTTTTTTCCTGGCATGGTTCACATGAGGTCATGAAAATTATGCTGAATGCTTTTCTATGAAAAAACAGATGCTTTTAATTAGGATTCAACAGAATTCACAAAATCACTGTAATAGGGTTTTTTAATGCCTCCCTACACTGTGTGCTGGAATGAGAAAAAAACCATAAGATGCTACAAGTTTCAATTTGAATTATATGCTGGATCTTCCCTTCTGTCAACACTAATATTGTAGATTTTTCAAGACATACTGATTTTTAAACAATTTAGCAGAACTGATCACCTATACATAGTATAATAGATTTAACCTTAGTGGATAGAAAAGCAATAACACAGAGCTATGTGTCATGATATACTGAAGGGCTACACACCCCTTAGGAGGGACAGACCAGCAAGGTGTGGTGGTGGAGTTGCCCTCTATGTGAGGCAACACTTGGAATGTTTTGAGTTCTGTCTTGGGATGGATGATGAATAAGTAGAGAGATTATGAGTTAGGATTAAAGGGCAGAGCAGTCAGGGTGACATGGTGGGTGTTTTCTACAGGTCACCAGATCAGGAGGAGGAAACGGATGAGGTCCTCTGGAGGCAGCTCGAAGCAGCCTCAAGGTCACAAGAAGTGGTTTTTGTGGGGGTCTTTAACTACCCTGACAGGTACTGAAGAAGCAAAGCTGCAGCAAAGCACAAACAGTCCAGGAGGTTCCTGGAAAGCCTTGATCACAACTTCCCATCTCAGGCAGTGGAGGTTTCCTCGAGGAAGGCTATGCTCGACCTCATACTAACAAACAGGAAAAGGCCTTGTTGCAGATGTGAAGTTTGGGAGCAGCCTTGGGTGTAGTGAGCACTAGGACAAGAGGCAATGGGAAGAAAATGATGCACAGGAAATTCCACCTAAATATGAGGAAGAACTTTACTGTGCAGGTGACCGAGTACTGGAACAGATTGCCCAGAGAGGTGGTGGAGTCTCCCTCACTGGGGATGTGCAAGAATCATGTAGACACAATCCTGTGCCATGCGCTCTGGGATGGCCCTGCTTGAGCAGGGAGGTTGGACCAGATGACGCACTGTGCTCCTTTCCAACCTTGTCCATTCTGTGATTCTGTGAAATACTTCAGTTATGTTTTTGGAGAAAAGCCATATGAATTAGTCATATTACATGCTGATCCTGAAACTGAAACACTTTCCAGCCCAACATTACTCAAAGGATGTAAACAGCAGCTGCTAAAGCTAGGCATTTGAATGTCAGGTTGTCTAGATAATTTGTATCTAAGAGTTTTATAAGAGCTTGCCAAAGAGCTCTTTGAATGACTAATGGTACTTTTCAGTAAATCTTGGACCAGTGCAAAGTTTTAGGAGACACAGCAAAAATTGAAGATATACCATAGCAAAAGGGTAAAATTGCAGCCTAGGCAATTTAAAGTCTTTTACCTTTATACTGATCATATAAAAATCCCAGAATTGATGAAATTCTCAGTAAATAAAGAATGGAGGAAGTTAATACCATTAATTTCAAACCCATAGTTTTCAGGGAAAACCTCTGAAACTAACTTGTCATTTGGTGGGGCGTTTTTTTTTTCATATACATAAAATTTGGTTGAAAAGCAAGTAATGTAAAATGTTTGATAACATATTGTGTAGCATTTTAACAAAGAATAATGTAATTTACTCCCTGCAGTGTACTAAATGGATTAGACGCTATCATATGATAATAAATGGATTATTACTGCTGAATATGTCTATTTTTAGTTGCACCATGGCGTTCTAGGTCCTGTCTTCTTCAGTGTTTTGAACTGATGATCTGAAGAAAATCATTGCAGAGGAGGTTTTCAACCAATGTGGGGATTGGGAATGGTACGTAAAAGAGACAGACACCGTATAAAAACAAGAGATGCATCTTCTGAATTGAGCACACCATAAAGGTAAGGTCACCTCTAGAAAAATGCAAAATGAGCCTTTCTTGTGAGGCAGCAGCTCCACCTTGTCAGAAGTAACTCTCCAATAAGTTCTGTCAGGCAAGATAATTTCCTAAATAAACTGATCAGATCCTTCATTGTACAAAGAGGGGATCACAGGTAGGTGCAGGGAGATTTGAAGTGGTAAAAGGTTAGATCTTCTAGTGAAAGATTCATGGGGTTCAATCTGATTATTTAAATAAAAAGAAAAGTTAGAATTTAAGGTAAAGATTTGAGGTAATCTCATTATATAGAATTGTTGGTTATGTTGCCTGAAGGCTCCAGCTAGGAGTTAGAGCTGTGGTACAACCTAAACTTCAGGTTGACAGTTTTGGAGTAGTAATAAGAATCAAATATTTTTAGAGAGTGGTTTTAACTTTTTGAGCTATATTACATGAGAGTGCCCCATTTTCTTCAGTGGACACACTAAAATCAGAATTTCTAAAAGAAGACATGGTCTCATTCAAACAATTATTATACAGAAATTTTATATGCTGTCTTTATAGCAAAGATCAGAGCAGAAGAACATACCAGACCACACTGATGTAATAAATATATGAATGCACTGGATAAATAGCTGAATTTTTAATGCTGCCTGGAAGGCTGGAACTAGTAGGGGAGAATGTGGAGGAAGGAATGAAATGCTGAGGAATCTGGAGGCAAAGAGAATGTATCTGTTCTGAGCTGGAGACAAGATGAAAAATTTTGGGTCAACTTAGGTTATGCTGCGTGTCAGTGACCACCAGAGTATGCTGTGAATCTTTGAATGGACACGGTCTTCCCACATATTGATAGTTTTCCTTGTCCAGAGGAAATCTGCAAAGTGTTCTAGTCTTTTGGATGTCTGATCCCGTTGTGGTTTAGTCTTGGTGGAACAGGTATGTCTTATTCTGGCTCTGGGGCCTTCTTCCCTCATGTCACAAAGCAGAGCACTGACTTCAAAGCCTTCATTTCCACAAGCCCTAGCCAGTGGGACTACTAATAGCATGTTACTTATATTTTTCTCTCTTAAGAATCCAAGTTAGCAAAGAGTCAAGCAGCCTTTCTGCAGCCCTAATCACTCACATAATTTTAGTGAAAGAAGTGAATCCAAAGCTGAAAAACTTGCTTGAAAACTTGGAAGTACTGTGAATAACTTGTCTCCCTAGAATGTGTGTGAGACGAGGCAACCTACAGTCATCCTTTCCCATGGAGCATTCAGGGTACAGTATAGTCATGTCCAAGAAGTGGATTGGGTTTTTTCCAGGGAGGGAGGCTCTTGTCTGTAAGGCATTTGCTTCTCTGGCTGCAGAAATTAGTAAACTGGACTAAATGCTATAGAAGACTGTAGGAGAAGAAACAATATTCCTGTGATTAGGGCAGCTGCTCTGAAAAGTTGCTTTCTACCTTTGCCTTTGCTGCAGGAGACATCCTAATTTTTTCAATCCTCATGTGACTCCAGCAGACACACTGGTCAGGTTTGTAATCTACATTGGCATAGAGTAAGAGGGAATAGTGATTTTCAGCTAAGCATCAGGCAAATGCCTATGAAATGGGTGAAGGTACAGGATTGTATCTGCAGGGATGCAGTTGAAGGCTGTCATTTGGTTGAAGAGTGTCGCTGGAGACTCCTGTGGCAGCCAAATGGCTAGTGCTGAAAAAGCTTTGTTGTAGGAACATCCTGTGCGTCAACAAGGCAGGGCAGGTGAATTACTAGCTCCTTCTCTGTGCTGTGTTGATTTTTTAACTTTGTTTTCTGTTTAGTGACATGAAGGGGCTCTCCTTGAATGCAGATGAGCATGTGCTCATATGTGAAAAGGATTGTTTTAATAGAAAAAACCAGTTCCAGTTGGAAGGGATCTGCAATGATCATCTAGTCCAACTGCCTGACCCCTTCAGGGCTGAACAGAAGTTAAACCATATTACACGCTTTTTCAAATGCCTTTTGTGCACTGATGGACTTGGGGCATCCACCTCCTCCAGGAAGCCTGTTCCAGGGTTGGACCACCCTCAGTAAGAAGATGCATCCTAATGTCCAGTCTAAGCCTCCTGTGGTGCAGCTCTGAACCATTCCCACATGTCCTATCCCCAAATACCAGGGGGAAGAGCTCAGCATCTCCCTCTCCATATCTCCTCCTCAGGAAGCTGTAGAGAGCTGTGAGGTCACCCCTCAGCCTCCTTTTCTCCAAATGAAACAAGCCCAAAGTCCTCAGTCCCTTCAAACAGGACATTGCCTCCAGGCCTTTTCACCACCTTTGTTGCTCTCCTCTGGACACATTCTTATCCTTTACCCTCATTCTTCAGCTGTGGGGCCCAGAGCAGCACACAGAGCTCAAGGAGAGGCTGCACCAAGGCTGTACAGCAGGACAGTCACTTGTCACCAGCTGGGGATGCTGAGTTTGATGCATCCCAGGAAGGGGTTTGTCCTCTGAACCTCCAGGATGCATTGCTGACTCCTGCTGAGCCTGCTGCTGACCAGCACACACAGATCCCTTCCTGCAGGGATTATCTCCAGCCTCTCCATCCCAGGTCCAGAATCCAGCATTCAAACTTGTTGAATTTCATCCTATTAATCACTGCCCAATGCTATAAGCTATCTAGACCCCTCAGAAAAGTACCTCATCCCTAAAGTCCCCTGGAACTGAGCCCTGAGGAGCACTGCTGGGACAGGTTTCCAGATGCAGCCCTGTTCACTACAACCCTTTGAGCTCTGCCTTTCAGAAAGCTTATTGCCCAGCTCACCATGAACCTGCTCATCCTGAGAGTAGACAATTTGTCCTGAAGGATACTTGGGAGACAGTATCAAAAGCCTTGCTAAAATTCAGAAAAACTGTTTCCTCTGTCTTGCCTTCAATCATTGGGTGAGTGACCATATTATAGAAGGACAATTGAGATAGCTAAACAGGTCTTTCCCTTTATGAGCCTATGTTGACTGTGCCTGGTGATATTGTTATTCTTTAAGGATCACTTTCAAGGATCATTTTCAATTTACTTGGTGTCCACTGGAAATCATCTGTGCTGCCTGCAATACCATGAACATGCAGTTGTGGTGGTTCCAGCTGGGATAGAGTTGATTTTCTTCACAGTAGCTAGTATGGGGCTGTGTTTTGCATGTATGCTGAAAACAGCATTGATGATTCTGGGATGGTTTCATTGTTGCTGAGCAGTTTTTACACAGATCCAAGGCCTTTTCTGCTTCTCATACTACTCCCCAAATGAGTAGGATGGGGGTACACAAGGAGTGTACAGGGGGAAGGGGGCACAGCCAGAACAGCTAACCCCAACTCACCTAAGGGATATTCCAGACCATATGGTGTCATGCTCAGTATATAAAGATGGGAGGAGAAGAAGGAAAGGGAGGATGTTTGGAGTGATGGCGTTTGTCTTCCCAAGTCTCTGTTACATGCTGTCCTGAGGATGTCTGAACACCTGCCTGCCCATGGGAAGCAGTGAAATAATTCCTTGTTTTGCTTTGCTTATGAGCACAGCTTTTGCTTTACCCATTAAACTGTCTTTATCCCTGCCCATGAGTTTTCTCACTTTTACTCTTCTGATTCTCTTCTCTATCCCACTGCGGGTAACTGAGAGCAGCTGCGTGGGGTTGAGCTGCTGGCTGGGATTAAACCACGACAACAGCTCATGAGAAAATTTGAAATAAACTGATAGGAACATATATTTAGATATTTATTAATGAGAAGAAGAGAAGCCTTAGGGTCTCTAGAAGAATCAAGGTGCCTTCATATTCCCAGCTGGCCTACAGGATGGCTTTTCAATAAGATGCCTGAGGTTTCAACAAAATGAAAATCTAACCTTATAAATAAAAGATTTATTATGTCTCTTTTCTTCTTCTGTGATATAGTGTCTAAATTATTAACCAAACAATTCTAAATACATTGATTAAGTATTTCTATCTCCTAGCTGCTTTGTGAACAATAAATTTAGAATATTTTGGTTTTCTCTGATTAAGAGTTGTTTTTTCCTTCCCTATATTTTTCGTAGATATTATCAGTGGATCCTATTCCCAGTGAGGATATGACAGTGTATCCCAGGAGTCTTTCTGGAACCCCAGGAGATGAGGTGTTGCCAAGAAATGCAGCCATGGATGAAAGTGGAGACAGGAAATTATTTGCCCGCAGCTCCCATAAGACTCTGTTACAGCAGCTCAAAGTGGTCTTTTATATATATATTTCGGATCTTTATGCTTATGAATTTTTTTGTTTTGACTTGAGTGTCCACTTGCTCAGCCTCTTTTTCTAATTCCTTCTTTTATGTTTAAAATATCTCTTTTCTGTAAATGTTGAGTCACAGGTCTGGGATGTTCCACTGAAATTTCCTATTTGGTGAAAGGGAAGTTAACACTGAAAGCACTGGACTGTAGAACCTGCTCTTTGCTATGAAAGCCCAGAACAGTAATTTCAAAATGTTTTCCCTGGAATTTTCAGGCAAACCAACCACTTGGGAGCTGGGAAATGCTCCCAGGTCCCACAAGACTGAGGTGCTGAAGTTTCATGCCAGGGGATAAAGAGGTGCTGGGACAATACAACAGGAGGTTCTATATACATTCACCTATATCAACATCAATCAGCAAAGTGAAACTGCCTTTGGAGATTATTTAGACAGGTCTGTGCTGTGCCCTGCGCTGCTGAGTTTATAGAAAGGTCCAGCCAGAAAAGCACTCTACACCCAGATATCATAACAAAAGTGACATCCAGGGTAGTAAAATAAATATTTAATTTCTTTGTGTTCCCATATCCATCTCACACATCTAGCTAACTTTAATAATACTTTATGCTATAATACTTTACAAATACAACCATTATAAATTAATAGAATTGTTTTGATAGATACTTGTGAGATCATTTTGCACTCTGCCCACTAATGTCTTTCCAGCTATGGGACAGTATTTGGCCTTTTTTGCATGCTGTAAATGTATCAAACCTAAAAGCCAAAGTAACTTTTGAAACACTAACAATATCACTCAATGCTTATATTACCCTTTACATGAATGAAGTATGGTAATAGCTTTATTGTATTGCAAGCCTGCTTTGCCATTCCTCCATTTGCTTCAGCAGATCCATCCAGACTCCTGTGAGAGCAGAACACTGGTACTTCACATGACTAACCACTGAAACTGGGCTGTGGAAAGTTATGGTTTTCCCTGTATCTCCCCCAAAGCCAGATTAGGCACTACATATCAGAATTTTGGAAAGCAGACGTGCACACAGCATAGTCAGATGCCACGTACTGAAGGGGATCCACCTCCCTCTGCTGACACCTGTGCTTGGGCTGCAAGTTCTTTGGGTGCCAGAGAGCATCTTTCAGCTTGGCAGAGTCCAGAGTGGTCTTGGTGCACAGTTTGGAGCTTGTAGGAGTGTAGAAGTTACTATAAATTGTAAAAGTCATCAAGAATGACTTTTCCAGGTGATAATACTGGGGAAAATTGCAGTGCCTTACCCAGAGGGGTTTGGACCCCACTTTGGGGCTCAGCTGTTTGCCATCATCTCCGCCCTTGGTCTACAGAGGTGTGCACTGCTGCTATCATCCAAACCATAGAGGGGGAGTCACAGGTCACAGCTGGAGCCACAGCTGGAGCAGAGGAGAAGCAAACTGTGTGAGAAATGCCCAACAACCCTCCAGTCCTCCAAAGGCTCCTTCGAGAAAGGAGAGGCTGAGATTGCTGAGGTCCCTGGGCTGTGTCCTTCCATCTGCAGACCTGTCTGCTTGCAAGAGATGGGAACTGATTGTGGCTGCTTCCTCCTACCCCAGCAGGTGCTCCCAGGATGTGTCCTGGGTGGCAGTGCTCCTCCATGAGCAAGTTTGTCACACCAGGTCCTGGGGCCATGGTGCCACTGGCCCACGGAGGGCTGTGCTCCATTGTGAGCACGATGGCGAGGCTGCTGCATTTGCTGCTGAAAGCAAACTGGATATCAGGCACTTTTCCCATCTGGCATCTATTAAAATAATGTGTGTGAGCATGTGTGTGTGTGCATGTGCATCTCTGTGTGTGTGTTATGTGTGTTTGCATGTGTGTATTTGTGTGTATAAAATATGGGCACAGTCTCTGATTTCTAATATAGAACAAAATGCATGTTTCAAATTATGTTTTAATTTTGGCTTTTTTGTTAACTGGAAAGCTCCTTTATTTTAGAATTTGTGCAAACTCTTTTACTTAACATATTATCTGTAACAGATTGCATAAGCATGACTGTTATCTGTGTTAGTCATCACTTTAGACCATGGAATATAACTCAGGGCAGTCTGGATTTAATGAATGTTTGAATTAACCTATACCTAATTTCTTGTGTTTTAAAACCTAAATCTCATTGAAAGCTGAGCTTTGTTTACTTCCCAAAATTGATCTGAGGGCCATTTGGAACACTTAGTGTATTCTAAAATGTGATTGTATCAACAATACACACTCAAGTTTGTTTTAAAGTGAGTTTTTCTTTTCTAGTTTACATAAATCATTTAAAAAAATCGTTCACTTTTTTGGATCATAATGTACTCACTTGGCTTTTAGACCTACATAGCTCACAGACCAATTTTTCAAACAGGATTCTAAAGCTATTTGTGGATTACTTTCTGTTTGCTACTTGTAATCTGCATTCCTGAGGCAAGCATGCTAAAATGACTGAGGATTTTCATCGAGCTAAGTGATTATACTAAATAGGGCAATTTTGGGTGCTCTTGGCTTCTGTGTTTAAAAATACAATACAGAAGAAACCAACACCACATTTTCTGTTAAACCACAGAGGGCACTGCTTGTTCTTAATATAAAATGACCCTGCTACATTGACTCTTGCCAGTCTTCATTAAGCAATGAATGTTAAGAGCTTTAATTTAACCTTTTCCCCCTCTTTTTTTCTTTCTTCAATTTAAAAGTTAACCAGGTGTATTACACTTATGCATGCTGTCATGTTCTTCCAGAGTTTGGTACCAGATACTGCCCTGGTCCATCCCTCCTCTCCTTACTGCTTCAGCACCAGAGCAGAGTATCCTTTCCAGCAGATGTAGTGCAGAAAACTGCCTTGATTGTTTAATGGTTAATTAGCACTCTACATTTTTACTTGCTCTTTACTTTTACTTTCAACTATTGGAGAAAGGAAGGCAGGGTAGCAGTGGCAACAGGTGAAGAGTTAACTCCTAATATTTCTCCTCTGGTGCTTTCAGGATGGAGTAAAGGACATGGAGCAACAGTGAGGTTGAAAATCAATTGGCCAGTTTTGCAATTATTGTTTATCCATTACTTGAAATATTCTGAACAAAAGATGATGGCATTTTCAGTTTTCTCAAATGAAAAAAATCTTCCAAAATACCTGACACAGAAAAAGCAATAGCAAAATTTAGAGGTTTTGCTAAAAAAAAAAAAAGTTGGGTTTTTTGAATTCTGTGTAATTGTTTGTTTCTGTGAAATAATCAGAATTTCATGTGAAAAAAATGTGGGACTTTTTTTGTCTTAGAGTTTTGTTGATACAAAATGGCTTTAGATCATTGTACAGAACATCACACAGAGACAAGATAAACTGTTTATAATATGAAAATCCTCATAGATTAAAGGAAATAAATAAAAAGCAGAAATTGCAAAAACTGTCAACATCAGATTAGTGGAAAAGTTGTTGTTCACTTGTGGCCCTTTTAACTATTGTGCAAGTTTGAGGCATCTCAGAAGCTATAAAGTGTTACTTCAGTTGCTATTGATTCAATTAGAGGTGTATTTTAGCAGTTTCTCTGTCTCCACCGCAGTGACTCTTATGAACTTTTGCTGGTTAATTTAATTTCTTGTTTGTTGGAGGCCTGAATAACTTCTGGGATAATTCCTTTGCATTTCACTTCCCCAACCTGTGCATAAAGCTGGAGCTGATATCTTGGAGTGCTTTGTAGCTCTTGATGACACGTTTAATTGGTCTTAGCCAGACACAATATGTTTTGCTTTGTCTTTTTTTGTGCCTGGCCAAAGACATAGTTAGGACACAAGTGGCTGCTCATTTTGCAAGCATTTGAAAGGACTGCTAAAAGTCTGGATGTCTCTGCAAAACAGGGTTTCCCAGGATCCCCTGATGGGCTTTAGGCAACTTGTGATTTCGTCACTGGGCAACCTATTACAGAGCTAAATTATCTGGTTGTGCATTTTTTTTTTTTTTTAATATTTAGTTGAATCCCTCTTGTTCCAATTTATGTCTGGTGTCTCTAATCTTCCTGACATGTCCCAAGATAGACTCTTGAGGAACTCCTCACCAGGCTCTATATAGGGTACTATTCAGTAACAGCTACTCTTTGAAGTGGACAATTCAAACAGATTTTTCTCCATTTTGTAATGCAGCCATCAGGATTGTGAAGACTTACTGGATATACGGATGCTGCAGGAAGCCACGTTGAAGGTGTTGCTAAAGGAAGCCTTTCCTCCACTGGGAAATGACTCATGAGAAGGGTGCTGTTCTTCGGGCTACATTTAAAGAGAACATTTGTAAGGGAGCTAATGGAGACTGCCCAGAGAAATGGAATTTTCTCTGCTGGTTTCTGGTTCTTTTTCTTTTAAAACATAAGATGATACATAGAAATTCCTTTCTGAGAGTAGTTCAATCAAATCATCCATTGCTACAAGGCCAAGGACGATAAAAATTTGCAGGTTTCTTTTAAAGCATTCAGGAGTGAAGGTCTAAACTTTTTGAAGTAACCTGAATAGGAGATTATCCATACCATCAAACAGGCAAATTCTTCTGCACAGCTGGAGTGTTATTTTCCTTGAAGGCACTGCTAGGAGGCAAGGACATTATCTTGCCGGTGAGGTTACATGCTTTGTATGTGTTTTAGGATTGAGACTGCATTGCCATGGGATAGTTATAAAAACATGCTGATAGTTCTGCAGAAGAATTTGATTTTTCAAAATGTTCTTCCTTGCCTGTCTGATTTTCAAAAACTGGAAACATAATCTGGGAAATAGGGCCGCAAAGTCATTACAAAAGCCCTGCACAGCACAACTCTTGCTGTTTTTGGCCTTTCTATTTCCTCCATATGCCAATTCATTCCTAGCTATGCTTATCAAGGGATCATAAGCATTTTCCATCTCATTTGATTTTTGAACCAGGAATTCAGTGTTCTGCAACACAGAATATTGAAACTGCTTTAATTTGCTACATTTAGACATATCCCGAATATCTAAATATTATTAAACATAAGGTTCCTTTGATTTTTCCTTTTAAGTGACATAGAATGAATTTGTAGAAGAGAAAGCAGTACTTCAGTTATCCATAATGCATCTGTTTATGTTTCCAACTGGTACACTTTATCACCAAGTCATTGGTTTATATTACAAAATGATGGCTGTGTAATAAGTAGTTAGCAGAAACCACAGGCACGTCTTTGAAATAACACTAATGGCCATTTTTGACGAAATATATGAGGCTTTCTGAAAATGATTTGATGAAGAAATGTATTTTCTTTACTTCCTGTTAACAGTGAGCATGTTGAAGCCCTTTAATCTCTGCTGTACAACTAAACATTTTTTTTTCTTATTTGAGATTAGTTTGAACTAGCAAGCACCATTTAATAATTAAGAAGCTTTAAAGCAAGTGAATTTGATCAGGGAAGAACTAATTAACAATAGCTGGTAACATTGAGAATTAGTCATTCTACCTCCTTCTATCCTTATCTAGTTTATGGTACTGAGGATTCTCTTCTGCTAGCAGAGTTTGCATATAGTAGTATATTATAAAGGATGCTGGAAGGCCTGAGTGTGATGACATTTTTAAGGCTAAGATTTGCTCTGAAGGGATTAAATCTCTAGGTTTTTATGAAAAGCGCTGCCAGTCCTTAGAAATTTACCATGTTCCACCTTGGATAAGTTTTCTGGCATTTCACAAGCAAATCTTCCAACTGGTTTCTAAACTAAAATTGGATGTAAATTGGATCTGTAGTTATAAAGATGTGATCCTTGGACAAGTTTAACATTTATGTCTGTTTTAGACTCTAGCTTGAAAAAGTTCAGCTGTAATGCATTGTGCAAAATGATATTTTGCACAGGATACATTTGAAGAAATAATTTGTGATTAAATTTTTATGTGTTGTTTTAAACTCCTATTACAAGCACTTTTGCTGATGCTACATATTTTCAATCTTGTTCTCAGAAAATTTTGCTAAACTTTGGCTACTTTTTCATGTTTTTTTTTCACCCAAGTGAAGATTACTTGCATCCTGCAGGAGAAATGTTGCTTTGGGAAAGTTCTTATCCAACTTTTTCAACTTTAAGAAATCAATTTATGAAATATTTACTTCTTCATATTTTTGAAATTTTGGAAAAAAAGAAACCAGCCTTCATTCAGAGTTCCACCAGGCTTTGGTATCACGACTTTCTTTCAAGACTGTATTCTTTGTTATCTTCATACATAAAATTTAATATCTTCAAGGAAGGAAAGAGTCTTTCAAAGAAGGGAAGTGTCTTTCTTTCATAATTTGTATCAATTTCTAAAACATTTGCCTGCTGAATTGAAAGGCATAGGGAACCTGCAGTAAAATACCACTATCTAATAAACCCAGTAAAATGCTGATTAAATGTTAGTTATGCAGGCAAAATGAATGTCAGTGTTTCCCAGCTGTTGAATGCTTCACTATTTTAGTTTATTTTTAGCAAAATTAACCAGACTTCGGAGAAATAGCACCTTGGAAGCATTTCATTGAGTTGGATGACTTGGATCAATGCAGCTGTTGCAGGAAAGTCTAGAGGACCTGGGCTGCCCAAAGGCACATGCAACCTGCCCAGATCACCAGCCCCTGCTGTTTCTTGCTCTCTGGGCTGCCCCTCAGAGACAGACTGAGATTATTGCAGTGGGAAGGAACAGTAAAAAGCACAAAGGACACGAGGATGTAGAAAACCAGACTCATTGATTCTGTTGCCACTGGAGCAGCATGCACATAAGGATAAATTGAGCTACACAACCCTTATGGTCTTACAGGTGACTCTGCCACTGACAGCCTGTCACCTCCATCCAGGTGTATCTGCACACCTAGATCATGTGTGTGTCTTGTGTGAGGGACAGAGCCTGATGGTTCTCTTGCTTGGCCCCTATGATCCCACTGTGTTCAGAGAGGTGATGCAAGAGCACAGTCAGAAGTTCAGACGCTGATTCAGAGCTCTCCATTCTATCACACACTCCACAGAGAACTGTAAAGGTCAGAAATAGCAGCAACTTCCAGACACTTTGGGCTCTTCAAGCGTGACCAATCTGAATCAAAGGCACAGCAATGACTTGACCAGGTCTGGCAGTCTTGTGTGCCTTTAATGCAGTACTAAACCTGTTTGTGGGAGAGAAAGTAAGCAAAAAAGGTTTTAAATGAGAACTTTTGCAGCTAAGCAGAACATTAACTTTATCTTTAGGAGCATCAGCAAGTGAAAAATGCATAAAGTGTCTTTAAAAATAACTTTTATCTGGAACCAGTCCAATAAAATCATTCCATCATAATTGCATAATTATTTTGTCACATTATTACACCTTATTATGTAGAGTGCTTAAGGGTCTTGCTCACACATTTGTTACTGAATGAATTTTAGTTTTTATCTGGGATTGTTTTCTACCTATGAAATTTATTGTTGATATTTTAATTTTTCTTCAGATAATGACTTTTGTCTGAGAATCCAGTCTAATATCTCTGCTCTCAAGGGATATGATGAGAGGAGCATTAGGCTTATTAAACTGCTTTCTAGGAAAGCCGAAATTCAGGATTTCTTGAATCAGAATGTTATGGATCAGGAAATAATAGGAATAATAGCAAGATGGGTATTATATTTTTAAAGAGGGATGCACTGACAGTATTTCCATGGGTAGCATTTGTACAATGTGATCTGCTCAGCATGGCCTAATGGCAAGAGGAGTTTCGCTATTTGTCTTCCTTGCATGCAGGGATTTTGTCTGGATGCATTTTTTATCCATAACTACTTCATTAGTGTGAAGATTCACATGGAGGTGCTTTAGAAACCTCCCTTCAGACAGCTACCATTGATGAGGCAGATGCTGAATCTCCTCAGAGGAAAGAGATTCACTTGGAGAGAATCCCATCCGTGAGAATACGATGCGAGCGCTCCCCGGGGTCTCTACGCTTGCATGAATAGGAAGGATTAAAGGTTGAGGCTTATAGCCCATTTGTCATGAAATCCTCTAATGATGACAGAAACTGTAGACTTGCCTCATATAGAATATCTATAAAGAGTAGAGTGAAAAGGATATAGTGAGGCAATGGTGCATGACCCTAATTTTAGAAGTATTGAAAGTGGGAGAATTGGAGGAGTTTATGACAGTAACAGAATATTGGGGTTTGGTTTCCCTTCCTCCCACCAGTGCAAAACCCAAGCACTAAAGACTGTGTCTTGAAAAGTCCATACAATCATCTGGATATTCTCACCTTCCCTCTACCTCCCTAACACCCTCTAGGAAATAAAAACCACATTAATATAAAAACCTAAGATAACTCAAAAGCTACAAAAACTAATGGGAAAAAAGCAAGAGAGCAGTGAATGCCCAGCAGCTGGTGAGAGAACTGTGATGCTCCTGCCTGTCTGGCTTTGGTGGGGTGGGGTAGCAGTGCCAGGGGTTATGAAGGCACCTGCCAGTGGGTGCCCATCTGTTGGCAACCTGGGACCTACTTGAGCCCCTGGTTTGACCCTGATCCTGACCAGATGGTCCAGGATTGATGCAGTCAGCTGCTCTGTTTTATTACAGTTGGAAAAAAAAGTCAAAATTTCTAAATAAGCATTTTATATTTCAGTTGGAACTCAATATCCTACAAAATGGAAAATCTCTCTCCTTGTCTAGCTGCAGCCTGGAAGAAGAGTCCTTTGAGGAGATGCAGAAGAGAGGTGTGATCAAGCCTGATCTTCAGTTTAGAAAATGTACGTCAGACTCTGGTGCTGCAGCTCTTCCATAGAAATAGAGATGTATTCCCTAATTTGAACTTTTTTTTTTTATTTAGCCAATGAAACAAAGTCCTTTGCATCTTTTTGCTGAACACCTGGAATTTTTCAAAGAGATATCTGTAGCTGCCAGGTTTAGTTAGAGGTTTGCAAAACACCAGTGGCAGGCTGGAGTGAGGGAGGGAAAGCAAGGTGTTTCAGGACACAAAGCAGCCCTCATCTGCCAGGTTGCCTGTTTAAAGTACAAGCTCATATGAGCACGGATAATCTTCCTCCGTGTGGAGTATGGTGTCCAGAGAGCTGTTACAAATCTACAATAACCTGTGTATGCTGCCTTGCCAGGTACAGCTTCTTTACACCTGATTTTTCCTTGTGAAACCAGAGCGTGGTGTTCCATGTCTGTGTCCTGGCACTGCAGCAGTGTCACTTGCTGCTGAGAGGGAGAAGGGCTGCATGGTGGGGACACTGCCTGCATGTGACTGCTCTGTGAGCAAATGTGCACTGTGCCTCCATGAGAATTAACCTGGCAGGGGGAGAAAGAAACCCCACAAATTTGCTGAGAGGATTAAGCAGAGCAGTTGAGTTTTGAGGGGCCTGTGGGTATTTATCAGGCTATTTACCATGACTGTAGCCATACCTTACTTCATGTGCTCTCAGATAACTCATGTGCTCTCAAAAATATTATCCCGCAGGTATAGAAAATTTTAAGTTCCTTGTCTAAAAATGGATTGAAACTTCCTCAGAAGAAAGTGTAAAATGTTAGCTCAGTGGGCTACCTGGTAAGGTCTTCACTTCTGTAATTTTTCCTGCTTATCCTAACAGCTGTCTTCTTTTTTTTTTTTTCAAACTCTCAGAGCAGGAAATGACTTCATTAATTTAATTTAGATAGCTTGATTTCAGTGGTATCCACTGCACTTCACATTTTATAGTTTGCAGTTAGGAAGCAACATCTGGACTTACCCCAGTAAAAATGTGATTCCCTGCTCTTAATACATTTATTGTATTTTCTTATATAAATATTGTTTAATTATAGAAAGGAATCATTTATTAATCTTTGCTATGTGTCTAGACTGTTGATTTCTTGAGGTACCTAAGCCCAGCAGTTGCTATTAAGTGGCATGAAAGCATTGCATTTGAGTGGCTTATGGCCATTAATATGCACATGAGTCTGCAGGAGAAATGGAGCTTAGAGCACAGTCCATCTATCCACCTTGTATCTGACATCATCAGGGATCTGAATGCTTCTGGCTTACCACTGAAATATGGTGCTTGTGGCTTTGATGGCTTGAAACGTGGCCATTTAGTGAGACAAATACACCCTAGGTCAGATTGTTTCTTGTGTGATTACTTGCTAGTCATGTTTTCCTAAGCAGATGGTCCATGCTACCCGTGAGCAAGCAGCTTTTTAAGCAGCTATCCTCCCTGGTTTTAGGGGACTGGATTTGGTGCATTTGTAAGGTTTGCTGTGTTATGTAACCCAGTCCTCCAAAGTTTTTTACTTTTTTTATAGTCACAGTTGATTAAAGCTGACCTGGCAAGAGCCCAAAAAGCCTTTGAGAGGATTAGTAGTTATTAGTGTCATTGCCTCCTGCACTGTAAAAGTGGCTCTGTTAGGAGCAGCCGGGCAGCACCGCCAGGCACAGCTCAGCCTCGTAGTGCCGTGGGGAGACGGGAGCTGGGATCTGCCCCAGCAGAGCCTTGTGCCACCAGCAGAGCCTTGTGCCACCTGCAGGGCCTTTTGCCCTGGCAGAGCCTTGTGCCACCGGCAGGACCTTGTGCCAGCGGCAGAGCTTTGTGCCGCTGGCAGGGCCTTGTGCCGCTGGCAGGGCCTTGTGCCCCAGCAGAGCTTTGTGCCACTGGCAGGGCCTGGTGCCCTGGCAGAGCCTGGTGCCCTGGCAGGACCTTGTGCCACTGGCAGAGCTTTGTGCCACTGGCAGGGCCTGGTGCCCTGGCAGAGCCTGGTGCCCTGGCAGGACCTTGTGCCACTGGCAGAGCTTTGTGCCACTGGCAGGGCCTTGTGCTGCCGGCAGAGCCTGGTGCCGCCGGCAGAGCCTTGTGCCACTGCCGCCTCTGCTCCCGGGGAGTGGCAGAGCCCCGTTCAGTGCCAGGAGCCCCGAGGAGCCCCTGGGGAGCGGTGCTGGGGCTGCCCCCATCCCTGTGCACGGCTCACCTGGGTGGCGGCCGAGGCAGGGACATCACTCAACACCCGCCTCTGTAGCGCTTTGTCTCCCTTTCTTCCCTCCGTGCTTTGTACGCTGCAGCGAAAAGGTGGCTGGTACTGAACTTTTTACCTTCAAGGCTAAGTATTTTCTGTGCTGGAGAAAATGGCCATTAAAATGATTTGTGAAATAAATACTATCGCTGAGGCAGGTGTTGGACCTGTAAACAGTTAATTACCAGAGCTCTACAGACATCAAATATTTCTTTTGAGACATCTGCCAGCTAATATTATCTGATAGCAGCTCATTCAGTTGATGAATCTGTCATTTTGCAATTTAGCTACCAGAATGTGTGCTGGGTCAGTCAGCTTGCAAAACTGTGTTTATATGAGCTTCACAATCTGCGGTCATCTGGAGACATTCAAGGTATAATGCAATTAATAATTTACTGTCATCCTGACATGAAAGTAACTTACAGTAGAAAAGTCAAAACATGTCAGTTTTCTGCACCTTTGAGACTCATGTGAACGTTGCTTTTAAAGAACAGTCAGAGTAATAAAAGCCTGGTCCAGCCTAAGGGTCAATGAACAGCAGAAGATGGGGCACATTGTTAGGAGGACAGTTAGCCAAAGCTTATTTGTAGAAACTTGGTGAAATAATATTTGTGTTTAACATTCGTGTTCAGCATTTTTCAGCTGGTTTGTGCCTTGATAATTATTACAGAACTTTGCTGCAGGTAAACCAATCGCGCTCTAAAAGACATACATGATACTCAGAAGTTGATCCATAAGTAACCATGGGAAGAAAGAAGGGACTGTGTTTAAAACAGACGGGATTCATGTCTACTTTTGTATTGGACTGCATTTTAAACTGTTCAAATTAAAGCAGTTTTGTAAGTGGAAAGTGTGACAATGCTTGTGAGCTGGTCCACTGAATATTGTTTTTTCTGTTGATCACATGCAAGTAGATATTAACACTCTCCCTAACAAATTCATCTATATTTAGTATTTTTGCTGTTTGGCTGAACAAAAGATGATTTGTACCTGAGGAGAGTACATTCACTCAACAAGCCTAGAAAAACACACGGAATTTGAATGGGATTTTATATAAAGCAAAAAGAAAAAGAGGAATGGGTGGTTTTAAAAAAGTATTCACCTCAAGGAGTCTGTGGTGGAATTGCAATTGAGTCATAATCTCTTAAAAAAGCCCCCACTAAGGCAGATAACTAATTTGCTCTGTAGTCAGGCTGCTCAGGTTACCCCCTTGATGTTTTGGGCTGTGGGGACCCTCCTTCAGGACTTTGTTGCTCTTGGTGGCCGCAGCAGTGCAGCTGGGGATGAATAGGATGGAGTGGCAGGAGGGTAAATGTGAGACCTTTGTGTTTTCAGACAGTTCTTTTGCTTCTAGGAAAGTTAATTAGGAAGTGAAACCTTAAGCAGTTGACAGTGTGCATTGTTGGCTGCTAGTGCTCTGTGACAAATACCACTGAAAGGTACTTCACTTTCTTTTGTAAACAGAAAGGTAAGGAATTTGCACAAAAATGTATTGGTGAAGATCTGCTTTTCATCATGGCCTAACCACATAGTAAACAACAGAAATAACTTGTTTTAATAAAGTATGGTGTTGAAACATTTATCAGCAAGCTCTTTCTCTCAATTTCAAAGGTATGTTTAGGTAAGAGGAACTGTTGCCTTAAAGAAACCCAATCTGAAATTTTGTTATAACATTTTTTTCAGGTCAAGGTCAGGAAACTTAAGGAAAAGTTTGACTTTTGGGCCATCATACAATTACCCCTGAGTTGATTAATACAGTATGCTGAAACAGCCATCTAAGAATTTTGTAATATTTTAAATGTATCCCAAATAGTAGTTACTCACATAAAATTATTCTAGTAGTCACATTATAAAAAGCATGACTTCATTTTTATTGTCATTTTTTGCATGTAGCATGCACAGTTATGAGGCAAGTGCAATAATCCATGTATTTTAATTTCTCTGAGTAACAATAAAAAAATTAACATACCTTTCTCTTATAGGCTATGTTCCCTTGAGTGGCATCATTATAAGCCTCTGGAGAATTAATAAAATAGGCTTGGGGACTTCAGAGTTTAAGCTTGTTAAAACAGTTCAGCACAGTACTTCATTTGAACTAGACTTTAGTGGTGTACTTGGGAAACCAAATGGAAAGTGGTGTAGAGGTGGCTGAAACACTATAGATGTCCATTTCAGAATAAAGGTGGCTGCCTTTTGTCCTGCATTTCCAACTCTGCAGGTGGAGCAGGTCTGCACATGGGCTTTCACAACATCAGCCATACTGAGTAGCACAGCAGGACATTAATCATGAGAAGACTGTACAAGGGTATGGCATTTGTGAAAGTAATTTTTGGGTCTCAGAAAGCAGCTGCCACAGATGACTGCTCTGAGGGGCTGGTGGACAGGAGGTAATGGCATTGCATGTCTACAATACATCCATGTGGGCTGGTGACTAGCCTCATCAAGGGAATGCTGCAAAGGACATTTTCTAAGCAAGACCCAGGTTTTTTGCAGCCTCTGTCTCCCCTGGAGCAGCTGTGGCTGTGGAAAGATCTCCCACCTCTGCAGCTCACTGCTTATCCATGTTGTCCCCTTGCTTGTGCCATTAATCTCGGTCCTTCCGGTGAAACCACAGTTTCCTTAGCCACGCAGATATTTTGCAATAGCTTTCCGCTTTTGCCAGTGTTCCCCACAGAAAGGGAGAAATTAGTTTTCAGTTTATACATTCCCGTGAAGTGATGCTTTATCTGTTTTTACAAGGCTGTGTAATGCCATTTAGATTTAGTCCTCAGAGTGAGCTATTTTTAAAGGTTTTCAGAGGGTCATTGTAAATATTAAATTATTCAGATACTTTCATATTTTTCCATAGGAAACTCCCCAAATATTATTAGACTTAACTTTTTTGGGGGATGCTTTGAAAAATGGACTAGGAAGATTTTCAGATATCCTTAGTACAGGTCTAAATTTCTTTCTACTCCTTCCCAATGTTCTTCAGGATGCAAATCCAACACACTGTAAAATTTACAGTGATTTAATAGTAATTATAATAAATATTGTATAGGATAACTATGAGATAACAGTGCTTCAGTAAGGTGAGCTAAGTGGTTGAATAAGGTTATTATAAATCAGAACTACTCTTCAGGCACTTTAAATAATGCCAGGGCCAGGTGGTACAGGGCTGAGTATTTTAAATTAACTTGCTGATGGCTCTTTGTGCTGTACAACTGGAGATGAACATGGGGAGGGATGGAGGAAGGCTGAAGGGCTTCAGGGGGATGGGTCTGCCCCCACCTCTGGGTACATTGGGGTTGGGGAGGATTCCACCCTTATCAACCCCGTTGTGAGCTCATTCCTCATTTCTTGAAGAGAAAGGAATGTTTATTCAGCTGACATAGTTTCTGGGAAAGAGGCTGGAAGAAGAAACTGCTGCGTGACAGTCTTCCCCCTTATCATCTAATGTGGTGATGTATCTGTGCAACATGTGCAGTGTGGGAAGGGATGGGGAAGGATGGCCAGCTAGACAAGGGACAGAGCTAGGAAAATGAAGTATTTGAATGCACAGGGGATTATTACCCCATTTCTCTGCATCTACAACAACGTTCATCTGAACTCAGCCTACCAAACCCTAATCAAAATAACCTATTTCACTTGAGCCGTTGACTAACCCCCAAAGGCTCCATCTTTCAGTGAGTTTACTCAAATTCGGATAGCATGTGTGGAGTATGCAGTGCTGATTTGCCCCAGAGTATACATTAATAACAGTGGCCGTGGATAGGGAGCAGGGAAGGGCTGGAGCAAGCCGTGTGTCTGTCCTGCATGGACAAGGAACAGCTGAAACCTTGGGGCTGCCTCCCTGCTCCCACATGACTTTGTGTGGGAGAAGATTTGGAAGGGTGTGATTAAACCCACAGGAGAGGCTTGCAAGGCAAACTGGAGCACAGCCTCTCATCTGATTTCTTCTGGGGCCTGCTTTTCCCTTCACAAGGTCAGCCTTCCTTGCTCTCTCCTCTGTACAGCACAGCGGGTGTCTCTGGAAGGGTTGGCGGCCTTCGGCTGCATCTCCTCATGGAAATTGCTTTGACCTCTGTTTTCATTTGTTGGCCTGACTGCTATCCTGTCCCTGAAGCGGAGTGTGGTTACACCTTTCTGCTTAAGCTGGCATGTTTAGTTTAAAACCAGAAGAAATAAGAACTTCTCAGCTTTCTAGAAATAACTTTTCTTCTCTTTTTATCACCTACAGAATGCCTGGAGAGTTTCAAACTAATAACAAGATTATGTAAGAGAACAGGAAATAAAAACACACATATATTTTATTTCTGCATAAACAGCCCCATTGCATCTAGTCTTCCAACACAGTAAAGGAGCCCTCTATATACTTTGGCACTACAAAGCATTTCAAAGATACTTCTGGTAAACACCAATACCATATCTATGCCTCTAAACCTCATTTTTCAGATATGTATACAATGTAGAAGTGGAACAAAAGTCAGCTTCAACATTTTAAGCAATCAGTTTGATTCTGGTCACAGCAATTACTCTTTCTGTCAGCGGGAGGAAAATTTACAATCATGAAATCAAAGGGTCTAACTTATTCCTGTATAATGCAGCATAAGATGCATGTAAATTGGATCACCCCCCTGGAAAACCTGCTTCCTCTCATTTGCCTGAGCAGAGCTGGGTGGCCACCGTGCACTGCACAGAAGGGCAGGGTGTGCTCAGCCCAGCCCGTGGGCAGGTGGAAGGAGCAGAGTCATGGCCAGGGCTGTGCTGCTGTGCCAAGGCAGGGTCCTGCTGTGTCCCCATCCCTCTCCCTGTCCATCCTGTGCAGTGCTGCCAGAGCTGGCTATCCCACCACTCCTGACCCACTTCTGCCATCCCAGAGCAACACCTCAGTTCCATTAGCATTGCAGCCCTTTTCTGTCATCCTCCCTTCAAGGAACATCCAGCTGTCTTCATGCCTTCACATCTGCCTTTTTTCCTTTTCAGGAGTGAGGCATTGACAGCTTTCCCTTTTCCATTCTCCTGTTCTTCCCCGTGGGTTTTTTGGAAACGGCTGAGGAAAACAGTGATCAGCCAATTTATGTGACACTCTCTCAGATAAACAAGTGGGAAAATGGGACTTTTGAGGCTTGTCTGGACAGTGTAATTAAAATGAACTTTGTGTGGCAGTTGTAAATTGACCCTTGGCAAACAGCGTGGCTGCTCAGATCAGGCTGTGGAAAGAGCTTCATCATTTCTTAACATGGGTGATTCCACATTTTAGTAATTCTATAATGTTATTTTTTTTTCTCTTTGGAGAATTTTAATGGGTTTATTTATAAGATATTGGGACACCTACATCATCTCCTTTCACTGAATCACCTTCTCCTATAAATAGTTCAGGTTCACAATTCCTTTCCTGGGGAGTTTAAAAAAAAAAGGGGAGGGGGGAGGGAATGAAAATAGATCTCATTTCACTCATTTCAGTTGACAAGAATCAGTAAACTGGTTCCCAGATCTGGGGACCTTTCCTTTTGGTAATACATAATCCTCTCTGACTACATTCATTTAATTCTTCAAGCCCAGTCTGCACTTCAGTGTGTTCTCAGGTTTCTAGCTCTTCATAGTACATTTTTAACACATAGAAATAATGTCTGAAAGCTAATTACATTAAACAACTTCAAGGTAATTTCAAACTTAGTAAGGCTGGTAGAAAAATTTATGTCTAACTTTTAAAATAATTTCTCTTAACAATTATACAAAGAATATCATAAATACTTCTGCTCTGCTGAGCAGGATTTTGCCTTTAGAAAATAATGTTACCTGTTTTTATCATAGCAGCAAAAAAGAGCCAGACGAGGTTGAGTTCTGGTATGCCCAGCCTCCCTACTCACAGTCACTCGTTGGTCTGATCTTCTTCTCGAACTATTTATAGTCCAAGTGGATGCTATGGATAAAGAGGAAAGAGGGCACCATGTATTCCTTCCTTCCTTCCTTCCTTCCTTCCTTCCTTCCTTCCTTCCTTCCTTCCTTCCTTCCTTCCTTCCTTCCTTCCTTCCTTCCTTCCTTCCTTCCTTCCTTCCTTCCTTCCTTCCTTCCTTCCTTCCTTCCTTCCTTCCTTCCTTCCTTCCTTCCTTCCTTCCTTCCTTCCTTCCTTCCTTCCTTCCTCTTCTGTTTAGTTCATTTCATTTGTGATTCTTTCTTGTGGCATTCAATATTTATCAGGGGGGATGAAGCTTATTTTCAAACTTAGAGGTTTGTCTATACATCTTGTCTGAGGAAAGGGACTTTGATATGATAAATGCACCTGACAAGGTCCTATTTATTAATATATTTCATGAAATTTATCATTGATGTAGTAGTTAAAAAACACAACTTGAGATCATGAGGAAATGTGTGGGAAGCATATCTGGACTTAGTTAAAACTTTGGAAGAATGTGAGAATTCACATTTATTAAGCCAAAATATAATAAATTCACAATGTAAAGTACAACTCCAACTAGGCCAGATGATAAACGTTTTAATGCAATGCCTGCAGCTGCTCCACTCTTGTTTCCAGTCCTTTTCTGTCTGGTCTATTTACCTCCCCTTAAGAGCTGCAGGACATATTTATTGGGACCTAAATTTTCCCTAGTTGTTTGCAGCACAACTTTCTGGTCCAAGGAAAGGCTCATTTCTTTGAACTATTTTTCCAATAAGAGCTGAAAACAGCAAATACTGAATTAAAAACTTTATAAGCACATTGCAAAGCAATTTGACTGTGTTTCTGCTTTCTGGGGAGCCAAAGAGGGGAGAAGGTGAAGAGCTGCGTGTGATGTGTGCCTGCCTGAAGTGGCTGTGCACCTCTGCAAGGCTTGTGGGGACCCCTGGGAAGCTGAGGAGTGAGAACCCCAGAAATCTGTGTCAGAGGCAGAGCTAAACAATGCAGGGCAATGAAAGGATGGGGAAGGGAAAGTCAGGTGGTGGCTGAGCTGGCTTTGGCTTCAGCAGTGGTTGTTCCTCTCCTGCACGGGGTGATTGGGCCCCAGGTTACAGATGTTTCAGAAAACAAAGCCAGTCGTTGAGGGAGTGTATGGTCTCTATTAAAGTCATTCTGGAGCCTCTCTCACCCAGGTATATGAATACAATTTTTGTGTATGAGGCAGCAGGTGAACAGCCCTGCTTATTCAGCAATACAGAAATAAGAGTAATGTGACAGAATTAGTGAGACCTTCATAGGTATTTTTTCTAAGTAAAATAAGTAGATCCTGTCCTGGGAAAAATGTATCGATTTTTTGGTTGTCCTCTATGCCAGCTGCAAAACCTGAGACAAATGGGCACTATGACAACTTCTTTTGTAGAAGCAAATCAAAGATGTGTGTTGTGGGGGCCTCTGGCCAGCTCTAAGGTGGTTAGTCACCATACCATGCCCGGGAAAATGCACTATACATTAATTTGTGCAGGAAGGACAACACTGACACGCTGCATTTTGCATAGTATGTGCTTTGTTTTAATAACACTGGGCAATTCTCATATGAGGAAAAATATCCTCTTTATAAAGCCAGCGGACCCAAATATTGACCACTAAAAATAAAATGCTCTCCATGAAGTGTAGAGTGTAAAGGCATTAGTTTGAAAACACTGGCCTCAGTGGAGGATGGAGAAGGAATATGATAGGACACTCGACTTAAGCAGGGGTCAGGGCACAGGTATGCAGAGTTTGAACGTGGAAATGGAAAGCCCCGAAGTAATGTGATATCCCTCAGGTGAGAATATCTGCAGCTCAGCAGAAATTTCAGCTGTCTGTGGCCATTGTGCCCCTGTCACAGACTCAGAGCCCCTGAGTGCACCAATGAACTTGAGGGAGCAGTCCCAGCTACTGCCCGTACTGCCTGTGTTTCTGACATGCTGATGGCAGCAGGGCACAAGTGTTATGAGCATGTTCTTAGGGCACTGCAAGCTGTGAAGCACACAGCTGGGGCTGTTTTGCTTCCAGATCATGTTGGTATGGGTCTCTGCATCACAGCCCTCCCTCAGCAAGCCACAGGGACCATGATGCATCTTCCACACTAGCTTCCCAATGTGCAAAATTCTTAAGCAGATGGTCTTACTCAGCATGACATCTTCAAGCCCTCAATTTTTTGTTAGAGGTAATTTTTTCATAGGTGTGTATATTGCACAGAACAAAGGCACAGATCGTATTCACATGATTCCAGGAATATTTTCACAAGTTTTGGCAACAACTCTTGATCTAGTGACTGTGTGGCATAACACATCATTGAGCCTGTTGGCTGTGGGAACACATGGTGAGACAATTTTGTGGCTAAAATGCTTTAACCTGCATATATGTGCCATGGGATGGAACTGCTAGGTGTACTTTCTGTGAGGGAATTAGATTAACCACTCCCCAATGGTACCAATAGGATTTTTGCTGTGTACTTTCCTAGGGGCAAGTAGAGCCTTTGCCCCATGAATCCTTTTTGGACAGACTTGAACAAGCAGATCAAATACTGGAGATGCTTTTGAGTGGCCACTATCTTCTACAATTACTGGATTCATAAACGTATTTCAGACCATTGATGTGTCCCACACATTTCTGAGTTGAATATAAACCAGAAAATGTGCAATTTCGTGGCTTTTGGAGGGCTGGGTCTGGATTTTTACATACAGCATCATGTCCTGTTTATTATTATGATATAGGATGAGAGGGAAAAGCTAAGGGCAGGATGGAACATTTATTTTCTTGAAAATTAAACATCCATAACAGAGAGGATGAAGATAGACCATTTCAGGTTAGTATGATGTCAATGCTGTCTGTTGTCTCTATGTGCATACATTCCCTCATTCTGCTTCAGATTTATGGTTTTGTAATCCATGTGCTCACTTGCAAGATTATGATGACCCATAAAACACATCTGTATTGTCTCATGTCTTTGTCAAACTCTCTGTCTTCTGCTCCATCTCTGGTTCCTTTCACTGATGCAGAAAATGAGAAAAAAAGACATTTTTATCACCTGGTTTGTTTATTCATTCAAATAACAATTGCATTGTTTGAATAGGACAGCTCAAAATCATAACCCTAACCAAATTACCTTAAAAAAAAAAAAGGCAAACAGAACCCCCCCTCCCAACAAACCCAAAGAAAGTCTGTTGAGAAGCAGCAGAGTACAGCTTGGACCAAGGTGAGGAGACAGGCTACTATCATTCCTGCAACACTCAGCAATGTCTGTCACACTTACTGTGGGGTGGGGAAAGCAAACCTGTTTTTCTGAGCTGGTACTTAGGTATTCATATGGACTTTGCTTAGATTGGCAGCAACACTTAAATGAAAATTTTGTGAAGAAATAGACACTAAAGATAATGTTATTCCTGTTGTTTCCATGGCAATGGACATGCTTGATGGACTATATCCATCATGTGTGCTCTGTAACCATCTGGTTTCACAGCCCTCGTTTAAGACACTCTAGGAATAAAATGTAGGTAAATAAAACTTTAATCAGGTTTATAATTACTGTTGTCCTTACAGAAATTATTTCACATGATTTTTCAGCTGCTTCAGCATAAGGCCCAAAGGTCTTTTTAGGGTTTTATTGCCACATTTAAGGAATGGTTTAAGAATTGTTATTGTACTTTAGCTACAGATGCCACTGTTTCTTCTTGGTTTCTCAAACTATGTTATAATGACATCACATTAAGATTTTTTTTTCCAGGCTCCAAAAAGGTCACAGTTATTTTTTCCAAATGGCTCTGTCAAGCATAAAAATTAACCATACTTTGAGCTGGATTTTCTGTATTTGTAATGTATGTTTATGTTAGAGTTGCTGTCAAAACAGGCATTAAAGATAAATGTAGCTAATTAAAAGAACATTTGCTTAGAGCTCCTGGTAATAGATACCTCATTGTGGGGTCTTGAGGTAAAACTTACTTTCACAATTGATTCAGTTTATGGGATTGTGTTTGAACATTATAGAAAGCTATTTCAACTCTCCAAATTGTGCATATTAGCCTGAGAACAATCAAGTTAAATCTATAAGTAAATTGCAGAAGAGAACTTTGGGTGTACTTGCTAACTATGTAAAATGTTCTTGTTGGCTCTACTTCCTACACTTCATCATTTGGAATAATGCTTCCCAGCAGTAAATGTAAGTGCAAACTGGTTTTACAGAAGGGAAAAAGCCTATCTGGCACTGGATGAGTCAATAAGTTGCACACTGTAGTATAAGATAAAGAAAAAAGATTTAAAAGATCCCATATCAAATTAGGTAATTGTTTCTATTTTATCTTACTTTATTTTACTAAACAGCTGTGCTCACAACATTAATTTCATTGCACATGACATCTGTGTTATCCTAGGGACTCCTATGCTGGGGAAAAGGTCAATGCCAGCTGCCATTGCTTCAAGTTTCCATAAAATTTCAATGGCCAATAATATTTTGTGCTTTATAAAAAAAAAGTAAAATAATAATGTATTTGCGTAGCGCCTTTCATATTAAGGGATTTCAAAGAGAACTATGAACTGTAGGCCCAATCCTTTAGTTACATAAACAAAATTCCCATTGATTTCAGCAAACTTATGCCAGAGTAAAGAGGGCAGAGGAAAGGTGTCAGGATTTGGGTCTATGTACTGCAGGCAGCAATCACTTCATCCACTAATAAAGTTCAGTCACTTTTCAGATGGGACTTGGCAGTTGTTTAACATGAGTGGTCTTGAGCTGACTCAGTTTAAATGGAAAGATAAACAAAAATATAATTCTCTAATTAAGATTTCATACTTAACTGGAACAAATTTTGAAAAATTGAAGGGACTGGTTAGGAGAGACAGCTGGGGCTGGGTTTCTCAGGGTCTTCAAAGCATTTCCAGTTTGGAAATGCTTCAGGTCAAAGATGCTGAGAATACATAAAAGTGCCACGGGGAAAATTACATAGGGATGTGTTTCAGACCTGGCAGAGGGAACTACTGCCTCAGGAAGAGTAGTGGGAATAAATGGGGAACCTATAGGAGCTGAAAAAAGGACTGCCCTAGAGGAAATCCCTGTTGCAAAAGTCAAAACCAGTAAGAATTGTGTGAGAACTCTCTAATGTGTCATAAATATTTTGCCCCAGTGTTCAGGAGGGATGACAATATTGGCCATGAGGACAGATGGGAAGGGATCATTGGGAATGTACTATCCAAGTGCAAATTTCAGCTTCAAAGTTCATCTTGAGTGGGATGTATCTGCTATCTCCATCCTAAGAGGCTGGAAGCTGTGCTGTTGAGAACTGTAAGCTCCATAACACCTTAGGGTGGAGTGAGCATTGTCACTGCAGACAGGAGAGTTGCAAGGGAAACAGCTGTACCTAAGTGCAGGAAAAGGTATGTACACAGCCATGGACATAAAAGTCGATCTGAACTGTGTGTAAGGCTCTACATCAGGCTTTGGAAGAGATCCTGCTGGAGCACTATGAGATAAATAAAACACAGAAAGTGACAAATAATTTAACAGAGGTAGATGACACCGAGCTGTTAAATTTTCCACAAAAATAATGCGTAAAATATAAACTATCAAGATTTTAAGAAAACATGCTTTGGAAACACATGGGCAACTTTTACTTATCTTAATGAGAGGAATCAGGGGTAGCACTGAAAAACAGGTAACAGGAGTCATGAATGTCGACAGCAGCAGTCTGTGGAAAGGGATGAAACCAGACTGGTAACCAATGCTGATTTTGTTTAATACTTTCTCCGTGACTTGATGCAAATATGAAAAGGGTCATGACAAAATGTACTGATATGCAGGGTTTAGAGGCATTGCCAACACAAGTCTTTTGGAGAGGGCAAAGTCTAAGAGCCCAGATTCGAATAGGATAAAGTATAATAATAAAAATAATGTAAAAAAAAATCTGCTAGAAGCTCAGGGCTCATCTGTTCATAGAAGAATTTTACTTGTTGATCAAGGCTTGATTAAGAGGCATCAATGTGATGGAACCACAAAAAGACAAATGCAGTTCCAGAATTTGTCTGTCAAATTCCTGGCAGTGTGGGCAAAAAATACTAGCATCAACCTACAGGGCTCTGGCTAGATGTCTTCTCAACTCTGTCTTTAGAAAAGCCATTTGAAAGCCCAGCAGATGCAGAAAATGCCCCACACAGGTTCAAAAGAGTTTTTGTCCCTCTAAGAGGATGGAAGAGATGGTCTTGGTCAGACTGGTGAAATGAGGGTAAGGGGGAGGGCACAAGGGAAAGCAGCAGGGAGAAAAGTCATTTAAACTAAATTAAAATGACTTCACATACACGGTGGGTGTCAGCTGAGAAAAACAAGTTTAAGTTTGAATCTAGAAGGCAACTCCTCATTCTTAGAGCAAGTGCATTTTGGAATATTCTCCACTACAGTAACAGAGGCTGAAACCCAACAACTTTTATGTTGGAGTGTATGAAAGAAATTATACAATGTGTTTGCTTACTGTGACAGGGGAATTGACTTAATGGCCCAGAAAGTTCCTCGGAGCCCTGTGTTCTGATATCCTCTGCAGCAAACACTGTCGCTGTATAAGAGATTTGAACAGAAATTAAGTGCAGTCCTGTTGAAATTGAAGTGGGAATTTAAGTTCCCCAAAAGTAATTAGCCTTGCTGTGTGTGGTCAGGACATGGAAGAGGCATTTAATGGCTACAAATATCAGTAGGTATTTAAGTGGTGGAGGAGATTATAAGGTACTGGGATATTCATATAGTAATTCACTTAAGTTCAAGGGATATGTCCTTTTGCACAGCAACTATTAACGCAGTGTTGGGATACTGGTTCAGCTTTCACTAAGGTGACAACTGCTGTGTCTGACTGTCCCTGACCATCCCAGATGTGGAAGAAACAAAATAACCCAGCTTGTCTTTCAATTAGCAACTGGAAATGCCCTGTTTTGGGGGGATAGCTTTGAATGCACACTACTATGAAAAGAGTCCACTTGCAAAGATTAAAGGGATATGCAACACCACAGTTTTCATGCAACAGCATACCAAATATAGCAAAGGGGAGAAATCAATTTCCATTTATCTAAATACAGACACATTTTTCAGCAAAATGAATCAATTAAATTGGAGAGTGTTCTCAATCTGTTGTCTTAAGATCTCAGTTAACATGCAACTTAAAATGAGATCAGGAAAAGGCAATTTCTGTAGGCAGAAATTTTTTGCCATCACCAGCACTGCATGGCTTATGAAAACTGCTGAGAGTTGCTGTCTAACAATATTATCACTTGAAACAGCACACAGTGATAGGGTTTTTTTTCTGAGCTACTAAAAAACATTAATAATTAATTAAGTTAGAGGCATGCCATTAATTGTGGTGTAATTTTCACCATGTGTACAATATTTAACTGCATATTTTGTCACAGTGAAATTATAGGAAATGTTTTTACAAGATGTCTCTCTGGATTTATATACATTGTGGTTGCTCTAATTATTTTTCCCCATTATAATGTACAACATTCCCAGGATCCTGTCTTGTAAACCATTCACTGTTAGACAGGATACATAGAGAGTAGTTTTCTCTTTATTTTATAATTTGTTGAGAAATAAATTTGAAAAAGTTGTGCAGTCTGTGTTCATGTATTATTCTCTGCCTTTTTAATTATATTAGACACATGTCTAGTACTTTGTTTCCAGCACTGTGATGCTCTAAGTCCCTGAGGACACTGAAATAACTGAGTGAAATTAACACTGAAAAAATATATTCTATTTGCCTCAAAATGACCACTGCTATTTGAAGTATGCTGTGCAGTGTGGTTCTGTTCTGAATTTTCACTCACATTGTATATGTGGATGCAATAATGATGGGCATGCAATTAGTCAGCAATTGGCAGACGCTGCACAAGATACCACTCTACACCTAATCCCTTCCTGGAATAATGGGAGAATAATATTTGCATTGGCTTATAACCAAAAATCTTCTTAAATACAACTTGATTTTGTATATTTTACCCAATTGTATAATTGTATGGACAAAATTTGTATATATTAAATGGCATACATGAAATTTTCTCAAATATAGTATTAGCTATCCTAAAAACAATTTCTCCAGACATATGGTAACATAATGTGGCCAGCACACCTGTATGGCTGGACAGCAAAACTGCAAAAGAGAAATAAAAAATTATCTGACTCCTTTTACTTCCACCTGACAAATCAATGGAGAGTTCACTGATTGGAGAAAACGGAGAAATATCCTGTCTGTTGTCCTGTCAAGGGAAGAGTAGTCTTTTCCTGATGCACTTAATCTCCATCCCCCACCCCCCCCCCAACCCCCCAAACACCCCAAAACCTCAAAACACTCCAAAACCCTACACATAAAAAATTTAATGTGGTGCATCACATTTTTGAAAATATCATTTTAGAAATGCTATAGGATTAAGAATTGCTAGCTATGTTGTTGTATCACGGAAAAATGAGACTTTGAATTTTAGTATAACTACAGTTTGAACAAAATCTTCACACTAAAGCTTTGAAATAGCAGGTTGGTACTACATGCATTAGATTAGACCCACTGATGAACTCACTGAGGGTTTAAATTCTGATCACACCACCGTGGTAAGCATCAAATAAGTCAGAATGTTTCGACTTCATGTAGGACATCTGAATCAGTCCCTTTTCTCAGTCATATTCAGTCCTGAGGTCTATCTCCATCTAAATATGCAGACAAAAATGTTGCAATGGAAGACTCTGGGTGTACAATGAAAATGTAAAATTTGAGACCTGTGTTGAGACCTGAGGTTCATGGAGACTTTTTCATTATTTTTGGCTGGTTGAGGGTCATGTCACTGCACAGGCTGCGTGGTCCCCTCTCCTCCAGGCAAGGATTTGCCAAACACGTGGGAAGGCTCCGTGCATGGACACCGTGGCCACATCCAGCCCTGTGTCTCAGGGCTGTCTTCTTCACACAGGGCACCAGCACGAGAGACACAACTGTCCTGAGAGTACACCACACAGCCATGACTACCTGACCTGAGGGAAGTAGTTGAAACTTTCTTCAGTTTTCCTATCTATAGAATGGTTTCATGGCTGGAATCATAGATGAAAAGTTTTTTATAAATTTTTTGAATTATTTGTTATCTTGAAATCAAATCACAAGGGATATAAAATTCCAGTAAATGCTTATAACACAGCACAGCATAAGCAATTGTTGATAGTACGAAGAAAATTCATTAAAATCGAGAATAATGGACTTTGTTTTTCTTTAAAATGGTGCATATTAATCTGTTAACTTCTAAATTCAGATTTTTTTTCATATAAATGCACTAATTTCAATGTTATGTTTGCTATAAAGAAAAGAGTAAACCAGAATCAATCCAATACTGTGGTGTTCTTAATGTCAACATCCGTAGACAATCAATTACAGCAGTTCACATTTGTTCATAAAATCCTATAATATTTATTTTTTTATTTTGAATTCTTAGTTTCTGATATTAAAAGGGTAAACTGATATATTATCAGTCATAAGAACATAACTTCAAAGCCACTCTCCAGGAAGGAGTCTAAATGTAAACAGAGCTAGGAAGGAGGATATTTAAACTAAGCTTCAGAAATATTCCTAATTTTGAGCTCTTTGGAGTTTTTTCCCTCTGGGAAAAAAAAGAGAAGTGATGAATCCTTTAGTATTTTAAAGTTAATCTAGGTGAGAAATTAGAAAGTACAAGAAACAATCTTTTACTGACAAGTAAAGGGCAAGTTGACTTTTAATTTTCTAATGACTAATTCTATTATTTTAAGTAATTTTGCTACCCAAAGAGCACAAAATACAGCAATCATTAATAGCTACAAGACAATGATACAAGCCCTGTTTTATTTCATTGTTTTATTTAATTTATTTCATTTCATTCTCTAATTGTTAGCAAAAAAAAAAAAAAAAAGTTGGTTTAGTGCTTTTTTCATGAAGGACTTCCTGATGATGAGCTTTGTGAAGATCATCCCCTGTGCTACAGAGACAGATGTTTTCTGTGGCTGTGATTCAATAAAGCAATCCTGCTCAGGAAAGCAGTTAAAACAGAGACTATCTCAACAACCTGCAGATGAGAACATGACAATTTTTCAGAATTGAAAAGAACTAAAAATATATGCTTTAATGTGACATCTTTGACTGACAGCTTCCCTCAGATTATCCAGGGAGGAATTGAAACCAGGTTAACTGGGGGCCTAAGTGAATGTATGAGCTTTTATAGATCTGATTTTTCCATTACTTATAAACTGTTCTGAGTATCAGACTAACTTCAGGTCAGATTATTCCAAGTTTGGCAATTATTTTTTCTCATCCAGTTCTAAATCTCCAGCTTGTGTCCTTTCCTGAGACAGCAAGTCAATGTCCAAGTGACACATGGTGCCAGTTTCTTATTTTCTGTCAGCCCTATGTGTCCAAACTCAAGAGCTGGAAGACAACACACACTTCTGAGCACTGTGATTGTGACTCCAGAACCAGTATTTATGTCTATATAACTTTTACAAAAAGCTTATCAATTTTTTCTTTGCAGCTCTGAAACTTTTGGCAGAGTTACCACAGGTAAGGGACAATTTCCCCTTCCCATTCCAGTCAAGTGAAGTCCCAGGTGACTGGAAAAAGGGAAACATTCCACTCATGTTTAAAAGAGTAAAAAGGGGATCCTGGGAACCACTAACCTGTCTGCCTCACCTCTGTGCCTATGAAGATAATGGGACAGATCTCCTAGAAGCTGTGCTAAGGTGTATGGAGGACAGGGAGGGGACTTGGGACGTCCAGCATGGCTGCACCAAGGGCAAGTCCTGCCTGACCAAAGTACTGGCCTTCTATGATGGGATGGCTGCATCAGTGGACAAGGGAATGGCTATGGATGACATCTGTCTGGGCTTGTGTAAGGTCTTTGACGTGGCCTCCCACAATGTCCTTCTCTCTAAATTGGATTTGATGGATGGACTGCTAGGTGGATAAGGAAATGGTTAGATGGCTGCATCCAGAGGGCAGTGGCCTATGGCTCCCAGTCCCAAAGGATGTCAGTGACAAGTGGTGACCCTCAGGAGTCCATACTGGTACCAGTGTTATTCAGTATCTTCATTAATGATGTAGATGAAGGGACTGAGTGCAGCCTCAGCAAATTTGCAGATGACACCAAGCTGAGTGGTGCTGAAGGAGGGGATGCCATCCAGAGGGGCCTGGACAAGCTCAAGAAGTGGGTCTATGGGAATCTCATGAGGTTTAACAAGACCAAGTGCAAAGTGCTGCACCTGGGTTGGGGCTGTGGTATCAACACGGGCTGGGGATGCACAGATCCAGAGCAGCCCTGCTGAGAAGGACTGGTGGTGTTGGTGAGAGGCTGGACATGAGCCAGCAATGTGAACTTGCACCTCGGAATGGCAGTTGTGTCCTGGGCTGCACCCAAAGCAGAATGGGTCAGTAGAGTGAGCGAGGGGATTCTGCCCCTCTGCTCTCCTGTCTTGAAACCCCACCTTGAATACTGCATTGACCTCTGGGGTCCCCAGCACAGGAAGAACATTGACCTGTTGGAGAGGAGGACCACCAAGATGGGGCCAAGATTAGAGGGATGGAGCATGTCTCCTAAGGGTAAAAGCTAGAAGAATTGGGATTGTTCAGCCGAGAGGAGAGAAGATTTCAGTGTGACCTAACTGCAGCCTTCCAGTTCCTGAAGGGGGCCTACAAGAAAGACGAAGAGAGGCTATTTACAAGACCATGTAGTGACAGGACAAGGGGGAATGGCTTTACACTGAAAGAGAGTGGGTTTAAATTAGATATTAGGATGAAATTCTTTATTGTTTAGGTGATAAGACATTGCTAAACACAGGTTGCTTAGAAAAGCTGCAGATACTCCATCCCTGGAAGTGTTTAAGGACAAGCTGGATGAAGCTTTGAGCAACCTGGTTTAGTGGAAGGGGTCTGTGCACATGGCGGGGGGGTTGGAACAAGATGATCTTTCAGGACCCTTCCAACTCAATCCATTTTATGATTCTAACCAGGTCAAAGTAGCTCTTCAGCAGATTGGCCACAGGACGAGAGACTGTGTGACACAGGTCTATGGCATGGCCAGAGGAGGAGATGACACAGCTGAGATTGTGATCCCATGGATTTCTGAGTAGCTGCTCCTACCACAACTGCTTTGAAAGAAGAAAACATTCAGCTCTAGACAGGACCAGGTCCTCTCCATAGCTTGCTTTTTTCATTTTCATTCTTATCACTGTGAACCATCTAAACCACACAATAGTTCCTTTCCCCACCTTAATCACATCCCCATGCTACCTCTGTTGACCAGAGTTGATGCATTTACAAGCTGGAAACCTGCTGGCACTGACCAGTCTTGCTGACTGACTTCTGTTCTGGTACAAGCTCAGTTAGTTCACACAGGGTCCATATGGCAGTTTTCTCTCCCCCTTCCCCCTTCCCTTCTTCTGATTCTCTGAAAGTCTGCAGTTTTGTATGTCTTTTGCAGTGTCTCCCCATGAGTATTTCACTTCTGTTGGCACTTTCCATAGCAGTATTAATAATGACATTTTACTGGCATGGGGCCAGCTGTAAAAGTTTATGGAGTAATTTTGTAATAGAGCTGCAAGAGCTTAGCAAAAACCCAGCAGGTGAACAAGCTTCCCCCCTCACTCTTTTAAAATAAAAGTTCTCCCATTCCACAAGCTTTGCAAAGCCTTTGCACCAGGGTTTCTTGGAGGCGAGATGTGCATATTTTAATGTGACAGGTTTAAGAACCAGCGTTCTCCTGTGGCACTCCCACCTCCAGCTGCAAGGCTGTGCCCCTAGTCCCCATTCCGAGCCATACTCATTGCAAACATTGAATATAAAATTGCTGTTTTCCCTTTGCCCTCCACCTTCCAGCTGCATATTCCCACCCTGGTTCCCTGCTTGGAGCAATGATTTAATAAATATATCTACAATAATCATCAGTGCCTCTGCCTGCCCTCCCCCTCCCAGCTGCAGTTTCCCACCCTTATTTCTCTTTTGTGCCATGATTAGTACATATGTTTAAAATAATACTCATCATCTCCTTCTCCCTTCTTCCTTCCAGCTGTGGATTCCTCCTGCCTCCACCTTACCCAGATTCTCAGATCTGGTTTGCAGGTAAATTTCATAGAAAAATTGAACCTTGTACAGTGCCTTCCTTTTACTGCTGTCTGCCATTTCTGTTGCAAATGAAACCGTGGGCTTTAATGTGAAAGCAGATCATAGCCATCCGTGGTGTTGACATGAAACCATGAGCGATCTGAAGAGAGCAGAAAGATTCCTCTGCTTTTGAATCCCTTTCCTGACTGTGTCCCAGCCATGAGGGGCAAGATCCTGAAAGATGGGGCTGTAGCCAGGACTGCAGTTCTCTGTGCAGGTAGCCAAAGCCTTCCTGATACCTTTTGGTTCAGCTGTATGAGGAACCACAGTATGATGAAATAGCTGAGGCTGGAAGGCACCAGCCCTCTTCTTCAAGCAGAGTCAGCTGCAGCAGGTGGCTCCAGGTAATGCCCAGTCAGGTTTGAGTATCTTCATGACTGGAGACTCCATGACCTCTCTGGGAAACCTGAGCCAGTGTTCAGCTATGCTCATGGTAAAGCAGGTTTTCTTAAGTTTAGGCAGACTTTTCTGTATCTCATTTTGTGTCTGTTGTCTTTTGTCTATCAGTGGGAACTACTGACCAAAGTCAGATTCCACCTTGTTTACATGATCCATCAGGTGTTTTTACACATGCTTAAGATCCCTCATAGTCTTTTCTTCTGCAGCCTGAGCAGTCCCAGCTCTCTTATCTTCTCCTTGTATGTTAAATTCTCCAGTCTCTCAATCATCTTTGTGTCCCTTTGCTGAATTTCTCCTATATGTTTGTGTCTCTCTTCTATTGGGGAGCCCAAACTAGGACACAGCACCCAGACATGTCTCATGAGTGCTGAGAAGAGGGGAAGGATCACCCCTTTTGACCTTTGGGCAACATGCTTCTGAATGCAGCCCACCAGGCTGTTGGTCTTCCTTGTCACAGGGGCACATTGCTGGTTCACACTCAGCTTGTCCCCCAAGAGACACAAAAGCCTTTTCTGCAAAGCTGCTTTCAGGGGATTAGCCTCAAGCATGTCCTGGTGCATAGGGCTTCTTCCTTCCCAGGTGCAGGACTTTGCACTTCCCTTTCTTGAACTTGTTGTCCCATTTCTTCTGCCTTTCAAGGTCCCCTTGAACAGCAACACAACCAGCTGGTATAGCAACCATTATCGAGTTTTGTATATTCTGCAAGTTTGCTCAGAGTTCACTCTGCCCCACCACCTAGGCCATTCATGAAGATGCTAAGTGGGTCTGGATCCAGGATCATCCCCTGGGGTGCACCTCTAGTGACTTGCCTCCATCCGGTTTTCATGTCACAGACAACAGCCCTTTGGGGTGGCAGCTCAGCCAGTTTCCAGTCACCTCACTGGCTGTTTATCTAGCCTCTACTTGAGCAGTTCATCTATGAGGATGTTATGGGAGACAGTGAAAGCCTTGCTGAAATCCAGACTAACAACAACCATTGCTCTCCTCTCATCCCTGGACCAATCAAGTCATCACAAAAGGTTGTGTCAGGTTGGCCAGGCATGATTTCTTCTTTGTAAATCCATGCTGACTGTCCACAATTAACTTGTCTTTTGTGTATAGAAATGGGGTTTAGTACTACTTTTTTTTAGTACAGGGCTCTACCATGTGCCTACCATGAGATGGACTGGCCTGTAGTTATAAGGTAAGACTGAAAACCATGCCCTCCTGAAGAAAGGAGTGACACTTGTTCTGCTCTAGTCCTCAGGAAAGCACCCTGATCGCCATGATCTTTCAGACATAATTGAGAGTGGCCTTGTCATAACACCAGCCAGCTCCCTCAGTATCCATAGGCGAACCACCACTAGTCCCATTAACCTCTATCTGTATGTTCAAACTGTTTTAATGTTCCCTGACATGATCCTTCTTTACAAAGGATAAGTCTTCTCTACTCCAGGCTTTACCATGAGTCTCAGGGGCCTTGGATTCCTGAAGGCTGGTCTTACCAGTAAAGACTGAGGCAGAAAAGACATTAAAATACCCCAGTCTTTTCCATGTCCTTCCAGGTTCTCCTGACCTGTTTATAGGTTCCCTGTCCTATTCAGAGGTGGGGCCACATTTTCCCTATTTTTCTTTTTGTTGCTGATGTACCTATAGAAACCCTTCCTGTTTTATTTCACATCCTGTAGACGCCCAAAGGACTCAGTGAGCTTCCTAGCTCCTTCTCTGCACACATGAACAATGTTCCTATCTTCTCTTTGGGTAACCTGTCTTTGCTTCTACCTTTGCTCACCTGTTCTATTTCTGTTTTGTCAGGAGCATCTTGCTCATCCATGAAGGTCTCCTGCTGCCTTTGTTTAATTTCCTGAGCCTCAGGATGACCATTCTGGAGTTAGAGGACCAGTTCTCCTGGTCTCCTCTTCTATCCCAGCCTGTCCTCCTGGGGATCCTTACATGGAGATATATGAAGTGTCTAAGTTGGCTCTCCCTAACTGCAGGGCTTTGACTGTTCGGTTTGCTCTCCTCTTGGGAACTCCATCATTTCACGGAGCTCAAATGCTGTGCCTACTTTCACATCCCCGATCAGCTCTGCCTTGCTTGTAAATATGACATCAAAAACATCTCTCTCATGTGTGATCATCTTGATGAAATATCTCACAAAGTTGCCTTCTGTGTGCTCCAGAAGCCTGGATTTCTTGTGCCTTGACCTATTGTCCCTGAAGAAAATATTGGGGTGGTTAAAAAAGGCTTTATTTATTTCTTCCTGATCAGGACATCGGTAGCAGGCACCCATCACAGTGCAGCCAGTGTTGGTCTGCCTTGTAATCCTGACCCACAGCCTCCCAGACAGCTCAATGCCCAGCCCCAGGCCAAGGTCCACATGGTCCTACTGCTCTCATACAAAGGGCAACTGCCCCTCCTTGCCCTGCCTGGGCAAGCCTTTCATTCCTAGAGAGCCAGAAACCATCCACAGCAGTGCAGCTGTGGTGGGAGCTGTTCCACCCAGATCTGAGATCCCAGTGTATTTACAGCCCCGCAACTGCACACAGATCTCTCATCCCTCCTGTTTGCTCCCCACGCTGCTTGCATCAGTGCAATGAATTAGTGCCCTCCAGAGAGGCACCCAGTCAGGCTGACTCCCCAGAAGAGACATGACAGCTTTCCAAATAATGCTATCCAGAAGACACTTCCTTATTTATGATCATATGTTTGAGACGGCCTCCCTTCAGCCCTGTTTCGTTGATTAAGCTTTGTCAGGTGGATCCCATGTGTGATTGTAGCGTTCCTCGACTGTCACATGGTTATAAAAAGCAAATCCCTACTGTCAACACCTGCTGTGCAACCACTTGTTGACCCACAAGATTCTGCTCTCTCTGCAAGCCCATGTCACATGGGAGAGACATAAGGACTTTTGTATTGGACAACAGTCAAGGATGAAGCATGTGGTATCTTATGTAAAGCATTGTGAACTTGCTGCCCCAGGGAATGCTTTTTCCTCCCAAACTCACTCCAAGTATACATACAAGGCAAGAAATGAACCTTCTCTTCCCTCTGCATTGAACTTTGTAAGACTCCAGAGGCTTGGTGAGTTTTGGGGCTAGACTTGGACCAATAAGAAAGGTGGAAAGTCAGAGATCCCTGCTCAGGCTCTGCATCAGCATCTCTAATCCCTGCCTGCCTTCTTCTGAGAGAAGCTGATGGCATGCCTCAGGTCAACTTCCTTGTGGCAGGCCCTGGGGTGGTGCTCTGCATGATGCATATGAGTGGGGGAGGCTGAATGTACAAAGGGACCTTTTGGAGGTTAAGCAATCACACAGGAGTAATGGTGATGGTCTAGATGTTACTGGAACACTTTGGGGGTGGCCCAGGAGGTTATGGTGCCTACAAACTGTATGATCAATCTTATGCTAGTGCGTTCTGGCAGCAATTCCACAAAGCAAAGAGGAAAGCGCCACTATGTTACAATAGCAGTTAGATTATGGTATTGATAATAATTGGTCTTGATGGTATGCTCAGAACCACACATAGTTCAAACAAGTTCTTCATCCATACAGCTTATATCTTGTCATCTGGGATATGTATCAGCTTTTTGCAGAACGAGAGAGCTGCTGGAAGCACAGTGCCTGGACAGAAACTGAGTGATACCCTCTACAGCGTCACACGAAGCAAAACAGCTCTTCTGCCTTCTCTGGGACAGGGGCCATGATCTTCTTGCCCACTTAGGAGTGGCCAGTACTGTTAACAATGCTAATGAGGAAAATCCAAGGTTGTTGTCCAGTTGTCTGTGCCTAATTACATTTAATCAGTGCATTGCAAACTAAAGGTGGGGCTGCCAGACAGTGTATCACTGTGTTACAACAGGGTGAGTTATTTTAATTGTTATTCAGAGTAGATAGTTTATAGGAAATTTAAAAAATAATAATAATAAAAAAAGCTTCTGTTCCACAGTGTTTCTAGTTGGCTGGAATAGATCAACATCTCGTCTTTCACCTAAATAGGAATCCCTGAACTCCCTCAACTACTCTTATTTCTGAGTCAGTTTCTAGCTGAAACAGCATTCCAGAAAGAAGATAAGATTATCCTTGATCAAAACAATGTTCTTATTCTCTACTCTGGCTGGAGAAACTCTGTGGAGGAAGTAGCTGCTAAGGCAGGGAGAGAAGAAAAGCCAGTGTTAGGCTATCTTGGGACTACTCCACCTTCTGGAACAGAGAGAACTGGAAGAGCTCTGTATCTTGCAGAAATGTGAACTCTGCTCCACTGGTGTCCTCTGGCCCTGTCTCACCTCTCTCCTAACATGTTTTCAGCATACTGTTCTCACAGCCCTAAACCTATGCAACATAGAGCTGTTTGGTTTACAGGCTTTTTCACCAAGCCCAGACAGAAACCCCCTCTGACATTACACTTTTCACCACAAAAGAGACCTTTGGCCCTATGGCCCAAGTACAGCAGTAGAACAAACACTCAGTGGTTGCAGAAAGCTGCAGGTCAGGGTAATCACAATGTACTGAAAACTCACCAAATAGTCATCAGTCAGGAGCATGGAGCCTTTGTTTGAAGATCAGATGAGCATCATCTGGTCAAGATACTTGAGGCGCCTCAGTATTTGTTATTTGACAGTGATTTGTAGCTGGAATAGCAACACCTGCAACATCTAAACATGGAGTACAACTTGTATTGTGACCTCCTGCATGGTTTCATCCAAAGCCCATCAAAGCTTGGAGGGAGTCTTTGGCTTCAGCTGTCTTTCAGTCAGGCATTAATCTAATGTACCAAAACTATCTCAGACAAAATCCTTTTTATATAAAACTGCCCTCTGAAACTACCTTTCCCCCCACCTTTTTTATTGCTTCATCAAAATACATCCAGCTGTTCCTGGGCTTGTAGCAGTACAATTTGCCCCAGACATTCCAATGGAAAATTGTGTACATATATAAGTCAGTAACAGCTGAATCCATTTTCTTCAAACTCCTTTATTTTAAATCTAATGGAAATCTAGAGAATGTGATTTGCTTGCCCTAACTTAATTAGCTCAGTAATTTTAAGATTATTAGCACGGGCATTTTTTCCTTCTGCTCAATATGTTCTGAATTCCATCTCTTTGCTCAAAGAAAAATGTTGTTACACAATGGGTTATTTTAAACTGTAATTGTCCAGCAAACTTTAAACACATATTAGGCCAGTCCAGTGCAAAGAGAAAGCGGCACTAATCTCTTCACTACTCCCAGCTGTTATTGGCTGCATGACATGATAATAATAATAACTTGCATTTCTGTAGAATATTTCGCTTCAGGAAAAAAAAATTGAAGGATGTTGGACTGCTCTCGAATAATTTATGAATTCCATATGTTTATAAGTGTCTTTAAATGCCATGAGGGATTTACAGTATGGAAATATGTTTGCTTCTAGGAGGTGTTGACTGTCCATGGGCAAGGAAGAATATAATTGTATTTAGGATTTGCTGCAAATGCCATCTGCTTTGATGTCCTACATCTGTGCAGCTGTGGGGTTTAAAAAACTCTGCCCACCTGGGAACAACGTGTCCCAAGCAGGATGTAGAGGAGAACCAAAACTACAGGATACTGAACTAAACAACTTCTGAAGGAGTAAGGAAGGGGTTTTAAAGAAATTGACTTTCAGGGAAAACTAACAAATAAATATCATTGAAGTCCTCTGTTGAAAGGTGACAAACTACTAGGTAACATTAAGTGCAAACCAAATGCTTTCAAAAATTTTAACCTTTTGTTCTAAAGGACTAATCTGTGAAATGCTGTTAAGAAGGCTGTCCCATAAAATCTTCCAGAGAAGTGACTGTTCAGTCTAAAAGGAGCTTGTGAAATGATGCTGGCAATTCAGGCAATCCAGGAACTAGTCTAAGGCCAGGAAAATTGGAGCCTTGGTCCCAAGGATGGATGAGGTGCCTTCTGAGGGACTAGAACATCAGGCAGAAGAGCAATTCACCCTACAAATACCATCCAAGACTGGGACAAGGGTCAGGGGCTGAAAACTGCGTCCTTTATTTGTGTGGAGAGTCTTTCATGAAACTGAAAGTTCATGGCACATACAGATGTATGGTTTAAGATAAGAAAATGCTTTGTTCTGATGTTTTCAGTTGGCATATTTCACTTTTCATGTTCCCAAGTGAAAACATTCTGCTCTGTTTAGCAGCCCAAACCATCCCAGTTAACATCCATGCACATATCCAGATGATTAGGAGGGTGCTGTAGCTTGGGTGTTGCAGGCCAATGTTCACCACTGTGGCTGCAGGTGCCTGACCAAGTTCTTTGTGGTTCCTTGTGCTTGGCTCTGGGGTTTATTGGCTCCCATAGGTCACCCCAAGCCCTGGATGGAGGAGGAACTTTCCCATGGCAGGGAATGTAGTCTGGCCAAGGTAGATCTGTAATGTGGAGGGTAGAGAGCATGGGCCATCTGAGTTTAAAACTTACATAATGGAAAGTGTTGCTGCTGGGAAACCAGAAAAAAATCTGGGATGACTTGGAAAAAAGTCCATTTAGTAACTTCAATAGACCAGAATGCATTGAAAATGCTGAAGCAGTATAAAATGACTATTTTTTTTTAACCTCAGTGATTGAGACCTGAAGTGTTTCACAATGTAAAAATCATTTGAAAGCTCATTTAGACAGAATCAAAATAACCAGACCTCCTTAAAAACAAGTTGCTTTAGATTACAGAGCAGAAAATATAGTAGGCTCATATGTAATCCACCAAACCACAGCACATCCCAGGAAAGTCATTATATCTGAATACTGTTTCCATGGAGGTTGATAGCAAAACTTACCCTGATTTTGCTAGTAGAAGTTCACCTCTTGAATGCAGTGTAAGTTACTCCTGTAAGAGTCAGCAAACACCTCTGTTCTAACCATGAAAAACCAGAACCACACCAGCACAAGCAAAGATGTCCATTGCTAAAGGAAGAAATAGTAATGTCATTTAGGATGCTGATGACTATTCCTCAAAGTGCATTCTCTAGTTAATGTGCAAGACCAAATGAAAGGAAGAGGTTTGTCTTCTCTGAAGTATTCATTATAGATTGGTGATTTTTTTTACAATAATTCAGGCTAAGTAATTTTTAATATTCTTCTGTATTTACTTTCTCAGACTCCCATGAAGCCTAAATAAAAATTTTGTAGAAGATGGTATTCTGTGGAAGATAGTAGAATAGCATTTTCCTTTTTCTGAACTTTCAGCCTAAACTTACCATTTAACAATGGAAAAGGTAGGATTTAAGTGATATCCTAAATAATAGATTTCTCTGAAACTGTCTGCATGCTTAAATGACATCATACATAAATGTATGCACTTACCTGAGCTTTCCTTTCCCAGACAATGAAATTACATTGAAAGTAAATACTTCACTTTTCATTACATGAAATTAATTAAGCCTTTTAAAATAATAATGAGAATAATAATAACAGCAATATTAATAATATTGATTCTTAATATAAATATAATAATAATTGAAAATTGATAATAAATAAATATTATAATAATTTAAAAATAATACTAAACAAACATAAATCAAATTACCAAATAAAAAGAAATATAAGCCATGAATTTTTACTGAAAATCAGATTTTTATTATTTAATCATGTAATCTGAAAGAAATTTCAAGTAACATTTTAAATCTGTTTTGAAGCTGTAATAATCCTACCTCTTGGCGTTTTAACTAAATTGCAGCACACCTTTGTCCCACTGAATTTTCTTATTTTTATTGTGTTTACAGAGTGCACTAAGCTTTCTATGTGCTACCATTTTTATGAAGAAAGTGTAAGCATTAATCCCCTGCCTTGGCATGAGAAGTTTGGGCAATTCAATTTTCATACAAAGGTTTTTCCAGCCCCAGTTAGAAGTCTTCTGAAGGTGTGAAGGGCTGACTAGAGCCAATTGAAATTGAAATTGTGTACAAACCTCTTTCTGGTTCTTGCAGAAATCACGCAGTGGATTATATCCAAAATTAATTTCTTTAAACCACAGGTATTAGAATTGAAATCACACACTTTGATTTTAAATATCACAGAATCACAAAATATTCTGAGTTGGAAGGGACCTACAAGGACCATTGAGTCCAACTCTTAAGTCATTCTTTTGTAAAGAAACCCCAACCCTTTTCAAATTAAAACTTTAAAAAAAAGTGAGATACCGTGATCCACATTTTTCAACCTACCATCTTCAACATGCAGTGCAACCACTTGAGGAAGCAAGTGCTGAAATTGCCTTCTTTAGCTGGGTGTAGAAAACAGGAATATCTTTCTGTAGTGATATCGCCAGTACCATTGTCCACTCAACAATGTCAAGACCTTTTCTTTTCTTTTTGTGGACAGAGGTACAGAAAATCTTTGAAAAATGCATTGAGGAGTGATTTAGATGGCATTTGCCAGCACTCCTAAAATTGCTAGAGCAGTAGACACTACCAACAGACTCAGAGGTTGTTAACATAGTGCCTTAGAAAAGAACTGTCCTTCCTTTCTTCTGCATGTACACGGTTAAATGGAGGTTTGTTGTGGTTTGCAGTACTTCAGAAAATTATTTTAAAAAGGGTAATGAAGGTATAAGTGCCAGTAAGCATGTAAAGGGGTAAAGTCTTATACTTTCCTGTTAGTATGATAACTTGTGAGACTTCAGAGTCAACAGTGAAGCTTTTGAAATTCTCTTTCTATGCTACCTTCTGTCCCCCACTGCTCTTGAGATAACAGAAGCCATTAATTGAATTTTTCTCAACCTTTCTCTTAAACCTCATAGTTTATTGCACTGTCACAGTCTTGTCAGCAACTTCTATCCTAAATCTGCCCCTGTTCAGAAACACCAGTTTCAAACACCCCTATAACATACATGCTGAGACAGGGCAAACCTGAGCCTGAAACAAATATTTGACAACTTACAGTGATTTTTCAAGGTCTTGAATCAACATCCATCCATCACAACTAAGCTCTACAAGGTAGAACTGCCATCATAGATGTTACTTTTCATAGATATAAAAATCAGTCAAGTGGAAAAAATCAAGCCTCTCCATTTTCAAGACTGACATTTACATGTCTTGAGTACCAGCTTTCTGCAGGACTAAAAAAACTCACGCAACCTCTTTAGACAGAGAGTGACCTCTTTTCATGTCCATTCCAGGACAGTTTGATTTGAGCACTGAACTTCCTAAGGCACAACTAAAAATTGCACTTGTGATGTTTCATTGGGTTGGTTATAGTTTCTGAGCTGCTTATGTTCAAAGACATACAGGATACTTCATTTCATTTAAGCTCATAAGAATGAGAGTAAACATCCAGGAGTAACTGATTTGCCTTCAGTTTATCTACCACAGTTTGTGAGATCCCAAGAGACCTTTACTTGATCTGATACATCCTTTACAGATAGCTGAGTATGAAATAATGTTCTGGAGGGCAATAAATGCTAAGACATCATTGTGTTTTCTTCCCAATAAGACATTTTCTTGTGAAAGTTAGTATGGGAGTGTCCATGTTATGAGAGGGGAAGGGAAAGACAGTTTAAGATCTGTGTAAGCACCAACAGAGCTTATTGATGTATCCTCTTGAAAATCTGAAACAAAGATCATTGCTGTGTTTTATACAGAGCAGAGGACTGAGAGTATGCATCAAATGGGGTATCAGGGCTGTGGTGCAATGTGAGCAGGAGAGCCTCATCCCATGCCACACTATGGGACTGCTGGAGTAAAATGCTGGGAGAGAAAAGGGGAAAAACAGAGAAAGGGGAAAAGTTTGAAAAGCAATACAATTCCAGGAACTAAAGTATTCTGTTATTGGTCTAAGATTCAAGACAAATTATATATAGAGATCTATTCCCTGCTACTCATGAGTTAAAATCAAAAAGCATCATCTGACACTCTTTACAAAATATTGTTTGTGTATTGACTCTCCGCTCAGGAGTGCCTTGACACACACTGCTCCTGACCCTGCTTGCCTTGTAGAATTCACCCTGCACTCTCCTTGAGGCAGTCACAGAGACTAAAACAGGATCTCTGAATTGATACTCAAATACCAGAGATGTCAGCTTTTAGATAATGTGAGGACAGCTGACAATTATCTTAGGTTTGACATCTTAAGGACACATGCTTAGTGTGTTCCTCTGTGCTCATGGTCCGTGGATACATCTCAGACATCTTTTAATTTCCTTTTCTTATCACCACTTTGTATGTGTGTTCTGCATGTGAAATGTTTAAAAATAGCATGAGAAGATAAGAAAAAAAAACCAAACCCAGAGTCTTTCAGGTAAACTCAAGGTTGTGTTCTTGGAAAATTAGTGAAGCCTCTAGTTCAACTTTGTGTCATCTTTTTGTGGAGTCTGGTACACCCTCTTCCCTTGTGTTGGTACGTTCATAGTGCAGAGAGGACACTGAGGTACCAATGAGATTTTTTTCTTAGAACTGATCTATTGCTTGCTAAGTCAATCCATCTCCAGCTACCAGTCAGTCTTTTAAAACTGCATGGATTAGCAACAGATGTTTTCTTAGTCATACAATGGAAAACACTTTTTTCTTCTTGTGAAGGAAGAAACATATTTTTCTGGACGTGGTGCAGTCTGCAATGGTTTGGGTATGGTCTTCATCCACAATAGCTTTGGTAACAACACATATAATATAAGATGACCATCTTGCCTTCAGTTATTTAAGAGAAACCTGACTCCACTCCTGAGACAAAAAACTCTGGCCAAAGGAAGTTGAGTTGGCTTCTTCTTTCTCTGAAAAACAGACCACACAATTGTGGTGGATGAAAGAGTGGCCAAAAAATTAAGAGATAATTTTCAAATATATTTTTTTTCCAAGCACAGTATTTTTCCCAGTCCTTCCACCCTTGTGATATGAACTACTGCATATGCTTCATAAAATTACCATCTACTGCTCAGTTGTTTATTTTTGTAATCACTGGATTTAATTTCATTTGTTTGCCTTTTGACCCTGTTTTGATTGTGGAGAGTTTTAATAATCAAGGGATCTGCAGATTAAAGTCTATTTAATGCAATGTGCTTTTCACATAAAATTGGAGGAATTTCACCAGCATTATTGACATGCTGATTTATCCCCACAATCGAGTAAGCACTGAAGTTACTAGAAAGGGATTTTGATTTCTCTGCTTCCTTTCCTTTTGATACTGGTTTTAGTGTTTCGCTCTTTGCTCTTTTTTTTTTTTAATTATAACCAGATAATTTTGTTAAATTCATTTAAATCTTGAAACCCAGGCATGTGGCTCATTTCAGATTTTTAAAAATCTACCAACTTGGATTTTTCCAGTAACTTCATAGATGAGTCAGGTCTGTTGACTCTTGTAGCTACTTTCTCTTAAACAATCTGCTGAATTGTACAATACTCATCTGATCATAATGTTAGACTTGAAATGCCACCAAGTATATTTTATTTCTGAAACACTCTGATTTTCTAAATCACTCAGTGATTTGTAAGGCAATGGAATGAAGCTCAGAAGAAATAGGAGAACTAGATTTACTGTTAATTTGATATTTGGAACTGACATTTTACTCTGCATGCGAATGCTGAAAAAGCTGCCAAAACCAGGCTTTGCTAAAATATCATAATTACTGGTTCCTCTAGTCCCAAATACAACATTGTTTGGTGAAAACAATATCTTCTTCAGTCCCTTCACTCCACTATCTATTGTTTTACACCAGTTATTTATAAAAGGAAATGTCTGACTTTTTAAAATGGAATAGTTGTGTCAGTATTTGATTAACTTCTTCTCCCTCTGCATTATCAGTCTTGATTTAAACAGCAGGTCATTGTGTTCTGATTATCTCATGTTTTAACCAGTCAGATCCTTTTACTTCTGCCTTTTCTCTACCAAGATGAACCTCAGGTTTTTTTCCCTTTAAGAATGTCTCTATATGTTATACCACTGTGCTCTAGAATGGACCCTTGTGTCTTTTGGCATGCTGAGAGGAGCCATGGGCTAGTTGGTGTCTGAGGCATGCCTGGCTGCAGCTGTCCATGGCCAGACAGAGTGTCTAGGCTGGGAGTCCGGTGGGTCACCCCCTTCATGCAAAGCCTTGGTGCTCACTGATAGTGCTGTGTGAAATGAGGTCCTGCCCAAGATGAAAATTGGTTCCAATTGATTTCTGCAAGAGTTCAGTAAAGGTAGACAGTCATTCTCTTTCTGCAGATACCATAAAAATAACAATGAGCAAAATGTAGATAATGCAGAATGTCAGGCAGCCTACCAAGTGGCACAGTGTAGCTAATCCCTGGTGACTGTGCTGTTGGGTGGAGAGCACTGTGCTGTGCCACAGGACGCGGCTGTGTGGATTCAGTTTTACTGTTACACATACAAGACTTCCTCAGATGAGACTGCCAACCCTCTTCCCTGTACCTCAATTGCAGTACTTCTTTCTCAGAATAGCTTTTATCCTGCTTCTGAATAGCAGATATCCAAGGGTGTGATTGCTATTTGTGATCAGGGCTGTCTGACAGGGGAGGAAGGTCATGCTGACACCTTTAGCAGGGCTCAGGACCTGCCCTTCCAGCCCTGCATACCAGAGCTAACTTCTGAAGCAGTTCTGACCATCGTGGTCTCTCTGAAACCAAGGCATGGACTCAGCCAGCTGGATTATAAAAAAGCTGGTTTAGATTGAAGACCTTCATGGTTTTGTGCCATGCTCCTGACTATTTCTGTGTTCAACTGCAAAATAAGGCTTGAAAGCTGAAGGATCCCAATCTTTGTGTTCTTGGTGAAGGATGTGACAGGGTATGGTTTGTGACAGCAATACACTGCTCTTGCTTGACTCTAAATCTTAGTGCTGCATTTCCTGAAGCAGCTGTCAGACACCCTGAAGCCTGGGGAGAAGGACAGTTGCAGTTTTCAGTGGTGGTCACTGCACAGAGCTGACCACTGGTCACTTGCCAGTACACACCCACCTGTTGTGAGGGCTCTGTGCTGGTAGTATGTCTAGAGGCACTAGTATGCTAAATGTTTGGTGTGGGACTGACTCAGAACTGCACGCCTTTAAAAATATCTGTTTTCCTGGCTGCTTGACAAGGTTTTTCAGTCATACATTTCTTCCCAGAATTCACTGTCATGAGAAACCTGTCTTCTGCCTGTCAGGGCAAGCATGTCAGTGACAGCCTGCATATACTGAAAACTCTCTGTATGTTGGGTTGGGCTGTTGAAATTTCTTTTCCAAGTGTGTTACTTTCATTATATAGCATTTAGATTACACTTACTGTTTGTTTAACTTCTTTGTAGCAGATCTAGCTATTTCCAAAGCTGCTTGGAGCCTTTTATCATGATGTTTTACTTTTTTACCCTCATCTGTTTAGGCTTAAGCACTCTGTATATGATAAAAAAATTGTTTTATTTTCCTGTAAAACACCTTGGATACGGAATACAACCCATATGGCAGTTTAAGGAAACAGCATCTCCCAAAGAGGGTGTTGAATGTGCACAAATATGTTCTTGTTTTTTACTAGGGGCACCTGCCAGAACCCTGCTGACACATCAAGTGTAAAAAAAATATTTGGCATCAGTCATCTCCTCCAAAATTTCCTTGTAGATATTGGAAAATATTCTCTTTTATGTATTTATTTAATTCTGCATGATATTTCCTGGTCCCTATGGTCACATCTGTATGGAAAAGTAAAGACATGGCATGGCATTTTCTCAAGTACTGAGGCCAACAAGTCCATCCTGGTAAATTTGCTGTCCCTCAAAATAGTGACAACTTAGTAGGGGTGGGCCTTGAAAAGATTTAATCTATTTATCGAAACATAACTTGAAAGAACTAAATCAGAAGTCAGATTGGAGACTATCTAGGTGACTTACAGCAAGAGGGAGGTGGCAGGAACATGAAGTGGTTAGGTGACGACAGGAAGAGAAAGAGGAGAATCCAAAATATGTTCAGGTCAGTGTCATCCTCTCCTCCCTGCGGGTGGAGGCAATCTGGGGCAGCCCACCTCACCCTGAGCATGCTTCTGCTGCATGCTCATGAAAGGATGGCCAGCCCTGCTGGGTGAACACTCATCTCTGCTCTTCACCATGTTGGTCTGCAGCTTCCCAGAGCAGAGCACAGGGACCTGTGGAGGCAACAGGCATCCTGGAGCAGAAGCTGGTGTCACAGAGAAAATGCATGCTTTCCATGCAAAAAAAAAAGTCACATCTGTCCATTCCTGCCTGCACCATATGGCTGTGGGCTGGCTGGGTTTGCACCATTGCCTGTTCAATAACACAGCACAGGCTGGCCTGGGTCCTCAGAGCTTTGAGGAGGAGGAGGAAGTGAAGACAACCAAACAGTTCTTGCAAGGATCTTACACATTAGCTGCTGAAGGCGGCAGCATTTGCAGAGCATCTGCTGCCACCCAGCCTCATTCCTTGGTTGATGGATGCTGGGCAGAGTTTGACCCCCTGGATGCGATTGGCAGCGCTGCAGAAAGTGCAGGGTGAAGGTCAGGGATGTGTTTCTGTGGGTGCCTGCCATGGTAGTGCCTTGTGTCATGACCAGGGATGCCATGTGGGGCGACCACCACTGACCACAGCACTGCCTGGGACTTGATGGTGTGTGGTGACCTCAGAGAGAGGTGGGTGCTCCTGGCTCTGCTTGCTGCTCCTGCTGGGCTTTCCTGATGAAATCCAGGGTGTCATCGAAGAGTTGGGCAGAAGGTGCCATCAATTCTACATAGTGACAACACTGAGACAATATAGGATATGAATGATCTGGGCAATGAGCCTATCCAGCTACACATTCATCCTTTATTTACAGCTGTGGGAACCTTCTCAGAGTTGTCTTACGGTGCTTTTTCATGCTTTTTTTATGACCGTATGTTCTAGAAGTGTTCCTTGGTTTCCAAAGTATTTTGTCACCTTTTCTCTTGGTGACACTAAGAATTTGGCATATTTTTATGCCAATTAAAGTTTCAGCAAAGCATAACACATTGCATTTAGATTTGATAAATTGTTTTAGTTGAAAAAGTCAAGGTTTCTGTTAATCACTCTGGGTGCAACATTTTGCTGTTTTGTTTTGGTTTATTTTATTTCAAAACATATTTAAAACTAATGCGCAATCAAAACTATTCATGTTAAAACTGCACTTGTCTTCAAGCAGGTTTAATCCAAACCAATTTTTACAGTTTATTTTTAAAGTAACCTTGAATGTGTTATGCAAGATTGACTAGAACATGAATAAGCATTGATTTAAACATTAACTTGTTTAACACTGTTTTTCTTATGTACCTCTTCTTGTTTAAACCCCTCTATACAGATATTTGTATGCATTGTTGGCAATCACCAAATAACACAGAACTACAATGACTAAGTTATAGTTATTTTAAACCAGCTCTTTTCAGCAGTAATAATTTAAGAGTTAATAGTAGTTCTTATATCTAGCTATGCAATTATTTGATATAGTCCCAGATAGGATAATCTGCACTTAAATCCAAGTGGCTGGAAGAACTGTAGTACATGAAGGAGCATGCAACAAACTTCTGGCATCCAAGTACGTGAATCCTTACCTAAGACCTTGAAGTCCCTCTTGCTGCCCAGCTTAGGTTGGCCAAGTCTGAGAATGTTGTGGTGTCAGATATCAGCACTCTCTGAGTGGTGAGGAGCAGGAGCAGGAGCAGGAGGTTCTTCCTAAGAGCACTGCACCAGTGCTGGGGGTGGGAATTAGCTTGTGCTGAGCAGAGGATTATCCCTGGACCATGGTCCCACCTAAGGCTGCCCACGTGCTTTGCAGAAGCTGAGTCGTGTTCCAAGAGCAGGTTTCTGTGGGATGACACATGGTTGCCCAGGACACTTGTGGTGTTTAAGGTGGCATACGCCATGCCACCCTGGGACTGGGAGGACTGGGAGCAGCACCTTTGAGCAGCCTGGTTATAACAGGGCTGGAATATATTGCCTTGTGTGCCACAGCCAGGGCTTGCACACCTGAGCCACACTCCAGCACAGGATGATGGCATCATGTTCCTTACTCCTTACCTTATGTCATGTTTCCTGAGCCCGCTTAAAGATTTCACATTGAAATCCATATTGGGTTTTACCTAGTAAATCACAACTAATAGGTCTAATACTGAGCAATTATCTCAGTACCTTGAGCTCTCCCTCGCCTAGGGCAATGTGAAGCAGGAGTTCAGTCTTCCCCTGCATGTGTGAGTTCCTCTTCAGTCCCGTTAACTCCATCACTGGGCTGGCGACAGACCGCTAAGCTGCAGCTTCATCTTTGTGTCTTCATCTGGGCGCCTTGTGTAGCCAACAGCATTCCCTGACACCCTCTCCATAATCCTCAGCAGCTCACTCAGCTCTTCTGCTTTCCTGCGCTTTCAGAACTTAGTGTCCTCTTTGGTTCTGGCCTCAGGCTTGGAAAAGTGAATGCTGCCAACCTGCTTGGAGCCTACAGGGTATTTTACAATTAATGGCATCCCTATTGTTTCCTCAAAGACCACTTGGTATTTTCATCTTGAACATATCTTTGCCATTGTTTCATTTCCTCTTTGTTTTCTCTAACAGCCTGTTTTGATTTAACTCTATGTGGTCAGTCATGACATAGATTAAATTGAACTGTGTATGACATTTGAAAAAAACATGAATAGTTGTCTTTAAGTGGCTGGAGTTTGCACACTGATACTTGCTTTTCTTATTACTCTTGCTGAATCGCCATCAGACCTGCACCTGCAGCCTGGTTCTAGCTGGAAACCTGTGTATTTGTACCTCAAAGTGCCTGACAGCAATCAAAACACCGAACTAGTCAGTTTCTGGGTTGGTGGCTTTCTTCTAGTGCTTTTTCTCGAAGGAAAATTGGCTTTGGTCTAAACATTTTCTGAGAATGTCTCCTTTTTGCAGAGTCTTTTATTGAAGTTTATTTTTCCCAGTTTTCACCACTATTACTGCTCACTTTCCAGCCAATATTAATCACCCCAATGAAAAATATCAACCTCAGCTCTTGAAAGCATACCCCCTTAGGTGTCTTCTTTACGAGCTACAAAAGTCTGCATGAGGTTGCCCAAACATATGTTTGTGTATTTAACATTTCTCATAACCTGGCAGATGTTACCTGCTCTATCATGTTACAGTGCAGAGTTTTCAGGTGTAATTCCTGTGTCTGGAAAATCTTTCCTTGCACACAGTGTGGGCTTGCAGCAGGCTGATCTTGCTCGCAGAATCTAGTGCTAATCTCTTGGCCCATATCCACGAAGCTGAGCAAATCACAGAGCCCTTTTTTAAAGAGGTATTTATTCTGTTTTGCTAGTGATTGATAATTAGTAGATTTCCCACCAGCAATTTGAGAGAATGGATGGGACTGCAGGAAACAGTGAGAAACACTGGAGTTAGGTCTTAGAAAGAAAAGTCCTCCTTTGCTTTGACATTGTTTTGGTTGCTTATGACTTCTTGATGTACAAAAATTGTCTTTCAAGTTATGATGCTAATAAAGGGCCACATTTTTTTGTGCCTCTACCTCCCCTGGATTTTCCTGAGCTTCCAACAGGGATTAATTTGGCCCAAAGCATCCACTCACAACTTCTATGGTTGCAGGAGTAGGCAGGCTTTCTGGCATGTGCTTTGCCGAGTCATTACAAATTCGGTCTCTGGGACACAGCTGCGCTGGGGCTGCTGCTCTCTCTCACAGACACTTCATGGAGCCCCAGGCTGCTGACACTGCTCACCTCCTGGTAGTGTTTCCACCTTGCCTTCCCTCGTTGGGCCAAACCACCACAGTTATTGCTCTGCTTTCCCCCCTGCCCTTCCTTGGCACCAGCAGCACAGACTCTTGGGCTCCTGTGCTCGGCCACCCCTGTGCCCCACGGGCAGGTGGCTTCTGGTGGCCATGCATTCTGTTGTGTCAATGTGTGGCTTGGATTTGGGGAGACACTGGAAACTGCTCCTTATAAAGCAGAGGATGGAGCTCAAAGTAGCTCTGAGTGCCTGATTACACCCCTAGGATCTCACGTCTTCCATTAACAGTACTAATATATGAGGGAGAACAGCATTCTAGTTTCATGTGCCCAGTTTATGAGACACTTCTTTTTTAATATAATTTTTTTTCATCTGGTGATCCAGATAAAAGAAAGTTCCAATGTTATGACTAGAAATAAGAAAAAATTTAAAAATTTTTCAAGTCCCCAATTTTATCTTCTTTTACTTTTGTAACTTTTCCATAACTAAGCCACATTTTTTATGGTAGAAGAGAGATTAAAGTGTTTTCCCCTGATTTTCTCAGGTGTGTTATTCCTGGAATTTAGTTCTGAGTACCCATGATAACACCATTTTGACTGAACTGTGGCTTCTGATTCGGCCCAAGCAGTGGGTTCTAATCATCTCTCTATGTTCCCATGTGAATAAAGAAAACATAATTTACTCTATTGCTTTTAGCAGAAATTGTAGAAGATAAGGAGGTGGCAGTCCCCGAAGGTCTCTGCTCCTTTCTAGAGTGCAGGTCTAGAAAAAGATAAGAGGTTTCCTTCAGCCAAGCCTTGAGTGTCACATTGTCTGTCCCCAGTCTAAGTCTGAGCAGGGGTGGTCTTCATGGAGACCACCTGACCTCCTAAAGTTTCTGTGGAGTAGATAGACTTTGATACATAGCATCTTCTCCTGGAAGAGATATGAGTTTAAAATTCCACACTGGCTGCCAGCATTGGCACTCACTTTGCCTTTTTGCTTGACAGGTCCTTACCCATAGATATTTCCTCCTTGCAGCTCACATGGCTAGAATGCATCTAAAAGCCAAGAAGCCCCTACTTCACCGTGTACTTTTCACAGTTCATCCTGCTTTAAGGATCCTGGAGCCTTCTCTGCAATGTATTTGCCCAATAGCAGACTATTTCACTCTCATTGTCTTTCATCAAAGAGAACAGCCCTGGCATTAAAGCCCATGGCATCACACAGGGGTCCTGCCCACGCACATGCTGACACACAGCAGCAGGTCATAGAGCAGGACATGGTGTTGTTCTCATTTCTGCTGAGCACTGCTTCTTTGAACGCTGCCTGTGCCTCCAGAGGAAAACAGAAGACATGTCAGGCTAAGTTAATTTGTGGGCTAGACAAGCTGAACAGTATCTCTGTAAGGGTTTTGCACAGAATGTACTGGTGTCTCCAGACTTGGAAAGAGCTTGCCTTTCTGAGTCAGGCAATGGGAGCCAAATTCAGATGTGAATCTGAGTTCTCCAACTCTGGAGGGAGTCTGAGCTGGTGTATTTTACACCTTCTTCCGCCTCCCCTGATCCCACGAGTGTATTATGCTGGCCTAGCTTCCCTCAGATTTAGTTTTCATTTATGTTCACTGAGATGCACTCAGGCTCACATCCACCAGCCACAGTTTAAATCCCCCTGCTTTTTGCATGAATCCTGAACCTAGCCATCCAAGGCTGTATTTAAGGAATTTAAGGAAGACTTATGTTAGTTAGTAACTCACCACCAAAGCGTTGAGAGAGAGATGAGTAGTGCAAAAAGAGCAGCTAACAGAGGAGCATACATTCAAATTAGGTTTCTCCTTTTTTTTTGCCTCTGTACTCATTTGCTCCTGACCACTGGTAAGTGGTAAATAATTATTAACTGGCCTTTCTGATGCATTTTTGGGACCATGGTCCTGTGCTAACCCCAGGTGATACTGACGTAAAGAGAACAGTTCAGGGCGTGATTTCCTTCCAGTCAAGATGGGCATGAGCTACAGATAAGCCCACAACTTAATCAAAGACTAAGCATTTGCATGTGTCATTCTGATGTATGTATGTCAACATGTATGTCATTATCAACAATGTAATTAAGGACACTTTTCTCATTACTGATGGTATTGATAAATTTATCACAAATTTAATTATCAACATATATGCTTTGATATCCTGAAGACAGCCATTTACCACTTCAGAAGAAAAGAGATCTATAAAAAAGCACACATACAGCTAAAACCTTAGCATACCTTATCAAAAATATATCTCTGTTCATATTCAACAGTGACTAAGTACCTTCTGTATTTTAATTTAAATCATCTAATGACTATGCTCATATACTCTGAGTCATATTTGCTTTGTCTTTGCCATTGACAAAGTCCTCAGGGGGACTAAGAATTCTATATATCTTGTGGAGGGAACAAGTTATTTCTTGAAATAACTTTCCCATCTACACCAGTTTTGATTGATTTTGGTGGTACCCTACACTACACTTACCTGTGGTTTTCTCGCTCTCTGGATGAGTAACATGTTCAGTTTTCTAAGCTGCTAAGGTGATACTTTTCACCAGCACTAATTTCATATTGAAAAGAAAAGGAAATTCAGGCATTAAATTTTAGCTAAGGAAAGGGGCCAAGAATGAAAATAGCATAATTGTAAAGCTTTTTAATGTAAAAGGGACAGTTTTCACAGGTTATGCATGATAGAAATATTATTTTTTTATTGACCACTACATTCAGGGAGCCATGGGAAAGATTTTGTAAACGTTTTGATTTATTTATATAATTGAAAAACTTCTCCTTCCAAACATGAATTAAAGTCCAGATTGTATGTGTTTGAATTTGGATCAGTTTCTCTTTTATCAACTTCTTCCATTGCTTGCCAAACTGGAAGAGACAGAAGGCCCCATGAAGAAAACATCTCAGCATCAGCCAAATTAGGGATCACATGCTTTGAAATGAAGGAAAGGTGATCTCTTATTGTAGTTTATTCCATCAACCATTTGCAGCACTCTCAGAACATCTGTAAATAGTGTAATCTCAATTTCCTCTTCCTCAGCACTTTATAAAGTCAAACACATGGTAAGAGGGAAGGAGCAAAGATAACTGATCAGGTTTAGGTGTGATTACACTACTGCTCTGGCTTAATGATTGAGTTAGAACAGGGCTCTGGAAATGGCAAAGACTATGAATTCTCTCTTTTTTTTCCTTGCTTTACTGACTGTCTCCCACAAAGATTAAGGAAAAATACTTTCTCTTTGTAAAAATCAGGCCTGCTTTTCTGACTTGAATAAAAAATACTGGTGAAATTCATAATTCGGGTATTCCTTTTTAACTTCAGATTCTTTTTTATTCCTTTTCCCCATATTTTATCCCTTTTAGTTATATAAGGATTGAGCTGTTAATATTGTGTTCATGTAAGAGATGCTGCTTAGTGGCATTTGTCCAAAGAAGCTTTCTTAAACTTGAGAGCATTCCTTCTGGCTCACAGCTCTAAACTGTTCCTAAGAAAGGAAGACTTTTCCTAAGAAACTTCTTTGATCTAAGAAGTCTTACCACTCCAGAAGATGGACCTCAGAAATGAAATTCAGCCTGGTGGGCAAAAGGGACTGTCACCTCCTGCTTGCTTTCCCTTCCAACTCTGCCTGCTCATCACCCTCTTTTGACAGATACCACTGCTTCATTGGATTTGCTGGTGGAGCTGCTTCTGTGGGTTTTCTATGTGCCTGTCCAAATCAGCCAGATGACCTAAAATACTAAATACTAAAATAAGTAATAACGCTTGCTAATCTGGATGAATGAGATGAGACAGCGTTCTTGTGAGTAGATGATTAGGCAGACTTGAGAGGGACAAGGGAAAGTAGATATTCTATAGTAGGGGTTTTTGTTTTGTTTTGAGGGTTTTTTTGGGCTTTTTTTGTGTTCTTGTTGTTGTTGTTGTTTTTTAAACAAGTGGAAACTGGGTAAAGAAAAGCACACTGAAAGAAGTGGTGGCTGGGTGCCTTCTGTAGAAGCAGGCAGGAAAACAGACACTTGCACTATATCCATCATTTACACCCAAAACTGCCAAAGGCAAGACCTGAGCAAGTTAATCTATTTCATAACGTTTTATGACTCTATCTGGTTAGCAGTATAGCATTCTTGGTCATTTTAAACGCTGTTCTCCGTTTCCTTGGTAGCTAAAGGCCTTCAGTATGTAAGTGGATTGTATTTTCCCACATACTAATATTGGAAAACAGCTTCTGGGCCCTGAGAAGACCCTCTAATCAGAAACCAACAGCGAAACAAGCACAGCTGAGAAAAGTTGCTCACTGACATGAGTCTACATACAGCCACTGCTAAGCTGAGCCAAGTTCACATCAGTGGCCAGGTGCATCACAGGTGATTTTGCCATATGCATATTCAAAGGTTTCTCCGCTCCCACTTTCTGCTCACTGCAAAAGTGAACAAACCTATGAAAATATAAAAACAAGGTTTGGATGGGGTACGAGTGAGTGTTTTTCATTCCTCCACATCACTTTTTCCCTTCACAAGAGTGTGGTGCCTCAGCTCTACACAGCAAATTGTATGCAGATGACAGTAGATGGAGTTTAGTAGCTGCAGCTCTGGATGCCAGGTTCTTCCCTTGCAAGAGAGCTTAATGAGCTATTAGTGGGTGAGAGGAGCCAAAGAGCCCCAGTACAGCTGAGCCTGGGATTTCTGCCAGTAGTTAGATGAAGGCTGCCCAATCTGTCCGGACTTCATGACAACAACAGGTTGGGGTTAGACTCCAGAGATTTTGAAACCTGAGGTGAACTGCTGGGTCCTGGTGGTTTGTGTTGTGTTGTTCAACGTGGCCCTGAGCACAGGCTCAAATATCTATCAAGAAATGGGTCAGAGGATCTGGCAGATCCATGAAATGTGCATCTCTGTAGGTCTTCTAACCTTTTGCGACTCTGCCAACTTCCTACAGTAGAAGGAATGATGCATGAGACATTCGAGCATCGCTCATGCTTTTGAGTAAAGGCTCTGCTCCTTGTCTAATATCAAGCAAGCTGTTTTCTGGCGGCTCTTTGTACAAATTCAAGTAAAAACTGGTCCAGTATGTGCCATATTGCCCTCATTTTAAGTAACGTGTACTATATTCAAAGAGTATTCCAGATTTCAAGCAATTTATATCTCAATCCTTTGCCAAATGGGAAATGCATTGCTTAAAGTGTGTTTGTCAGTCACTAGATAGTGTCTCTTTTCCTGTGACACAGTCCTCCTGTGAGCAGGTAAGGCAACTCTAACTTTGTCCTGCACTTGTCAGCTACAGGCAACAGTAGTTTGCTGAAGAGAAGCATTTTTCTAAAATGAGTAGGAAATTCAGGAGTACAGATAGCTTTATCTGATCAATATTTTAAACCACTAAAAGGCAGAAGGTGACTTGTGCAAAAATAGTTCTGTCTAAACGAGTTCATGAAAAGCCATCTATATTGCTTTTCATCAAGCAGGTTATGTAAGATGAGCAAAGAGATCAAATTGGTAGACTTTGCTAATAGCATTTTCCAGCTTTCAATTGGTGCATCTTTGCTCTAACTCACAGGAGAAATATGTGGAATGTGCACGTATCCTTATTCTCTGTGGTAAAGCTCATTCTAGTTTGGAGGCTTTCTTGTACAAACTGGGAATAGTCAGACTGAAAAGCTTCCAAGTGTGACACACTGCAGGTTTTTCTTGTGGTGTGTCACTCTCTTTTCTTCCTTTTTGGTTGTATTGCTCACTTTTTCTGATGCTTTAACTAAAAAGAAGAAATTAAAGGAGGAATTTTGTAATTTTGATAATGTTAGAACAGAACGTTTCACATTTTCAGAATTCCACTTTCCTCCCCCACATTGTTTAGCTGAAACAATTTGCTGAATTCAATCCAAACTTTCAAACAGCTTCAGTTGTCCTTCATTTTTGTTGAGTAAACTATTTGTCTAAAAATTTTTGTCCAGATCTAAAATTTATCTCAAAATTCTCATAAATGAGATTTAAAACAGAGCAGTACCACTGCCATATTTTAGGGGGAACCCCCCACTAACCACCAGTGGTTTTAAGAATCATGGATTACAACCCAAAAAACTTTATTGTAAAAGATGATACCTCAGTCATATAACTAAATAATTTAAGGCTCCCTACTTATGTGCTCTTGAATTTTCACTGACTTTTCACCTCCTCCTAATTTATGCCATTGCATTTCTTCTGAATATGTGCTGTTTTCCATCTCAGAGGAGACTTACTGAATTTTTGGTATATATCCTGTCTCTAGATTGAGCAATATGTAATTAAATAATGCTTTTCAGGTGGTTTGGGGTCCATGGGTAAAAGAAAACAGAAATTCAGATTTTTGTTTTCAGGACATTCATTACTTTGTGTTCATGATATACTAACTCTGTAGACTTGACTTGCATAAGTAATTTCACTTTTTGTAACATCTCTAACTAATCACAGTTGCAGTATGACAGATCCAAATTGGACAGATGTTTCTTAAAAATGAAATGTCCAAAGGCAATAGTGTTGAAGTTGCCAGTGAAAAAACAAAGACATCTGTACTTTCAAACTGAATTTGAGGGGGTTTTATTCCTTCTCCCAAGTTCCTATAATTTTTAGGTCACGTTAGAATCAGTGTGTGTTAGTGATTTGTGAAGTCCATTGTCTAGCAATGTCAAAAACTAAAAAATGAAATCTATTTAATTTGGTATCACTCTGTGAGCTTCACTGTGTTTTTCAAATATTTCTTCATTTCTTCTTGGGGTAACATTCTCTCATGGGCTATTAGGCCAGTAAATGCGTATTTCATGAACTTTCATGTGTCTATCAACTGGAAATTCAGTTCCTGCCAATCTCTTTTGGCCTTTTCTTTTCTTACACTGATGTTCATAATAAAAAGATTGATTCGAGGTAGACATGCTAATCCAGTCTTTGTATCTTAGGCAAATTTTATAATTCAATATTTCTGCGTCAAATTACTTGTTTATTAACTATGGGTAGTGATGGTATTTTTCTGAGTAACAGATCCAATGCAATCTTAACAATGGTGTTGTGATCATATTTAACATGATAAAAAGGTGCAGGCAGGAGCCATGTTGCCTAACAGGATCAGATTATCTTCTACTTCCCTTTGTTCAAGTCTGCAGTCAGGCTGATGTACTGAAAACTCAACTGGTAAGTGTGATATAAAAGCCTAAATAGAATGAGACTGGAGTGTGAGAAAAAAAACCCCTACAAACAAAAATCAAACAAATGTAGGGAGTGTTTGTCCTGTTTTCTATATGTTTTATTTTGGGAGGTGTTTCACTGAAATCAGAATTGCAGGTGGTCACCCCTACAGAGAAGATAGTTATCTTGCAAGACAAGAAAGACAGCCAAGGGGACAGTTCTACAGCAATATAAAATGCAAATCCCATATGATAGATGTATATTTTCCTCTGTCTCAGCTTTTCAGTCCAGAAAGCACATCTGGTTTTTCTGTAACCATTCTAGAAAGACTAAGATGAAGCCTATGTCCTGATTTCCCTATAAGCTGGAAAGTGAATGGTCACTTTTCAGTGGAAGTTTAGCTGACAGATTTTTGACTGTTATATTTTAAAAGAACAGGTTTTTGGTTTTTTTTTTTCAGGTGAACATGATGCAATTTGCTTGTTCAAAGTCTGCCTTCCAATTGCGCTATGTCTGATTCTGGAACCGTGTGGAAGGAGAAGCAGGTGCCCCGAGTGCATTATCAAAGCATCCAAACTGTAGGCTGTCTGAACTCTTGGAAGTGAGCTACAGGTTACCTTAACAACTCTATTAAAATTAATGTAATTAATAGGTCTCACAGTAAAGACCTGTCTATATATAGGTATTAATACTGTTTGTTAAAAGCAGAACTGAGTATGCTTTCTTTCTTAAAGCTTCAGATAAATTATCCAGGTTTTCAAATACACCACTGGCTTTCAAACTACAGCACTAAGATAATTAGTGCTAACTCTACACTAAGATTTCAGTTGTAATAAATTTTTTTAATTATGACTTCCTATTATCATCCCTATTTAACAAATCTTTAGGGATTGTCTATCAAATTATTAGGAGTTCTCTGAAGTCTTTGAAAATGGAAGCAATTCTAGGATGCTACCTTCAAAACCTTTATGTGGTTCGACATCTAAACAGACTTATTTTATTAAATGAAACTTGAATATTCATTTTGAATTTAAATATTGTCATTGGAATGTCATCTGGATGATTTTGAATACCATATTGTAAAATTAATAAGTAAACGAAGGTTTATAAAGATGATACTAAATCATTCTACCTTTTGAATGATGGTCAAATACTTCATGAACTCTTATTTGTAAGTAATCTAGTATGAATATGAAAAGCAAGAAAACATCTTAGAGCAGTTATTGAGAGCCTGTTCATCATCTGAGAGCCTGTTCATCAGTGACAAGAAAAACTTCAGATAATTAAAGTGCATTTAATAAGTGTCATCCCACATTATAAGAAGTGTCATACCTCATAGATAATGGCCTTGATGGTGGAATATAGCTGGCCCTTACAACAGTCACACTAAGAGGGCCCAAACTGAATTGGATCCTGCTTCTTCTGCCAAAAAGGAGGGGCAGAAATCTGAATTTTTGCTTCCCTGTCCCCAAGTACATAAAGTAATTTCACTCCCTGAAATAAGAAAGGTGACTCTAATCTGCGTTGTCTCCAGGAACTGCACTTTTCCTCAGTAGGATAAAACCCTTAAATACACTGAACTTTAGTTACATTTATGAGTGAAAGGAGCCTTCAGTAGTTCAAAGTATAGTAAATGCTGCTCATTTCATAGTCTGCTTTACCAAGTTGCCTAATCTGAGACACATAAAGCATGTCATAAGTAGAAGTGGAGAAGATATTAAAAGAAAAAAGAATGAAAAATAAACCCCAAAGTAAAATGAATAATAAATGATTCATGTAACTGTATATCCAAATTATATACATATATGTGCAGAAAAACATATGTATATGCATACATACATATGAGTAACCTTTTTCTACTGAGTTTAATAGCCAAGTGATTTAGCTTCAGTGCCCAGGCACTAGTGAAAGTCCTGTCTGTAACTAAAGGTAAGACTACAGCTACTTACAATTTTCCCCAGAGCTCAACAGGTGGGAGTGATTCAGGCTAAGGATTTCAGTTTAGTTAATGGCATACCGTGCACACTGACCATTTGTTAGATTTTAAACTAGTGTTCAACTCCCCAAGTAGTAAGGATCCTGTTCTGAAATTGTGGCTCAAGCTCCATTTGAACTGCCTCACCACAAAAAAAACTTGACATAGTATCCAGCAAAAAATTATTTTCAGGAAATATAAAAAATATACACCAAACATATTCTTTTTTTAGCTACACTACAATTCTTTATTTTGTTTCCCATGACACATTGTGTTGTTATTGCTCAAAGCTTTCTGAAGAGTTAAATGGTAGTATGTTTACTTGAGACTAATAGAATAGCTCTTTCAGGACTCAAAACGCATTTTTTGTATTTCCAAATAAGCTTTCAAAATATGGTGGCCAAAATATTTGAAATATGTGTCCCTGTGGTGATGTCATCCTCAAGGGAAACATACTTTTGATATGAAGTATTCCCATTAGGAATCTTGGAGATCTTACATCTGTATTCTTAACCTCAAGAGGTTATCAAATGATAATAGTAATTGTAAAATGGGATGTCATGCAATGGACTGCTGGCAGGCATGTTGGCCGGTAGTTATAGGTCATTGCACAAATATTTGTAAAGGAAGTGAAGGCTTCATTTGGCCTTGACAATCAGACGTCTTAGACAAATATTCCTGAAGTGAATAATGTTCAGATTCAGGCAGAACCAGAGTCTTTCTGGTCACTTTGGGAAGCACAGACATGCGTGCACACCAGAAAGGCAGAAAAGCCCAGTGGCTGTTAGACATGAGGCCTAACATGTTATTCCTAAACTAGGAATGACAACCCAGCTGCTGAGCCCTGCATACACTTGGATACACAAGGTTGTCACCTTGACCATCAGACTCACCATCTTTAGGAAATATCAGCTCTCCTGTGCAAAGACTTGGCAAGTAGCAGTCTGCAGAAGGAGCCCTGCAAATGGGGAAGCCAAGAGAGCATCTCAAAGCCATTCACCTCGAAAAGGCTAAAGAGGAGGACACAAGGGTGCACCTCTCTCAGCTGAGAAAACCAGACGATGCCAGGGCAACTTTGGTCCCCTTGTTGCTTCTCACAGCAGTGGCAGTGACAAGATCTGTTCCAGGGAGGCTGTCTCCCCTCCGGTGTTGCTGCTCTGGCATGGAGACCTGCCTAAGGAGGCAGCTGGCCATTAAACTCTGGAAATAAGTGTTTTAAGTGTTGACTTGCATGGGGAGTAGTCTCTGGTGGCTGACCCTCTCCTGCTCCTTCAGCCTGCAGTGAGGAGCACTCCATCTCAGCACATGTTTTTCTCCTGGCACTCTTAGCAGAGAGATGTGACAGATGCTATAACTGAGTCAACCACCTGCAGTGTTCAGGCATGGAAGGTCTCTTCAGAAAGTTAATCCACATTAACCAGAGATGCAGAGAGGATTTACCAGCTGTAATAAAGCCTTCATTTTCAAATTTAGCTTAACTGCATTATGAGGGGAATTAAGCTATGCTGAAATCAGGTCACTTTAATTCTGAATAATAAAATGCCCACAAGAGTTTGATGGGGTGTAACTAATCCATTTAAAGCTCAGAGATTCCAGGTTTGCCCCCCCTGCAGACCAGGCAATGTTGTATTTCACAGTGTTCCTTCAGCTCCAGAGCTGGCTGCAGGAACTGGGTTCCCACCCTCCTGCTTCCCCCTTGCAACTTAGTGCAGATGGAGGAACTATGAGTTTGGAGCTGAAGCCGGCCCTAAACGCTGTTTTGTGACGAAGCAGACAGGAGCTCTCTCTCACAGGCCTGCCAGTGGCACTGTCCTCACACCATGCAAAGCACCATGCAAGCAACCCGATACAGCTGTGCAGGAGGAATGTGAGCCCACGCTGTGCTGTGTGCAGGCTGCAGGTTTGGCTGTGGAGCCTGCCCCTTCACCCTCGCAGGTGGGTGATAATGGCCCCAGGGCCAACAGGATTCCTGGGATGATTCCTTCTTCTGCCAGAAGTCAGATTCCTTCAATGAGTTGCTAAGAAGACATATCAAGCTGGTTTCAATTTTCCCTATGGTGCCAGCAGTTGACTGAGGCACCTGGCAGAGGATCTTGTGCGGATGAATTCAGCGCCATCAAAACTGTCTACATGTGGAAAACCACGATCACTCCAGGTTCTGTCGTGTGTGCAGTGTAGAGCTGTGATTATAAAGTAGCAGGAAAGTTAATCTTGTCCCTGGTCAGAAGTTCACAGAGAGCTCCTTTGGCATTTGCTTAGCCTTTCCTTGAGCCCTAACCTCAATTTCAAGGTGCAAGAGTTGCACGGTGGATGAGGCCTATGATCTGCCACACAGTGCTTGAGCTGCTGAGTGTGCTTTCTCTGCTGACAGGCACATTTTGAAACTGATTTTGGGGCAGATTCACCCCTCTGTCTCTCACCTCCTTCCCTGGTGGTCAGCACATGCCTGACCCATTTGCAGCACACTATTGTGGCCTCCCTCCAGCTCCATGACATGCGCTGGTGTTCCTGAGCTGCCGTGTGTCCTGCGTGGTAGCAGCTGCCACAGCATGCAGCTGAGGAAGAGCTCCATGTCGGAGGGACCCCTGCTTGGCAGCACCCCCTGGGCAGCTCTGCTCCATCATCCCTTCTCACCTTGTGCCCTGTCTGCCCCACACCTGCATGGCAGGAAGTATTGGAAAGGAGCAGTTCCAGCTTTGTGTCAAACATCTCCATCAAACTGGAGTTTTCCAAGCAGTAGAATATGGAGACCAAAATAACACAGCTTGTAGATTTTTGAGCTGAAATTTGCCTGTCATACCTTCTCTGCACAGTATTGCTGCATATGCACCTTCAATGCATAGCATCTTTGTGTCCTTGCTGTGTAGGCTGTGTCAGAAGACGTCCTGGTCTCCTCAGCAACCTCTTCTGCCCTTCTGGAAAGGGAGAGAGGGAGCCAAAGAAAATCAAGAGGAAAAGAGGAGTATTTCTCTCCTCCCTGACAGTGTATTGCACGTAAGAAATAAAAGGCAGAAAATACACTGGGTGCGGGATTTTTGGAAAACTTCTTCTCTTGGGCCTAAAAGAATATAATTTTGAACCACTAACTATAAGAAAATTTCTCCACTTTGCAGTAATTCTGAGATGCACACATGGTTTTTTCGCCCTATTGAATAGACACTCTGATGGACATCAAGAATATGCAGAGACTTACCCATGTGAATCCAGGCAAGAGTCTTAAATAAATCACTGTAAAATTGTTTTTTACACTGTAGTCTTTAAATAGCAGTGAAACTTCAAATTTTCAAGACAGCTAAGATGTATCTGAGGCTGATGCATCCAAAAGAACATATAATGACTCGAGCTTGGGCTGTTTATATCCATTAGGAATAGCTTAAATATGCCTCACAATCAGATGCTGAAAATCTCTGCTGGAAGAAGACCACAGAAATCACAGGTGAGTAATTTTTCTAGTTCTGCACCATCATGAATGCTGAAACATCCACGTGGGCAGCCAAACTGCCATGTGTGATGAGAAATTGACTCTCACATTCTCCCAGGCATGATCATCCACAAGCTCAGAGCTCAGTCTGTCTCACAGAACCAGACTGGAGAAGATGAACCTTCCTTTCTCCCAGATGAGCTATAAAAGATGCAGAGTCTCCTTTTATTGGGCACTTCATCTATCTACACAATATGTAAAGCTAAAAATAACATGCAAGTAATATTGTTAATTATTGTCAGCCCATATTCAATCAGTTGATTCTAGTCATACTCTCACATCAATAACTCCATTGGGAAATCTGAATTTTTTGCCCTCTCAGGACTAGGAAGAAGGACAGAATAATGCCAAAGACTCAAGAAAACGTGAGATTTTGGTTCATTGAATTATGTAATTAAAGATCCCTTGTGTACTAAATACACCCCTAGGGGACACCTTCAGAATCTTGGATTTATCACAAGCTCATCCAACTTTTCAGAGTCTGTGATATTAGGTGCCAGGTTTCACTCATGAGTAGTCCATGTTTTAAATACCAGGTGGGAGAGAGCAGGTGAGGAGCTGTTGGATCTCGACCTGTTGGCTTGGATCTGTATGTTGGACTGATTTTGTTCTCTACTACTCCCAGCTCCAGTCAGAGTCAGAAAAAAGACAGTGGGCTGAGCAGAGCTGCCTGATATTGCCACACTGTCTGATGGGCCACCAACAGGACCTTTCTGACCTAGATAGTAGGACCAGGAATCCTTGAAGAACAGAATGTTATAGAATTTTATAACATGATATAGAAAAGCAATTTACAGAAAACCAAACCACCTTCAAGAAGCATAAAATGGGCAGGTCAAAAATCTCTGTCTGGTAAGTGTATCTGTCTGATTTCTATTATCTTTGAGAAAACGGGAAACAAAATGCATTTTGTAGTCATAGTCAATAAACCACTGAATTGTCTGGGCTGTTATTCTGTCCAAATTGATTTGTACCTCTCTAGTTGCAGTTTTTGTGATAGGTAAGAAGAGTTAGAATTTGATTCACCTCCCTCTTCAGTTCAGATGTTGCTGCCCTCATGTCACTCTCACCTATTCAGAGAAGGAATGTCACGTACAGCATGCTATTATTTTTTGTTCAAGTGAAAGAACATGTTATTTATAAAACATACCCACTTTTCCACACCTAAAGGGCAAAACTGAGCCTTTTGACTCTCCATCTCTCCAGATGTGAAATTCCAGATCAGATATAATCTAGAACCTTTTTTTATGACCCATCTCTTTAGCTCTCTTCCATTCCTTTTCACAGCAAATAAATTGCATGAAAAGCGGTTCTGTCTGTCTGAGGACTCTGTCTCAAAAGAGTGGAGCAAATCTTGAGTGACCTTTGACTTCTTGGTGTTTCTTGGTCAGAAAGATTCAGCATCAATAAGGAAAAATATTTAAAAAATTACCAGGTAATATTTTTTTCTAATGTATAGGGCAGGATGACACAGAAACAGCTCACTCTGAACAACTCCCACATTGGAACAAATCAGGTTCAATTGACCCAAAATTTCTAATTTGAGATTCGGTATAATTCAACTTATGCCTCAAGCATTTCAACAATGATGAAAGTCTTACTTCATCAGCCTGCTCATGTTGTGCTGTCTGGCAGTATAAATCAGTCATGGTACTAAAATCCCCTTTGCCTTCTGTGGACATCCTCTAGTATCTGCTTCAAGTTGTGGTTAGCTTCAGAGATGTTAGAGGTATACAGAGGGTCTACATTCTAATAACAGAAATAAAATGTTGGGAGGAAATAATATGTGCAAAATAGACAACAGACTCACAATATTTTTATTAGTTCTTTGAAGGACAGATATTATCTTCTTCTTAGTTCACTCAGGTTCCTCCTCATAGCCTAACATCTTCTTTGAGATCAGAAGAAATTAAATTGATTGATATTTTGCATAATCATGTGTATGGATCTTATTTACCTTTGTCCACCTTCCTTTCCCTTGTGCTTTCTCTGTGTTGATAAATGCTCTTATTCTGCATGGCTGGCACTTCAGGACAGTAATGTAATGAGTTCTGTGAACTCCAGAGAAAGAGGTGTCTTTGCATAAGGAAAAAAATATATGCTGTCTCAACCTGTGTCCTAAACAGGCCAAAGTTTGCCCTCTGAAAGTCTGAGGTGGCAGTTCTACTGATCTCTCTCCTTACTTCTTTGAGAATTGAAAACTGTCATTTCATCATCACTACTGGCTAAAACTGGTTTTGGTGTAAAGGTACCCCAAAGCACAGAGCCTGGGAAAGAAGCAGGAAGAGGTAGAGCTCTGTATTATTTACAAAGCTACAGCATCACTGGAATAACTCAGATGTGATGGCGTAGGCTCTCATGACAACATGCTCTTCAGGAGAGATGCAGAAGAGGAGTGTACCTTGTTAAGGAACAGTCTTAATATATGGGATGGATGATGGGCTGAGTGTGGGATGGGATGGCTGAGAGCTTGTGTGCCAGGGTCAAGGAGCTGAGTAAAGATGCCATTTTGGTAGGATTGTGTTATAGACCACCTGAATAGGGAAGAAAGTGGCCAAAACCTTCTTTAATCAACTCAAGAAAGTTCTTGGATCAGAGACACTGGATTTTATGGGGTATTTCAATCTCCTGACATTTTCTGGAAGAGCAACAATTTGAGATGCTACAGTGAGAGAGGTTTCTGGACAGAATCAGGGATCGCCTCTCAGCAGAGGTACCCAATGGACATATCAGGAATGATGCAAAGCTAGATCTGCTACTTACAAGGAAGAAATAGTTGGCAATGTGAAAAACAGTATCATCTACTGCTATTTTAGTGCCCATGAGCCAGTGGACTTGAAGATCCTGAGAGGAGAAAGGAGGGGGAATAGCTGGGTATAGATCCTGGGCTGTAGAAAACCAGGCTATGGTTCATTCAGGAAATGATAGATGGGATCCCAGGGGAAGAGCTCTGAAGGTAGAGTTCAGAAAAGCTGGAAGTGACAAGATAACAATGAAATTGAATAAAGTAGATTTTTCAATGGAGTAAAAGGAGAAACGTTTTCCCATGTGGCCAATCAAGCAGGGTAACAATTTACCCAAAGAGATGGTACAATTTCTGTTCTCAGAGGTTTTAAAGGGCTGACTGAATAAATTCCTGAGATCTCTGGGCTGACCCAATAGCTCACCATTCTTGAAGCAACAGGCTCAGTTAAAGGCCCTGTGAGGTCCCTTCATAAGTGAATTGTCCAACGACAAACATGGTAGCAGTCTGGTGGAATCAGATGGCCATGAGAAGATTCAACACCAAAAATGTCAGCTCTGTTCTCTCTGACTCCAAATATTCATCTTGATTCATCTTTCTGGCAGAATTTTAAAGACATCTTGCAAATTCTTACAGGAAAAAAAAAGTAGGAAAGAATTGGCTGGATCTGCCTTCTATTATGGAGATTACAAGTGAAATCCAGTACTTTGGTGGGTAGATACTGTGACCACTTGACTCTTCTCCTAAAGGCTGAGGAAGAGTGTTCCTATACACTGCTCCAGGACAAGGTGAATCAGCTACCAGGGAGAAAACTATCTCTGGCTTTCATAGTATTAGGTGTTCATACTCCAGACTGTCAGTTTAGCAAGTGACTGTGTTACAAACCTGCAAGCATTGGGTCAGGCAGGTTGAATGTTTCAGTTCCAGACCATCTCACCATCACATTTTCATGTATGGAGATTTTCAGATCTTACAGTAACTCAACACCTGTAAAAGCAGACAACCTAATGGAAAAAAAAGAGCAACCCTTGAGATGTTTTTCTCCACAGCTCTGTGGCATAAAGTAAGTTGTAAAAATACTTGAAGCAGAACTTGGGTTTTTGTTCTGTTAACTCTTTCTTGCGTCATCATAAAATCATTGTTGAATCACAACTGGAGCTAGAATAAAGAAATTCAGCATGCTATGTTTCCAAATGCCACACCAGCAAGTTAACAGCCATTCTTTCCTGCTTGTTGGTTGAAGAGTTACATTGACAGTGAATCCAGCATAGCGGGGGAAGGAGGGACAAATGCTTGCTGAGCTCTGAGCTTAGATGGAAGCTCAGGTTAGGAGTTTCTTGATTTAAACTGAGTTGTGCAACACCCCCATGCTGCAGTTTTAGGGGATAACTTTCTAGTGTCCAGCAGCAAGGTTCCACCTCCAAGGTGGAGACGAAGAAGTTTGAAAAGGAAGGAAAGGATATTCTGGAAAAGCCAGGTTTCTTAGGTGTGTTTCAACATTGTGCAAGGCTTTAGAGAAAATGTTGAAAAGAAGAATTAAAAAAAAAAAAACAAAAACAACCAGGGGGAAACACAAAATAGAATAAAGTATGAAATGAATATAACAAAGTGGATCAAACCAGGCTGAAGGTGATACCTTCTTCTGTGACATAATGCATACTTGGAACAAGGAAAAGTTTTGCAAAATTCTTGCTGTCTGCTACCAAACCACTAGAAGGGAGATTTTTTTTTTTGGTACAAATAGGTTGTGCATAGTTTTTGTGCTGAAACCGCAAAAAATCTTTAAACAGAGATGGTAATTGGCAGTGGTAATAAAATTGACTGGAAAGACATTATTGACAGAGTACATGAAAGATACTTTGGAACTAATCTCACAAAAGGTTCTCATGAATTGCTTAAACACACAGAGAAATAAGTATATTAGGGGCACTTGCTGATGATATCAAACTGGGAAGTATCATCAGCTTAGAGGAGTTCTGCAATAGCAGCATGAGGTTAAAATAACTACGTTCTTGCAGTAAAGCCATAATTTTATGTTAAAAATGCTTATGTTATTTCATTACTATGAAACAGCAGAAGGAAGATCAGGGGATACTGGTCTGCTACAGGGTGCCTGTGATTCCTCAGCATGATACATGTGAAAGAGATTTATATGATCTTGGGAGGTGCCAGTAGAGGGAGGGAAAGGTCAACGCTACTGACAAAGCTTCAGGAAAAGACTGTGTGAGTCCTCTTCATCCAGAAGGGATGACATGGCTGGAAGAGAGAGTGTTACTTGTGTGAGAAGACATCTGGGCAGTTCAGCTCCTTAGCTGAGCAGAACTAAGAATGAGAAAGGACATAACTAATCAATAAAAATACATCTTAGTAACATTAGGGAAAGACTTTTGTTGGAGGACACTGTTCATGCAATAGCAAGTAGGACTACACTCTATGCATATAAATATTCGGTGGAAGTCAGTGGAAATTTCTCTGTGATGGGTATTTTTGAACAGACATTCACATAGAAAAAGAGGCAGATTACTGGTTTAGTTTTATATTTCAGTAAGTGCACTTTTCAGTCAGTGCTATGTGCTCAGGTTAGAGACGTGCACAGATTAGTGGATTTACAGAGCTAATCATGAGTGATGGATGCTTTTCATAACAGCTTTTCTGGCCAGATATGTCTACTTCTGTCCTCTATTACTCTAAATGATTTAAAGTAGTAACATAGAGCTTATTCTCCCAGATCTCAAGTTCAACCTCACTACAGGACTGATTGCACTTTTTTGGCATTTTCTTGCTTTTCATTGCTCTTCTTTTTCAGTTCAAAAGTTCTTATTTTCCATCTTCTTGAATAAAAAAAAAAGAAAAAGAGAGAGAGATAGAGAGGAAAAAAAATTAAAATCTCCACTGCAGCAAGGTGGGACTATAGATTTGCTTCCTACCCTGAGAATGGCTACTGCTCTGAGAGAGCTTCAACTCCACATGTTAATGGGATATGGAATCACAGTGTTACTCAGGGGGCACAGCATAACCACCATTGCTGAGGTGGGACACCAGGGGATTACACACAGTACCGCTGGCAGGGTCTTCTGGTGGGATTTATTCAGCAACTCTCCCATCTTCTGGTACTAGCCTTGCTAGTGCTGGCCTTGGATAATCCTTGCCCATCACAGCCAAGAAAACACCTAGGTAAGGCTAGCATTTGTTCCAACTGAAGCTTGTGGTAAAATTTTCACAGTGACCTACAAGAGTTAGTGAGCTGATGAGAAAAAATCCACAAGAACTTATTCCAGAAAAGTATGAGTTTACCTTTGAGTAAGTATGCGTATGAGTTACCCTTTCAGTCAAAGCCAGTATCTCATTCAATAACATGCAAGCTTAAGGAACTTCCTATGAGTTTTTATTTTTTCAAATTTTGATCTCATTTTAAGTATCTTCTGGATAATTTTATAGTAGAAATAGTGAAAAGGAAAAAAACAATCTTATCCTCAAAATCAGAGAGAGTGAAAAATGAGATCTAGGGATCAGAAGACAAGGCTGAGTCTCTTTTACAAGATACTGAGACTTTGTGAAAATGCACAGAAAGCTCTCACATCATTCCACTGCCTGACCCATCAACTTAAACTTTTACTCATAGCTAGGCTCTGATTTCTCTAGATAATTAAGTTAACTGATTTAAAAAAAAAAAAAAGAAAAATATCAGACATCCCTGAGGTAATGTGTAAGGCTCTCAGTATTTCTAAAACATTTGAAAAAGTTTAAAACTGTTTTAAAATCCATCCCTTTAATTTAAATGCCTACCAATTATTATGACTGCTTGGCAAATCTAGCCTCTGCTGCAATATTAACAGAAGGGCATCACAATAAACTGATCATGTAAAAAACTTAGTTTAGGTAAAGCATAAATTCCATTTGAGTTCCACATCACAAAATAAATTGTGGAGTGCTCTTGGACAGCACACAGTGGTACCAGAAGAGACCAAATGTTGGAGCAGAAGAGATGGGCATCATAAAATTATACACAGAGTTATGGCACTCTGTTACTGACATTGGTCCAGGATTCCAGTTCAGCTGTAAATTAGTCATCAGCAGAGAGTCATTATGAAATAATTCAGCAAGCATTTGCCCTGGAACATTGCTGAGAAATAAAAAAGTTTGCTGAAAGTCAATCTCTACTTAATAATTTATAGTATCATTTCACTTTTTATATTCCTGTTAGAAGTGCAGATTATTAATTTTTCTACATCCAAATGAACACACACTGAGGCTAAAGCAAGTAAAATTTAAGGCAATGGGAAAGGAAATATTAATGGTAGCTAGGAAGCAGGAATAATTTGTTAGGAGTGAATCCATGTCAAAGTCACAGATTTCCCCTGGAGAATCACAACCTTTATATTGGCTATATATTTTTATTGCACCCGATTTCAGTTTTCTTGTTAAATGAAGGTCTCCTTAAGCCCTTACGTTTCTTCTGCTTCATTCCCCATAGTTCACAAGTACAATAGTGAATGTAAGCTACAATAAAAAGGTCATTTTCTTCTTTCAGCAACAGTAACACAAGTGGCTGCATTTCCTGATTCTGGATTAAGTTCAAGATTTCAAATACGACTGGGCTCGTTTCTGATTAGAAAGTTTGATATTTATCACAGACTTACCTGTCTTCCATATCCAGTGTGAGTGAGATTGTAAAAAGGTAAACTGAAAGGAACCATTCTTTTATTCAGCAATTAACCCCATCTGAGTAAATAATACGGTGTTGTGCACTTGAGCCTTCGCTGTTATGCACTGAATTCAGAATTCAAAACGGCTTCAAAGCTGCGTTCGTGAAATGATGACAAGATGCTGCAGAAACAGCTTTTTATGTGGAATATAATGCAAGTATTGTGTTACACAGTACAGTAACAAATAGGGTATAGTTGTAATGATATAGCAGATAAAGTGTCTGGAAGTACTTACCTGAGGGAAACTCAATCTTATTTTACTTCAGGGCCTGAGGGTTATAAACACAGTGTATGGTCTTGAAACTTAAATATTAGAGGAATCACTTTATTGGGGGGAGGAGAAGGTAGTGTTTCTTATTACAGGCAAATAAAATGTCTGTGTCCAAATACACAGCAGAAATAGTCCAAATTCCTTCAGGTGGTGTCTCAGCTTGACTCTATTTTTTCACAACAGGCTCACAAAGTCTAAGACAAGTTAAATAATGCCACTTGTGATCCTGGAAGGGCAGCAGCCTGGATGGGCATGGGATGCAGTGGCAAGGCACGCAGTAAGGGCTGGATTGTGTTGTCTGCTGTGGGGGCATGGAGATGGATGGGGGTGGAACAAGGGGTCTCTAGGTCCCACCTAGCAGCCTGTATCAGAGCCACAGCACCAGTGGAGATACCCCCACAGCTTTAAAAAGCCCACTTCTATGTGTGAGTGCAGATTAAGCACCACACAGAGCAGCAAGAGTAACTATTATGGTAAATAAAGAAGGACCAGGATACAGACTCACAATGACATGAATCATTTAATTATTTATATTCGCCCTTGAGTTGCTTTGGAGCTGTTCTGTCCATTTCTGTCCTGGATATTGCTGGGGCATGGTTCAAGGCTAACTAATGCACCAGTAACTGCTTCTGAGAAGTGCTGTGGGCAGGGCTGTGCTGCTTGGGGTGGTGGGATGTACCAGACTGGCAGATGTGAGCAAAGATTTCTGGGTAGATGGTTGGACTTGGTGATCTTAAAAGTCTCTTCCAACCTTGGCAATTCTAAGATCTCACAACTGCTTGTCCATCAGCCACAGAAACCTCACCAGTCTGGCTTATTTAAAAACAGGAATGAACCCGAGTGCCATCTTTTCCCTCTCATGTATTGATTGAGACTTTGTATGATAGGAAGAAAAAGTACAACAAATGTGAAGGTGCAAAAGCTGTTATACCTATTTAAAGTCTGAAAAGAAGCAGAAAGGCACTGCATATTTACTTGGATATTTTCAGAACACCTCTGCAACTGCATGCACTTAGTGAGACTGAGAGCCTGAGAGAAAACCCTGCTGGGATTTCTCCTCTGGATTTCAGAGTCTGTGAGTCAGGCCCTGGGTTATTTCAGGGTGGCGTGTGTCTTGTGGCCCAGCTGGAGCTGCTGTGTTTTCCTTCACAGAACAGAATCATAGAATGGCTTGGGTTGTAAGGGACTTTAAAGATCATTTAGTTCCAAACCCCTTGCCATGGGCAGGAACACCTTCTAGTATACCCAGCTGTTCAGAGCTCCATCCAACAAAGCCTTGAACACTGCCAAGCTGTGGATGCCCTGCCACACTGGGAAAGGCATCCACAGCATCTCCAAAAAATTTGTGCCAGTTCCTCACCATCCTCAGGGGAAAGAATTTCTGATCAAAGCACACAGCTTAGTAAAAATACACTTTTGTGGGAACAGGCCACACGCTAGAACTCAGTCTTGCAGGGGAAGTTGTGCCTGGGTAGGTTGACAGGCCAGTCAGGACATCTTTGGTCCAGCATGAATTGTACCAATGTTCTCCAATTCTGGATGATATCTGCGGAAACATATATGGAAGAATTTTGCTGGAAACAGAACCCTTAGTACTAGAAACTTGGCCACCTATACAGCAAGCTAAGCAGGATCAGTGGCTATTTTTCAAAGCACAAGGTATATATATATGTCATTGTGCAAATGACATATAGTTTGGAGTGGCTCTCACTGTTTTGCAATCCCTTGTGTAAATATTCCCTTAGAGGCAGATACAGGAACATCCCAAATAGAAAAAGATGTGTTGGAGGACTGCAACAGCCTGTAGGAACAACTGAAGGAAGCCCAGCCAGGTGGAGTTGCCTACGAAACTTTGCCTGGGCACTGTCTAACCAGGATCTCCTGAAAACATTTGGAAGAGTGCTCTGGCTGTGCATTTACCAGCCTCACCTGACACAATGATCTGGCACGCTGACCAGCTTTGGTAAAACAACAAAGCAGCCTCAAGGTAACTTGTATATACATGTGACACAACTTCAGGACACCAAGTGACTCCTGTCTTTGGGTTATCTGATACTGCCAAGTTGTTTGCTGTCATTCCAGATCTCTTAAAAGGGAGGGAGAATTTTGGCAAAATGCACTAGTAGAAGAGCAAGCTGTGGGGGCCAGAGTATTGGTGTATGTGGGGTGAAGGGATAGCACAATGTACTAACAATGATTTGCAGAGGTATGAGGGTGGGACTGACGGTGCTTAGTTTTCAAAATATTATCTTTGTCATCACAAAATCACAGAATTAGTTTGGATTAGATTTAGTTTAGGTTTATTATTAATTAATAGATTAGTTTACACCGGAATATGTCCATGTGGGTTTTAATGTCTCCAGAGAGGGAGAGTCCACAATGTCCCTGGGCAGCTTATTCCAGTGTTCTGCCACTCTCAGTGTAAAGAAGTTCTTCCTCATATTGAGATGAAACTTCTTATATTTTACTTTATGGCCATTGCCCCTTGTCCTATCACTGGGCACCAATAAAAAGAGTCTGGCACTGTCATCTTGGCACCTGTGTATGAGGTATTTATAGGTGTTGGTGAGATCCCCTCTCAGTCTTCTCCAGACTAAACAGGCCCAGCTCCGCCAGTCTCTCTTCATGAAAGAGATGCTCCAGACCCCTCATCATCTCTGTGCCACTCTGCTGACCCTCTCCAGCAGCTCCTTGTCTTTCCTGTACTGAGGAGCCCAGAACTGGACAGAGCTCTCCAGATGTGGCCTCACTAGGGCTGAGCAGAGGGACAGGATCACCTCCCTCGACCTGCTGGCCACACTTCTCCTGATGCACCCCAGGAAAGCACTGGCACTCCTGGCCACAGGGGCACTGCTGGCTCATGGTCAGCTTGTCTTCACCAAGACTTCCAGATCCTTCTCTGCAGAGGTGCTCTCTATTGTGTCAGCCTCCAGCCTGTACTGGTACTTGGGATTATTCCTCCCCAGGTGCAGTACCTTACAGCTGACTTTTCTCAGAGAGCAAGACATTTCTCAGGACCCTGAAATTTGGACTCATCCCATGCTTTTTGGAGCTCTTGGCATTCTTGAAGAGCTTTCTGCTTCCTCTGCCACCATGTGGGTCATTTGTCACCTAGGCTGGGCTGGAGAAAGGCTGGGGCATCAAGGCAGGATAGGTGCTCAGCTTTTAGAGACTGCATTGACTTACATGAATGTCTCTAGCAGACTCCGTCCTTCTGTCAGAAGTTAATTGCATCTTGGTTTAGGGGAAAATAATGTGACATTTTGTTTCTCTGTTACATGATACTTAGTATGTTACATAAATGAAGAAAACTGGTGAATAAATATGGCATCTCATTTAAGCCCATTCCTCATTTAACTTTTTGCAAAGACTAGTCAAACACCATAAATGTTTCAGACAACTAAGTCACTAGCTAAGGGACTAAGTATCCAGTGAAATAGGTGTTTCTCCCTTTGAGTCATTTTCTGGTTTGAAATGTGAGGATTTCTGCACCTGGTAGGATTAAGAAAAATATATGTAACGCAACTGTATGGATCCTTAATATCTGTGTAATTACCTGATGGAATCTTTTAATCCTGTTAACTCTTGGCATCTTTGCAATGAAGCAATGTTAGATGTACTAGTGCCTTAGAAAAACTACAAAAAAGATAGGATAACTCACCTGAATGGAATCTTATGTCATGAATGGATCAAAGCTAATAAGACACAAAATGAAACATAGTGAAAGAGCACAGAAAGGGAAATTCTGTTACCTACGACTTCTTGTGAATTCATCTTTTCCCATTGATTTCTTTAAATAATTTGTTTTACACTCTAGATTGAATATGAATTCAAGAGTTAAATAGGATTCCTTGTTTGAGATTGTCATTCATCATATCAAGGTTGTCCTATCCAGAAACACCTGTAATGTGACTTTCAACTTTTGTTTACTAAGGTATTTTTCTATCAACACTTGAGTACTACACTTTGGCAAAACACAGATGGAAAGAAGTGAATGCATCAAAATAAGAAAATTTAAACACGTGATAGAGATATGAAGAGAGTATAAACTCATTCTTATGAGCCTCTTAGGATATTGTTTCATTTTGAAATGAAATATGAAATATGGTTTCATTTTGAAATGAAAAAATATCTATGACAAAAGTCCTATGTAATTAAATATTTTGGGTTTCATAACATTAAAAGTTTTGGGCTATTTTGAATTTGAAAAAAATAGAAAAAAAGTCAGAAATTATTGAATCAGAAAATATCACACCAGTCGCTTTTATCATTCTTAGCAGAATTTCCTCTCTTAATTACTAACGAAAGTTTTAAGAAAGCCTAAATAGTTTCATGAAACCTAGTTTTGACAGACCTTCATTTTTCCCATGGCAGCTGTGTCTGGCCATATTTCCTTCAAAGCCCTAACCTGCACAAGGATCCACAGAGAGAAGCATATTATTATTTTGTTATTTGATTTCAGGTAGCAGATAAATCAGGCAACTTACTATCTTTATTGTAAGTTGGTCTTTTATTGGTCTGAACATGGCTGGGCCACAGGTTCCACATACTGTTGTAGTCAGTAACTAAGCAAACTTTTCTCTGAACATAAGATAAACATTAGGCTCAATTCTTTTTTTTTAAATATTTTTTTTTTCTCCAGGCAGCACAGAGCAGTTATCCGAGTGCTGACTTAGTGCTATAATCAACTCTGGTCTGGAGGAATGAGAGCATTTTCATTCCATACTTGTTCTCTCCAATGAAGTTATTGAAAAGGCATGAAATAGTGACTGTAAGCACTCTCCAAAACTTGAACAAACATCACCAGGTTTTATTTCCTGCACTCCAGAGACAGTATTCCTGTGAGCCAACAGACAATAATGGCATTAGATCATTTCTAGGCAGAAACAGGCTTCAAGGAAGGACTTCAATGTAAATTCAATGCTTCTAGCTATCAGTCCTTAAGCCACACAGCCACTGGTATCTGGATCTGCTTTGCAACTTCACTTGATTTTGCAGAGAAGGACTCAGACCTCTCATCCTTCCAAAGTCCAGATGTGTTTAAAACAGAAAAATCAAAATAAGATCCTTTGTGTGCATGAAATAATTCTACCCAGATTTCCAAGGTATTTTGGTCATTCTTTGCCCTACTTACACTGTTGGCCAGTATTTTACTTCCCTTTTTTCACTAGTCCAACAGCTGCTGGGGACCCAAAGGAGGTGAAAATACAGAATATCCAGGAGAATGCCAGTAAAGCTGGCAGCAGAATGCCTGGAAGATGAAGGCATAGTGGAGTAGAAATGCTGAAAGTTAATGCTAGGTGAATTCAAAGTAAAAATAGGCTGAAAAGCTTTAAAAAAATTGAGCAGAAGGAAGTGAGTTCCACACAGGAGAAATGCACACACTTGTGGGAGATGCTAGCTGGGAGGCAGAGTAAGGGAAGACCTACCTCTGCTCCCTACTCAAACAGCCACTTGCTGTGTAAGTTTAAGGAAATAGTTTCTCTGCTCACCTCAGAGCATTTACCTCACTGATCTTTACTTCACAGAGACTCTGCTTCTCATGTGCCAGCTGCTGCTGAGGATGGCTTACAGCCCCTCCTGAGGACTATCCATAGCACAGACAGCGTGGTGGCCCTGCAGCAGGGCTCTGGGCTGGGCTGCCCACAGAAGGATGGCGGCTATGCATGCAAAGACAGGCAGCTAAAAAACTCCATGAGCTGGATAAAAATGCAGGAATTTAGTTTGGGGTTTTGTATCCTGTGAGAGCTTTTCTCTGACTTCTCTGAGGCTAAAATAGTGAACTGCTAGGTTGAGCTACAATAAAAAAGTGATGGGATTTTAAACTACTGAAGTCTGGGTTTATAAAGGGATAAGGATCTTATTAGGCACTTTCACCCAGCTGTGGAAAATCAGATTAACTAATAGTCATGTAGCATCAAATTATCACACACAGGACCGTGAAATGTATTTTTTACAGTCAAAGACAACAACTTTCATGCATGTATATACCTCTTATCCTGCTGAATATAGGCTTTTTTTCCTATTATTCCCAGTGTTTACTTATTGGTTACTTCTCTTGAGATTAATGTTTTTAGGAACTTATATTGCACATTTCTATTAGAATTCATATGTGGGATTCCTCAGACTCAGCTGAATTGAGTGAATTCCATAGGATCAAACTATTACTTGCACTGACCCAGACAGGGGGCATCCACCATGCATGCTGGTGAAATGTATGGATATCCAATAGATATTTTTACTGTTATAATTGAAGTGCATATGAAAAAATGCCTTTTGCCAAGACTGTCCCTGTAACATTAAAATAACACCATCAGTCCTGACAAGTAGTACAGGTAAAGTTAATGCTGCGCTATCAACACAGGACTACAGACTTTGAAAAAGACAAGTTTTGTCAGAGGTTCTTGGAGACTAGCTAGCCTGTGACAGGCTAATGAGTGTGTGAAACCATACTCACCCCCTTTTTGCATTGGCTGTGGGACTTCTCAGTCTTGCTTGTATTTCCTTCAAGGCTTTTCCAGCTCAGTGTAAGATAGTTCACAATCTCTGCAAATATATGGAGAAGGGATTTTTCCTCTCAGAGTCCAAATGGCAATTATACGCTTTTCAGAGCTCATGGAGATGTTTTGACTTCCCCTGAAGTGTGAGAGATCAACTACAGGCAGCAATGGGAATGCAGAAGAGGCACACATGCTTTAAGATAATATTTAAGTTTCTCAGCCTGAACCCTCACTTCCTGCTCTTCAAATTAATATCGATCCACAAATTGGGGTTAGGAAGGAATTTTCATTTTGAGAGAGGTTCTGGGGGGGTGAGGGGTTGCCTGAAATTTCTCATGCTGGAGCTCTTTTCCCATATCTCTTGGGTTTGTAGATACTGGGACTCTCAGCCTAGCCTATTCTTTGCTTGTAGCTTTGACTGCTAAACTACCTGAAGACTGAAATTTTCTAGTTTAATCAGTCTTTGATCCTAAAGAATAGAAATATATTTGTGACATCCTCTGGCTTATGTACTCACAGAAGTTAGACTTGTTGATCCGACAAATCCTTTTGGAGCAAAATTCCAGTCAGATCTATTTCAGGAGTTCCTGTTCCATTCCTGTGTGAAGTTAGAGTCCCTGAAATATTGTATTCCAAATTATATTGCTGTTGTGTGTGTATAGCAGGCAGTTACATAGGCTGGACTGTCCCCATCATCACAGAGAAGGGGCTCCACTTGCAGGTGTTCCCTGTGGATTAGAAGAAGGCTGAGCCAGCATCTGCCACTTTCTGAAGGTCTAGGGGGGCAATAAGGACATCTCACTCACTCCTGGACTTACTCTGGCTCTGCTCTGGACATTACTCTTGCTCTCTTCTTCTGCTCCTCCAGTGCCTTCCAGGCTGCACATTGTACTGCCTTGCTCTCTTTTTACAGATTAGCTTTCTATGACCTGACTGGAAGGATGAATTTCTCACCAACTGTTTTGTCTGTGTCCGTGAATGGATCTCAAAACCTTCCAGTGCACATACAGAATGAAAAGACTTACAGACTTGCCTTCAACCATTTGTTTCCTAAAGGAAAGATTGTCTGCTCTGTAATCATAAATGCTGCGGACTGATTTCTTCTTTCTTGACATCACCCTACATTTATAGCTGTACTTCTCTGTTTGGTTTTACAACTGCTTGATGGGTCCCAGCTAGAGAAGTCCTGCTTTACTCCAGGAACAGCTCAAACTGTTGGCAGAGTGGAATGTTCACTGGTCTTAGGGACGCTCTTTCACAAATATACAGCACTCAGCAACCTGTTCAGGCTCATTGCTATTACTTCCATGAAGCATCACCAGGGGACAATGAGGGGCGTTAAATACCAATTTGATATTTGGCATGGGAGTTTAATTCTAAGCTCAGCCCTGGCCACTAGTGATTAGAAAGATCTAGCTGAAGGAACAATGATGGTTTTCATTGTGACACTGGCAGGCCATTTGTAAAATAGGGATGATGATAATTCAACCTTTGTAATGCAACAGGGATCTTTGCATGAAATGTGGTCTACATGCACAAAGTATTTTTACTACTAAGATACAGGTTTGTCAAATGCAGAAGCAGACTGTTGGAGGTTAGGATTTTATTTTTTTCTTTTTTCTTTCTCTCAGGGAATTTTCTCCCACTTGTTGCCTAAGAGATGGGAATGATGGATATAATGGATACTTAAGAGAGATAAAAGATGTGGCCAAGATGGGAGCAAGAGTACAGCTGTCTGCAGCCACTTAGCTGGTTTTGAGGTTTTTTCTCTCTTGGGAAATGCAGAGATACGGTGACATTTTGGGTGAGGGGCTGGGCTCAGCTCTCTCACTCTCAGGATCAGAGGTGAGACAGTTGTGGTCTTGGTGCCGGGCTGCTGCTGCTGCAGGGAGAATTTGCTGCCATGGCAGAGTTCAGCCCTTTACTGCTTCTCCTACCATGGATGACCCTTTGCTTATAAGAGCAGCCATTGAACCAGGGCCTGTTCAACACCCAGTCTCACTGGAAAGAACCCTCACCATCTGCTGGGCTGCCTGAGGGGAAAACCCGGGACCCCAACCCCTTCCCCAGCGCTGAGGGAGCCTCTGGGGCCGGGTGTGGGAGCCCGGCTGCTGCTCTCTGCCGCTGCTTCAGGCTTCTCCTGCTACACTTTAACCTGGCACCCCGTGGGCTCCAGAGCTTTTGCTACACTTTGTTTGCCACGCCGGGTGTGCCCGCCAGTGCTGTTCCAGCTTGCTGTTTCTGAGATTCCTGCTGCAGCCTACTTCACCCTGCAGAGAGGCAGCAGGACCAGCTGCTGCCCAGGAGTTTGCAGAGGACGCCCCTTTTCCATCGCTCCCGCCATTGTCAGGGGGCTGAGGGGCCGAACTGCGCCACAGCGAGCGCCCCCTGCAGGCGCGGAGGAATCATCGCACCGGCCCTGCCCGGCCGGGAGCCCGCAGCGCCCCTGGCGGCCGTGACTGGAACTGCATCGACGGGGAAAGGCCTGCAGCCCAGAGAGGCGGCGGGTGGCTCTGGTGGGCTTTGTTGTTGCAGCTGATGTTGTTTGTTTGCCTTGTTTCTTATATATATATATTTATATTCTAGTAAAGAACTGTTATTCCGTTTCCCATATCTTTGCCCGAAAGCCCAGTAATTTCAAAGTTATAATAATTAGGAGGGAAGGGGGTCATATTTTCCATTCCTGCCTTCCTTGGCAGGCACCTGTACTTTAAACCAGGACACAGACCATTCTTGTCTCCATCTGTGTTGATGGGAAATTGCTGATCTCCAGTGGCAGCAGGATGAGTGATTATGTTTTCAATGTGTTTGTTGTACCGGTGAAGTTAATGTGTGGTGTGAAAATAGGAGAATTGCCTTGTCACAGACCTTGATTTTTGAAAAGTGAAAATAACTAATTATATTTGAAAAATACACTGCAAACAATGGCAAAACTGAACATTTGCTAGTTGTTTTATTATGGCTTGTCATAAAATGAACAGAAAGGCAGAATAATGGGAATAGGCAATGATAAATTCTTCCTCCACAGTGTGGGATGCAGGAGTGTTTCTCCTGCTGGGACAAGACTCAGATGTGCATCCTTTCCAGACAATCCTGGCTAGTTCTGCAGAGGAAACCCAGGCTCAAAGTCAAGAGGGAACCTCAAAATGTTCCAGAAGGGCCCCTGAGCAACCTCTCAGGGGACCAAAGCTGTGGAGGACACCTGCCACGTGATACAGGTCCTGCCAATATGACCAAAGAGAAGCTGCATTTGCATTGCTTGGGTTTGGCAAAAATTGCATATTGCTTGACTGAAAATATCATTATCTCAAATATAAAAGTATTAATGTTTGGAACATTCCCAAGTGATTGTGCTTAATGACAAACTTTGGCAGTCTCTAGCAGACATAACATTTCAGCAGTGACCCTTGGCTGCTAGGATAGTATAATGAAAGAAACAAAAGGATTTGTGTGATTTTTCTTGAATCTCATGAAAATATTAACTTTCTGTAAAGAAAAGGTGCAAAAATCAGCTCATTCAGCAATTTCTTACCTGGAACCTTATTCTTTTCCTGTGCAAGTAGAAAGCAAAACCCCATTGACTTATGAGGGAGCAGATGATGCACTAATTTCTCCAGGTCACAGGAACTCAGTGTCATCAGCATGAAGCAAATGACAAGTTGCTGCTCATGCAAACAATCACATTTGGCCAAACAAGGGAAACAAGCTTACAGGCTGTTGCAATGTCAATGCAAATTATGGTAGTAATTAAAACCCATTTCCCATGATAAATCACCGCTGGAGATCCTTGTAAGAATATCAGAAATAGGAAAGAATTTCACAGCCACTGAAATAAATTCTGTTTCTCTCTGGGGAGAAAATGACATTCTTCACAGACAGAGGAGTGAAGCACAGTCTTGGCAAGGAATAACTAAGAGATAAAGATATTATGAAGTAATCAGGCAGTAATGCTTCAAAGGAATACTAAATAAAAAAATACATTATTTCCTTTTTATTGGGACTAAATGCTTGTAATAATAGTATTGTTTTAACCTTGCCAATATGCTGTCAGTGTCAATTTTATTTAAAAGAAGGAAAAAAACAAAAGGCTATTATTACAAGGAATTCAAGTTGAAATGGTGAAACTTTATTGCTTATATGATTGCATTTAAAATTAAAGTCTGTATGTCAAATGAAATCCTGACACATACTCATACATTTCATAGGATCTTTTGGGCTTGACATATGTACCCCTGTGACAATAATATCATCAAATAATGGAAACTTTGTATATCTATGAGAAAGTAGCAATTTGGTAACAAATTTATATAGTCTTGTTATAGATTGTCAGAAATAAGAATAATAGACATAGTACAAATCCAAACCAGATGTTCCATGAAAGAGTATGTCCTTCCAGCATTTTTTAAAGCCATAAATTATCTATCACACTACCAATAAAGTACTGTAGAGGTAAGGTCACTGACCCCAAAGCACTGACATTTAGTTCAGGAACCAACCCCTGCAGCTTAGCACTTCATCCAAATTTTCAGATGTGGAGGGGATCTCTTTTCTCCTTTTCTTGTGATGTTTTCCCACAGGCTAGTCTGCTTGCTGACGTTTCCATGATAATGTTCTTCACATTCCGTCAATTTCCATTTAGTAGCTCTACTACAGTAACAGGAAACTTTTAGATCATCTCCTCTGTGTATACATAGAGGTGCTGTGTATGCTCTGTGTCCTCATAAGCATTTACTTGGCTGGACCACTGGAAAATTTCCCTACTTTCGACTTGCTAGATGTTGTTACTTTGAGGGTAATGGTGACACAGGTCTGCTGGTCATACGTGAGGAAGAGAGCTGTGAGGAATGGCTTTCTTTCAGCAGAATAATGGGCAGAGTGGCCTGAGGGACAGGCTTTGCATCCATGACCCAGATCCATCAGGAGGCTGAATATCCACAAAAATGTTGCATCAATACCACACAAGAGGGAATGAGCAAAGTACCCAATCAAGAAAGACAAGCAGAGCAAAAAATAATGACAATGGAAAAAAAGGGGGGGAACAGAAAAGGAGATTAAAAGAGACTGCAAAAGTCTGAAAGTGATTTTTCATTGCAAGCAAAAGAGGCTGTGGTAAGTTTGTTACCATTGCTTTTCATTTTTCCTCATCTTGCTACTTCTCATTCTGGCCAAATCCACCTGTGACAGATTAGAGATTGCATTCTCAGGTGGGGTAAATCAGCGCAGCTCCATTGGGCCCAGATGGCAACGCTGCTCCCCATAGGTGTTATTACTGTGCCTGATGCCTGCAGTTGGGTCAGCCAGCTCCAAAACACAGAAACTGAGGAATAGAAACTGCTCGTTTCTCCTTACCCTGATTTTAAAATGTCCTGCTTTCTAAATACTCCAGTCTTGCTGTTACAATAACCCTGACTGCCTCCCATTTCAAATATTTCTGCATTATACATTGCAGTGAAACAGCACTGGGCAAACAGGCTGTGAGCTGAACAAGAAATATAAGCAGAGAAGCGGAGAGGGGAACACCCAGAAAAATATTGCTTTGAGATTCTGCAGTTAAAGAGACTTTTCTGCACCTCATGTGGTATCAGTCCCCTCCCTCTCTTCAGGCTTCTTAGTTTACCAATAAACCAGATGACTTACACTATAAGACCTTGCTTGCATATGAAATTTGCAGAGGAGCAGCACACAAGACAACAATTTTCCCTTCTGTTCTTACATTTTTTATAAACTAGAAGCAGCTATTTGTCCATGGAAACATGGATTTACAGTTCTCACTCAGGTACTGATGCAGCCCTGTAAGTGAAAGCCCCTCCACTTCAAAAGCAGCTGTCAATTTGTATCTAAATGTGCATTCATTCCTGCTAGACACAGCAAAGCTGTCAACACCATCCAATTAGTTATTTATTCACAATGTTATATGTACATAATAGCATGGTAATATGTGGTCTTTTGCAGGAATTACTTGGTTTTTTTTCCTCCTGACTATTATTGCACATAATCTTCCCAGTTTACATTCCAGGTCAGGAATGCTCCGTGGGTTACTTGGGGAATGGTTCTCCAGCTCAATAACAGGATCATCACTCATATGCAAAAGGCTCTGAAGAGATTTTGCCATTCCTTTATTTTTCCCTTTTGATTAATACAATGTATGGAAGGTTTGTTCGGGGCAACTATAACTCTGTCAGAGAGGTACCTCTTGAGAACCTTGGAAGCTGAACAAGTTCAACTTTGTTTCTTACTCCTGAAATCCAAATATTCACAAAGGAAATATCTGCACAGTTATGATACCCATCTGTACATTTTTCTTTCTTTAGGTGAGGGTGAAGAAACTTAGATGTGAAGGCTGAAGAGAAGGCCAGAGGCAGAGACAGTGAAGAGGACTGAGATGAATAAAGGCTCATGTACCCTGCACATTGAACCCCTTCATGTAAACGTGACACGTTTGCTCCTATTGTGAGACTTTTTCACCATCACAAAATGGTAGAAACAGGGATTAGTGTAATATATTTATTTTTACCACATTACTTTAACTTTTCTTTTCTTTCTTTTCTTTTCTTTTCTTTTCTTTTCTTTTCTTTTCTTTTCTTTTCTTTTCTTTTCTTTTTCTTTTCTTTTCTTTTCTTTTTTTTTTTCTTTTCTTTTCTTTTCTTTTCTTTTCTTTTCTTTTCTTTTCTTTTCTTTTCTTTTCTTTTCTTTTCTTTTCTTTTCTTTTCTTTTCTTTTCTTTTCTTTTCTTTTCTTTTCTTTTCTTTTCTTTCCCTTTCCTTTCCTTCCCTTCCCTTCCCTTCCCTTCCCTTCCCTTCCCTTCCCTTCCCTTCCCTTCCCTTCCCTTCCCTTCCCTTCCCTTCCCTTCCCTTCCCTTCCCTTCCCTTCCCTTCCCTTCCCTTCCCTTCCCTTCCCTTCCCTTCCCTTCCCCCTCTTATGCTATGGATACAGATCCTCTGTAACTATTTTTCCAAAGAAAAACATCTTCTATTGCTGTTACAGCTAGGGATTTCCCCTCTGTTTCATTATAGAATTAAATTCAGGTGGCTTAGTATAGTTTGATTTAGTTTGATTTGGGCTGGCATGGAAGCATTAGGATCATCTCAGGATTTTGTAATTCTGATGACAGAGATCAGCAGACATGCCTAAAGCCTTTCAACGAATTTTGAGGGAACTGCAAATTTGGCAGTTTTGACACACACAAGCCAGTATGTCTGCCTTTTTCTTGACCAGTGGTCTCACAGTTGGTGGTGAGGAGTGCTTACAGCTCTGAGCACAGTGAGATCAGTAGGAACTCAGCACCTCTCTAGTAAGGCCACAAGAAGACAGACACTCAAATCCTGCTGCTTGTCCAGAGATTTGCTGATGATAAGTTACAGGCAAACAGCTCATACATCCTAACACATAGAAAATTTTATATAAATAAAATAGACCTATATACAGCAAAAATGTTGATGAATAATTTTTGACAATTGCAGCTCTCTCATGCTTGTTTTAGGTTTCAGCGGAGTTGCCAAAAATTCAATCTTCACAGGAATTCATGGGAACATTTTCCTTGGTTTTGATCTGTGTGAATTTCAGTCCGGTAAACTTATGAATACAGCAAAAATCACAGAATGAAACTTATTCAGAGCTCTTGAACTCCACTTATTTTCCAAACTGAAACTGACCCAAGCTGGAAATGTCGTAAATATTTTGGCTAGAAAATAACCTAGGTTCTTCTCAAAGCTTCCAGAATCTAGGAGAATATTTTGATCATTGTGACCAATTTGTTATGTATATTAAAAAAAGTTGTAGTCTAAAGGATACAAAATAGTGTTAAAGTTTCATTAAACAAGTTCTCTAACCCCATAAAGGAACTGAGTTTCTCAGGAATGGTCTTCTGAACAGTTTTGGCAATCTAGGAATGGAATAATTATTAATTTCTTAAGCAAAACTCCTACACTAAACAACTTCTGTGCGATAAGGAACACCTGAGTCATTATCTTTCACTCAGATACATGCCATTAAATTTTAAAAATTTGATAAATTACAGCATTTCTGTAGTTATTATAAAGATTTATCTTGAAGATGAGAAGATGCAAAGATCCTGACTACCCAGAAAAATATTATTTAAATCATTACTATTGAATATAGCAGCAGAATATCTTTCAAATAAAATTTTAATAGCAAATTACCAGTTTGCCTGTAATACAATCTAAGTGACCTATGAATTCTGCAAAAAAAAAAGTGTGTGTGTGTGTGTGTGTTATCAAAATCCTAAAGCAGATCACTGCAGTACCTGAATGGTTTCAATGGAATATTTCACTGATGAAAACACCCCATGAATTCTTTCTTATTAGACTTCAGAACATTTACTTGGACATGACCTTTACTATATAGAGTGAAAACTGAATAAAAGATTGGAAACAAATGTTAATGGTAAGCAGCAATATACTGAGCTGGAAAAAGTCTGCAGGGATTACAACTGATCCTGATTTTATTTAATTACTTTATTTACATGATAATGCAATTTTATATATATATATATATATATATATATATCTCTGTGTGTGCGTATATGTGTGTAAAAGGAGGTTGGTATTGCATTGCCACCTCTCCTGTCCCTCTTTCTCAAGGATCAGTTTTGTTTTTCCTGCCTGCATGGTGCTGATTTCTAACTACAATCTGCACCATGCATATGAAATAAATGGGACCTGGGAACTGTGAAACTTTATTTCCTTTCTGGTTTCTGTTTTTCTGGTCCCAGTGATTGCTTAGTCTTCTTCACATGTACATTTCTCCAAAGGGACTTTCAGGGTTAGAAATATGTGCAGGAAATAGCACAATTAGATTCAACTTAGGAAACAACACAAACATATATCTCAGGAAAAAAACATCCTAACTGCATAATCATCATGAGGAGAATACTTGGAAGCACTTGTGTTTATAAAGATTTCAGGAAGATAATTGGTAACAAATCAGATGTGACTTAGCTCTTGTTATAGCAAAGCTGCAGTTGGGTTTGTAAGCCATGTAGACAGGTATTTTATCAGTTCTCAGTGAAGTAGTTTTCCCTCCCAAAGTGCTGCAAGAGGCTTCCTCATGGGATTAGACACTCAGTGCAGCTCTGGGCTTGTTGGTTAGTGAGTAAAGTCTCAAGCACAGTGATAAGCCACAGACATGGTTGAGAGTATAAACTGTAAAGGCTCAGAGAAGTAAATTCGTATGTTTTAGCAAAGCGAAGACTACATATGATGGAGGGGGGCAGAGTCAGGGAAGGACATGTGAAGACACTTTAAGCACTTGTAGCACTTACTACAAAGTCAGTCATTTTTTCAACTTGGCCGCCAATCTTGGGATGATCCTCTCTCCTCTCATACCTGTCCTGACCTCCAGTGCTTTGTTTCCTCATTGAGAAAGTGATTGCAGAAATATTCAGGGTAAAGAAGTGGAATAGAGATGGAGATTTCTTGTGCCATTATGCCAGATTATGCCTGATTTACTTACACTGGAATGGGATTTCTCCGCATTGATCAATCTGGCTAGTGTTGGCCAGGAACTATGAATAAATGGTGGGAAATTCTTCAGTGTACCAGGAGAAGAGTAACAAGCACAGATGTACCAACACCACCCCAGAAAATACCCATCCTTTTATTGTTCCTGCCAAAATTGTTAGAAAACTTGTGCTCTACTTCATGTAGCTGGGTTGGAAATAGCAGCAAATGTTACTTAAGTGCTATCTAGAATCAGATAAAACCACAGGATGAGCAGGGGCTGGGGCCACTTCAAAAAATCATTGGCAAAAATGTCCTAGCAGTGATGTCTCCTTAAATGATACCTGAAAGGATGTTAATACCACTGTGCGTTTCCAAAACAGACTAGAAATGACAAGGACTACAAGAAAAGTAGGTGCAATCAAAGACACATTAAAGTTCATGTGTGAAGATCTGTCCATTGAGAAATCCTGGTGATTAAGAGAAAAATACAAGAAAGGACCCAATGCACTGTCATTTGAAAGAACTGTAATTTCAGGTATTTTATTAATTTTCATGATGCTAATTGGAGAAATGTTGTAATACAGAAAGTTGCTAATGATATATCACAGAATGGGCTGAATTGGAAGAGAAACACAAGGATAATTGAGTCCAGCTCCCGGCCCTGCACAGCACCATCCCCAAGCATCACACCATGTGCCCAAGAGCATTGTCCAAATGCATCCTGAACTCTCTCAGGCTTGTTGCTGTGACCACTTCTCTGTGTGTTTTATGTTCTGGTCAAACCCATAGCTAGACAGCACTCAAAATTTCCTAACACCTAATTCTCTTTCTGCACTTCATGTTTTCCCTGTCATGATCTAACGGAAAAGGAGTCCCCACATGGATATTAGGGCTGGACTGAGTCTCTCTAACATCCTTGGACAGGCCAGAAGTCTTTTTCCAGCTCACATGCTGAGGCTGTGATCTGACATGGAGAGATGTTCCAGGAGTTGCTCTGCAGAGTCAGTGCCTGTTCTCTTGTAACCCTGAGGTCCTTGAGACAACAGTGGGGAGCAGATAGCATTTTGCTATCTGTATTGGTAAGTATTGTGCTATTCAAACCACAATAACACCTGGAGGGTTCAGTCAGGGTGGGTTAAGAGTTATATGAACGTGTAAAACAGAGAGTCAAATGTTACAGAGAGGCAAAAAGAATTATCATTGTTCCCATTTTCAGGGGAAAACTAGGAACCAAAATCTCATTTTCAGGGAAGATGAGGGAGTTTTGCATATGATCTGCATAGTTTCTTTAGACTCCTTTAAAATTCCAGGTAAAGAGATGGTTTAGATTTTAGGGTTGACTTAATCTAAAGGCAGCTGAAGATGCAAGAAAATAGGTTAGAAAATAGGCCTGTAGCAGTCTGCCTTGAGTTACACAGGAACTCAATCATGCTATGCATATGTATCCATAAGCATTTGAACTGGGGTGTGTTTGTTGTATTGCTTGTGTGGAGCACAGCATGCTTCCATGGAGAAACTTAACCCTGCACATTTAAAATATTTGCAGCATCTCTTTGCAATCTCTGAAAGATTGAACTGCTTAAAATAAAGCATTTCATTTACAAGAAATTACACTGCCAGTTAAACAGCACTATTTTCTTCTACTAACTCTGAGAATATGCGTTCCTTCAACAGCCAGAGCAAATATGAGTTTCAAGGTGTTTAAACAAATGTACACTTCAGTTGAAAGAAGTTTGCAATAACTAGGTTCAATAAAAAATTCTAATTGTAGGCCTCAGGTTAAGTCCTGAAACACATTTTTTGGTCCCCATGTGTCTTGTTTCCAAGATGGCAGCACCTGGAAAAACATGCAGTTTGAGTTTTGTGAGAGATGTGAGCTCTGATAGTCAGGACTGCATTGCACCAGCCTGTTTTAGAAGTGGTGGCAATGTTGCTGCAGTTTAAGTGGATGTCTTTTATACTAGGGAATAAGAATGTGTTGGAAACACACATAAGAAAAACACAGGCCATAAGCAGTTTCCATGCAATGAAGTTAAGACACCAACAGTCTCTTTCAACAGCCAAGCCAAAACTTTATTAATATTGTTACAGCAAAATGCTGTTGCTTTCTCTAAAGCTTTTTTTGTCTAAATGTCCCTGAAATTGCATATTTTGATTCCTTCAGGGAGAAAATGGGGAAAATGGACAGTTCTTCCTAGTACCTTCCCAAGTTTGCTGACATCCTTGTAGAAAAAATGCAATCCTTAAAGTAAATTGGAGTTTTAACAAGATTTTACCAATTTCCTTATGAAGGTTGCCTTTTCCTTCACATAATTTCCTGTGGTGAAAATAATCTCAGTGGTCCCTGAACTCTGCTTCCTCATCAGTTAAAGCTCACAGCAAAATCAAGTGCAAAATGTGAGCAGTTAATCCTTACATGTGTAAGATTATTGGGTCTGGTTTGTTGGCTTGTTGGGACTTTTTTTTCTGTTGAGAACCATTTTGCACCATTTTGGTTGCTGCTTCTAATGGCAGCAAATGCAAATGGGATGAACCAAGAGCTTCTTCCTGAGGGGTGGGTGACAAGCACTGTCCCTGCTGGGGCACAACAGGCTGTGGGAGGCTCACAAGCCATTCCTGCAGTGAGGAGTCTGCAGCTGCCCTCCACAGTAAATTAGTGCATTGCTCGTGTTCTGTTTGTTTCCACATCCCCTTCTAAGCTGAACTAAATGTGATCATTAAACTGGACAATTAGTAAATGATGAGCATAGGATGACTGCAGGCAGTCCTTTATCGTAAGGAAAAAGAAGCATCAAAAGCGCTGAGAAAAACAACAAGTAACCGGCAGACCCCAGGCAAGCTTTCCCACAAAGCTCTGCCAATATGCCTCAGCCCTGATTTACAGCACTCCCGTGGCTCCCCTCTGAGCTGTGTCTGCTCCAGAAACTGTCAGTGGTGTGAAACAGCTTTAGGAGTTTTTGCAGGTGGACTCCTCTCTGCTCAGGGCTGCACTGAAGTCTTACGTGTCTCTGGGCTGCAACATAAAAGGCGGAGTGGGGGAAAGCTAACGCATTTTGCAGGAACTGATCCTACTCTCTGCTTTGCCTTAGACTTCCCAAGTGGGTCTGGATAAGGTTTGTCATCTCGCTGTCTAAATTCCTTCTGTGTAGCTTGGGGATGGTAAGAGCAATATTACCTACCTGCTGCATAGCAGGGAGTGTGCTGGTTAATTACTGAGTGTTTATACAGTGGGGTCAGCAGAGAGAGTGCTATATGATAGCTAAATATTAGTATGAAATCACAGCAGATAACTGCACATATCCTCCCTTGTACAGCATGGTGATATTTTATCTTCTTTTTATTTTGAGTCACATTCTCCAAAAGCTGAAAATACTCAGTGTCTGTTTAAAAGAAATATTTCAAAGAACACATGCTGGTTTGAGTTGTTTCCCACTGTGCATAGCACCTGCACACAACCGACACTGGTGAGCTTTTTGCTTTAATAGAAAAGGTAAAATGAAGTGTTACTTCTCTTTAGGTTCTGTTAAAGGGAACACTATTAAAAATACTTGTTCCCTAGCCAACTTTTCCCCCTTTTTTTTTGCAGTTGTATCTGCTTTGGTGTACATCTGTGCCTGAATGTGTTCCTCTTGCCTTTATGCCCTGACAGACATCTCCCACCAGAGGCAGGTTTATGAGACATGTGCCACTTCATTTTTGGAGGGAAAGGGAGGTTTTCATTAAAGATGAGGCCAGTTTCACTTGTCACCACAGATGACACAGTGCCTTCCTGCAGGCAAGGATGAAGCTGGGGTAGGTGAATCAAGGTTGATGGGTCCTCAGCTGACTGTACAGTTCTAGAGGTGACAAACACCTTTTATCACACAGGTCCCCACACTGTTCAGGGTGGAAGGTGGAGCAGTAGCAGCTGCTGCTGCAGTTTTTGGTAGTGTCCCCATAGCAGTGTGTCACCCATCCCAGGGTGGTGGGACAGTTTTCTCTCCTCAAGCACGTCATGGTGTGTTGTTCAAGATGCAGCAGAATGCAAAAGCAGGCGTGGCACCTCTCACTGGGGCTTGGTATCTGAGGCTCGGAGCTGCCAGCTGTAGCATAGTGTAGCACAGACCCTCCTGCTTCAGGGGCAGGATCAGTTGAGGAATTTTTCTTCAAGAAGGAAGGTCAAGAGACACTGCTCTTTACTGGTGACCGGGGAAGTAACTCTCAGATCCAAGCCAAATGCACACAGGAACTCTTATATGTATAGAGCCTTGGGGGATAATATCACTTTCAAACAGAGGGGACAAAACCAAGCTGTTTTCTGTCTCAGCCGCTAAGGGCACCAGGTGGACCAGCAGCTTGGAGAGGTACAGTGAAGGGAAGTGCTGCATGCAGTTTTTGGAAAGGACTCGGTATCGCTGCCTGTAAACAAGCGGACAGGCCACTGTGCCCTACAGTTGTTACAAAGTAAGGAATGATTATGTGAGACAGATGGAGACATACTGGAGGCAGCGTGTGGAAATGGTGTCCATGGGGGCTGGTTTTCCACTGATTCCCTTCCCCTGCCTGGCATAAATTCTGTTGAAAAAATATGAAACACAGTTAGAGAGTGAGTTGTCTCAGGATGATCATTCTCCTTATCCAGTGGGGGAAAGACTAGATGCGACCCAGCCCTGTGAGGGCTGTGGCATGATACTGAGAAAAGCCCTAGTTTCCTCTCGGTGCTGGAGATTTGGCACCTGCAGGAAGGTCCAGGAAGGGTCTGTTGGGTGCTTCAGCAGGTACAGGCACAATCTAGGGTCCTGGTTCCTGTCAGGTGGAACTGATGTGCACCTCTTGGGGGCAGACATCTTACTGACATGTCCATGAGAAGTGCCACCAAACAGAGCTCCGTGTCTCAAAAAATGGCATTTCCACAGGCAGTCAGCCTGCTGACTTGCCCACAGAGGGCTCCCAGAATATCTCGTCTCCTGGGAAGTTTGCCTTCTGCCACTCATAAAAAGATGATTTATTCTTTAAGTCTGCATACATGCCAGCCTTCATTCAGACTCAGACTTTACGTCTCCAACACCTCAGTCACCTGGGCAGCAGTCACTGAATATGTAAGGCCTTTTGAAAACTAGCTGTGTCCTGTGTGAACCATTTCTGTGTAGAAAGAAGGGCACAGGATCCCTCCTAGATCCATGCTGCTGTCTCAGGAGATAGACCTGGGACTACTGGCCACTGCAATAAACAAGAAGTCTGTGACTACTTCCTGACCCCCAGGTTTTGAACTAAAACATGATATCCACAAGTAGTCTGCTGAATTCACTCAGAAAGGTGTGCAGAGATGGACTGGGGGCAGGTACCCCAAGAGGTGTAGTACAGCCTTTCCACCAGAACCCATCTGAGGTGGAAGATGAACCTTGATTCCATCTTGCCCAGACTCCTTGTGGTTGCTTGCTGCAAGCACAACATTTTCTCAGAGTAGTCTCCAGAAGCAATGTCAAAATATAAGAGATAAATAAATCGAACTTTGTGATGCTCTCAGTTAATTTCCAAATATCTAGTATGGATGACTGGTTGATCTGGCATACGGGAGTTTCTTCTCCTAGTGCCCTTTAAGCAAATCAGATGTAGTTCTGAAACCAGTTTTTTAACCTTTCAAAGGCTGCAGGAACAGGTGTGATAGCAAAATTTAAAGTCTTGTTGTATACAGAAACCAAAGTGAATTCTATTGTTATTTCATCTGAATTGTCTCTTTCTCCACTGGAAATGTGAAATAACTTTGTACAATTTTTATTGAATGTATTTTAGTGAGGGATAAACTCAGTCACATTATCTTGGAGGTGCAGCAAGGCAAAAATCTCTATACAGACTGTTACTGCTACTAACAAAATACTGATACAAAATAATTTCTTTTTCATAATGCCCTCAACAGCAATGACTTGGTTGTGTTTCCCGGAGATCCATGAAAGGGTTAAACCAAGTTGCCTGGGCTGACATAGCAAGGAGGCTGGCAGAAGAAACCTTCTGCTGGTACTGCTGATGGTGTTCTCAGCTCCTCTCTACAAACCCAAGCGTGGATTTGACCCAGACTGCAGCTTTGTGCCAGGACAGATGCACCAGTTTAGGCCATGTGATCCCCTCAGATAGTTTTCAAATTTGGCCCCATGGGTGAAAATCTGGCCCACCAAAGCCACTCTGCCGAGCTTTAAAGAAGCCAAGAAAAAGTGTCTCATCCCAATCAGGGATGGGATCCAGGATATAGGAGTCACAAGATCCAGTGTCTAGGAGTAAATAAATAACACAAAAAGCACACACAGAAAACACCTACCAAAAAGACTTGTTAGGAAATTTATCTTTTGCATTTACAGTAGAGAATTTTACTCAGCTGTGAGCGGATGTGTATTAATGGATGGATTTAAAATGACTAAGCTCAGACAGATCACAAATGTATTTTGGCAATGTAATCAACCAAGTAATACTTATGACAGAACATGCTCAATAACACTAATATTTCAAGAGGGCTTTAGAAAAAGATAAGATTTACTAGTTGAGAATAAGAAATAAGATTTGATGTTTAAATGTACAGGGACTTAAACATTTGGATGAGGAGGTAGGAGTAACACTGTAAAAGGTTTTCACAGTTCAAACAAAGAATCCTGAAGTCAGCTCTTAGCAGGATATGCTGAAGTGAATGATGTACACTCATACAATTATGGTGATTTCTGTACATGTGCAAGAGCCAAGCTGCTGCATAATTTTTGTGCAGTTGTAGTCAGTTGTGGCTTTTGCTGGTAGCTAAATTTTTGATTGTTCACAATACCTTATAGACACTGGTTTGAACTGTTCTGTGGCTACCATGATGTTACCTCTACTGGATGTAAGTAACAACAAGGCTCTCAGTCCCAACAAGGTTCAAGTCCATGTGAATTAGTTGGCATCACTAGAGTATCTGATCACAAGCTGAGGAGGCAGAATCTTTAGGTTCCACTACAGGATGCAAGTAGTGTCATCTTTTTGGAGAGATGAAGCTAGAAGTGGCTGGAGGGCCAAGTCAGGATAAAGTCCAGTCACAGAGCTGTGGGGCTAAGTTAAGACTAGAAGAGTTTGTACCAACAGAACAATGCCAGTTGCAATCAGATTTTTAGATGCATTCATGCTTAGTCGCATGTAAAAGAAATGAACTTATCCTTTAAGAAAAGTCCCATTAAAAACCAGAGGCATAAACCTCACAAAAAGAGCAACATTGGGTTTTTATATTTTGCTTTGGGTTTAACAAGCCTGAGCAAGTACTGCAAAATGCATTATTCAAAGCACTGTCTGAAATTTCTGCTGTCTTGTTATTATAAACACACACTTCTCTCTGTGCTGCCAGCAGATGTGGTATGGTAAAGACTGACTATCAAGTGCTTTCATGGAAATAATGAATTTTGCTGTGTCTACAGCTACCCAGAAGAATTAGTGTATGTGTTAGGGCCTGGATACATTCCACTAAATTTTAGGCAACTAGCCTGAAGTGTCTCTGTTAGGAGTTCAGTTTCAATATGAATATCAATTCCAAATGAATAAAAGGCTTATTCTAGAAAGCAGTTTATCTTAAATCTGAATGGCTCTGAGCACCTGGTTCTTTCACATATGTGAATGCAAATGGTTTCTGAGTAATTGCACAGGAGAAAGGTTTCCTGACTCATGATGGGCCTGGCCCTGCTGCTGCCCAGACCGGGGACTGGCTGGAACACACTTGTCTCCCTTCTGCACACTGGAAAGTGTCCCATGGCAACAGCTCAGGCACCACCAGAGTTTTAACTTTGGGAGCTTATCTCAATACCCAATATGTGACAGAATGGTGCTTCAGAGGTCCTTATTCCAAAAGCTACCTCCATCCAGATGAGATCATCTTTGCACTTTGTAACCTCATTACAGTTCTGAATTTGGCTGAGTTTACTGCCGCACTAAAACTACCCATGGGCACATGGGGTACCAACAGGTACTCAGGGTCTTAATTAGCAAATAATTTTGATAGTAGCATAGCACATAGGGATTGCTAAGCACAGAAAATCTGCAAAAAAACCATTAAAGCATACTTCACCTAAGAAGTCATTCACTGCAAACTATTCTCTACCCTCTACACTTCGCTGTGCAAAGCTGAGCAGCGCCTCACACTGCAAGCAAGAGGTTCTCAAGTGGAGCAGAAGAGGAATTCCACCCCAAACAAATCCCCTCACAGTGATTTGTCAAAGATTAGAAGCCCTCAAGCTAGGTAGAGTTTGAAGGAATGGGCTTTGGCTAGCTCTCACTATTAAGTTTTGAAGGAAGGAAGAATGGAAGCGAATGATGCCTGGTAAATGGAGGTAGGCATTAACATCTGAAGGAACTGGGAAATGTGGGTACAGTGGGTGTCATTAGGAAGAGGGAGCAATAAGATGTTGTGTTCTGCATGGGTGGTCAGGATACCATGTAAACTCTTTAAAATTATTCAGTGAGGGAACAAAATTAAAAGCACAACTTTATTACAGATGGCAAATATGGTTATATGAGATATGGGTTATACTTAATTGAGTGACTGATTATTTTTCAAAATATAGTTACCACAATAACTATGGAAAGGGAGAGATATTTTACAGCTGAATTTCAAAGACATTCAGTAGACTAATTTCTCAGATTATGAATGGATATTTTGAAAATATTCAGAAGAATGTTCAAGAGAAAACTGGGTCAAAAGGGTAAGTTTAAAAAAAATCGATCTACTTGCTATTTTTGAGTGTTTACAATTTTTCAGATTTCAAAAACACAATTCTCTTCACATTTTCAAACTGTTCATATTTTCTCTGAATAAAATGTGGTCACATTTTTGATTGTAAATTGATATTTACACAAATTGATATTTACACAGCTAACATCAATAGAAAAAGGAGTGTTTCAGAGTGTGATAGTCAGGATTCACCCTAACTCTGGCTTTTACTGCTGTGCTGAAATGAAACTCCACACATTTCACATGTCCTAGTGCCCCCTTTGCCTGTGATGTGTGAAGACAAATTAGTCATTGATCTCTACCTGTAATGAAATAATTCACCTAGTAGGAAGCTGAGGTCCAAGGAAGAAGTTGTGTTGAGCAGTGGCCAAGTGAGATTGGCTTTGGACTGTGGTGCAAGCTTTGGCCCAGCTGTGAGAAATGGTACAGATATGAATTACAAACCTCTGCTTCATTCTTTGCAGAGAAAATTTGATTTAAAAGAATATAGTTCTAATGCAGAAATAGAATGAAATTTTAGCATATGGATATTGTTTTTCCCAATCTCAAGTAGATAATTTAACTTAATGCTAAGTGGACATTCAAAGACATTTGTCACTATAAGAATGAAAAAAATGAATCAAGACTGTGGAATTTATTAACAGTCACTTTTCCTCGCTTTTACTTTGAAATTTGCCATGAATGGTAGCCACTTTCCAAAGTATTGGGCAGTAAGTTTCATTCTTTAATTTAATATCTGGTATTCTAAAACTACAGGGTTTGAATATGCAATTCTTCTTCAATGATTCCCCACACAACTGCCATCTTACAATGTTTGCTAGCAAGAACTAGCAGATCAGCTTTTTGTTTTTATTAAAGAGCTTCCCTGTGAAATAAAAAAAAAATCATCATGAAAGATGGTTGAGTCGTAAAACACAGGAAAAAGCAAAATGGAAAACATAATACTGTTTCCCTAAAATTCCAACAACATTTGGAAAATATTAGGAAATAAAAAATTTGGAAATATGATGCTCCAGACCATGGGAAATAGGTGGATTTGGAACTGATAAAAACTAATGTAGCTCTGTTTAAATTAATCCAAATTTGTGACATATGATGATCTGGCCCAGAGGTAATATCTTCTAAATAATATTTTTTCTTATTTTTGACTCTGTTGATGAAGTCACTGCTCTGCGCCAAAGTATCAGCGTGTTTTGAAATGAATCCTTCATTTCGGAGGAGGACACATTCCTTGTTACATTAGCCCTTTAGATTCCTGAAAAGTGTTACCCTTTGCATTTCAAATTGAAGGGTGGATTTAGATGCTAGTTTGCTGTTTGCCATTTTATTTTACATGCTCTGCCAGTCCATTATGCTGATCTGACAGGGAACCAAAATTATGCACAATATTTTTATAGGCAGGACAGACTCTGCAGTTCATCTAAAGAGCCACTTCCAGGGAGATACCCCTGGCTGGGAATCTCCCTGCTGTCGGTGCTGGGCTCTTTCCCAGTCTCTGGGAGCCAGATCTGTCTGACATGGGAGGAGGAAGCACAAACCATCTGGCAAGTCAGCTTTTTGAACAGAAGAGACTAGTTAATTGAAGAGAAGCAGGAGTTTTATCTTTGGCTTCTGAGAACATACAAATTACTTGATTTACCAGGGATTATTGGCTGGAAGAGGGCACCATTTAAGAGGACAGGTTCAGGATATTTTGCCAATAACACTTACGATATGGAGAAGGTGAAATAGGAAAAAATAAGACTAAGGTCAGTAGTACAAAATGCATGGTCAGTTACTCAGCATAAGCAATCTGTGAAAAGTGGGAGCTCATGATATGACTATAACATCATACGAGGGCAGTGTATTAGTTTCAGAATAATTACAATGCTTTGAAGCCATAACAGCATGAAAACTGTAAAGGTGAGGCATTTGCAGGACAGGTGTGAAATGCTGCTATACTGCACAGGTGTCTGCCAAGTGTTCACCTGAGAGGACAGACACTGTCCAAGCCATCTATGAGAAGGGATGGTGAGTTAAGAGCAAAAAAGGGGTAGGGGAACTCTGGAAGAGAGATATAAGAGAAGACCTAGAGAATGTTTTTCATTTCATTAAAAAAAATAAATTAAAATGCCTGAAGGGGGGTGTAAAATTATCTACAAAGAGGCATAAAGAATAAAGGAGAGACACTTATTTGAGTCATAGTCTGTACTGATTTGAGAATGATTGCCTATAAATTGATTTTGAATGAATTTGTGAACATATATAGGCAGGCTGTTTGTAGCCATGAAGGTGGGAAAGCTCTGGAAGAGCCCCTCCACAGCTGTTGTGCGGGTGGCAGCTGTGCTGCTCAGGTGGATGTTGCTGCATTCATGGGAGGGTCCAAGAATGAAACCAACTCAATGGCTCCAGCAGTCTCATGTGCCTGTTCCCTCAAAGTTTAAAATATCCCTTAGTTGAAATCTACCATGTGTCCATAAAAATTGAAATTTTAGGATACTTAGATTACACAGTACATTACCAAAGGAAAGCTACTGCTAGGGTACCCAGTCTAATTCATCCCTGGGGCAAATACCTTGCTGCTGCTGGGCTGGACTCTGACTGCTGCAATACGAAGGCTGGCAACCCAGGGATGGCACAAAACTGAGGAGCAATTCCCCCTGCCTCCAACAAAAATCCCTAAAATCAAAACAAACAAAACAAAACCACAAAAAGTCAAAAAAACCCTCACCATCACATGAGATACCCCTGGGACAAACAACCCACAACTCACATGGGCTCATCACTGCAAGGTCTGAACTGCAGAAAATGCATCAAGTGGCATGGATAGGCTCATGACACTTTGCTGATAATGCCTTGAAATAGAGTAGAAGCCAATGACATGTAAGTGATGCAGGCTCTGTTTCTCTTTGCTTTTGTGTTTCCCTTTAATGTCCACTGATCCTGGCCCCTGAAGCCTAACTTAAGAGCAATTTGTCCTTACTTCCATTGAAACTGCTATACTTTAATTTTATCTGTGTAGCTTTACCATAATTTCTTGCATTTGCCATGTGAACGGAGGTGGCTGTCACACAGATGGATGAGGAAAAAAAACAGAAAAATATAATATATTTTCAGTCCCATATGGGGCTGTTATAATAGCAGGAAAGAGGACACAGTAGTAAAATCCTTCAGACATGAAAAGGTCTAAGACATAAATCTTCAGATGTGTGAAGATTTATTTGACTTTATCTGTGTTACAGAGTTCAGCTTGTGCCACTCTTTGTGAAGCATCATGTTTGAAATCCTTCGGACAGACCCTGTATTAAGTGATATCAGTGTAAATATGTAGTAAATACATTTATTACAGTGGATTTTCTTATTCCAGAGTGATACAGCAATACTTGGGATGACCTGAGATGTCTATAGAGAAACTTATCATGAGAAAGTCTAATTAAACTGTGCCACCTCTTCCTTCAGTAATTTTGAGATGGCCTAAATGACCTGCCATTTTTAAAATGATTAGCAGGTTTTGATAAAACCAGTTGAGACAGTGCTGAATGTTTCAAATCTATCTACCCAAAACATTTTGCTGTTTTATATTTTACCCATCCAGTTTCTCCAGCCCCACTTTCCTGCTCTTACCCACAGCCATTATACCTCCTGTCAGAAGTCAACCCTGATTTTGATCTTATTTATGTTGTACTGGTAACAGCTCAACTCTTGACTCCATGGTGAGATATGGCCATTCACACATTATGCAGCAAATCTATGGACCTGGTGAAGTCCCAGTGGTATCCTGATAGCTGAAGAAAGGAGCGGAATTTTTAAATGTGCTTTCTCAGACAACAAATCTTTTCAATTATCCAGCCATAGCCCCACCATGATTCAACAGGGTAACCATTCCCTCTGCTCAGTTTGAGAAGAAGGATCTCCTGCAACACTCAGACATTTTCTTTTCTTTTTGTTTTTCAGTTGTAACATCCCACTTTATCTGTCAAGAGCCAATGTGTCAGTGATATGTTGACGTTTCTAGAAAATTGTAGGGAAAGAAAATTCTCTTTTGGCTGAGACACAGCTCAGGAATCCTGGTTCTCCCACAGAAATAGAATAAGGATCCAAGATTGGGTGCAATTGTAAGAGTGAGCCTGTGGATTTGGAAATAGAATTGCACTTCCTTGGCTACACACTCTGCTGTAGACTTTCAGAGCTCTGAAGAGACTAAGGTTTTGCTGAACTGGAAAACTACACTAACTTAACCGCTGGGACAGAGACAACATACCCAGGCTTGCTTAGAGGATTTGGGAACAAGGTTTTTATTTTAACTTGAAGACACACAGAGGGGCACTAGCTCTCACTAGCTGCCCCAGTCACTATCTCTGCTATATATATAGAGTAGAAGGGTGACTTTCAAAGCCTGATGGCATACACTGAGTGGGTTTTTGACTCACTTATACATACTGATGCTTCTCATCTACATCATTCCAGGATGCTGACTGCTGCTGAGGAGCCTGAGTGTGCTTCCTGCCGTAAACTCACAATTCAACCAAAATGCATAAGACTGGAAGGGGCCTATGGAAAAAGTAACAACGTGACTCTTCTGGATATTTAAGCTCATTTCTTCTTCCTTTTTAATTAGACTCAGCTTTTTTTTTTTGTTTGTTTTGCCTTTTTTTTTTTTTTTAATAATCCTATATTGTGTATTTTTGGAGAGCTGTTCTAAATAGGACAAGGTAATGTTACATGAAGACAGACCAGGCTTTTTGTTGTACCCTCAACAAGTTTGCTTTTCCAAGGAACATTAGGGCTGAAATGAGTCTGGTTTTCTCCCAAAACCATGTCCATCTTCAAGCCTTTGCTTCACTAATGCATACAGCTGCAACCAGTCCATTTCTCCACCTTTGTGCCTGTGGTCAGGGATGGACCTTGAGGGTGACTGTGCTTCTCAGGCAGGATCTTGCTCTGGGCAGCAGCTTCCAACTACTTCTGTTCTCACTATGCAGAGGCACCTAATTGCTACTTGCCTTTAACCCAAGCAAAAACTAATTTTCATGCCTGGGACTGATCCCTAAAGTTGAACCACATGTTTAACAGCTGCCATTAGTTGCTTTCAGTGTAACAATGGGTTAGTTTTTGGCAAGGTCTGGAGAGAGAGCAGCTATGCAACAGGGAAAGAAAGAGTGTCCTCAAGTGCCCTTGTACTGATTCACATTAGTCCTATATTGATTCATTTATGAGTTATGCATTTTTAAAAGAGTTCTGCACTGCTAGAAGCTCAGCACACTGCATTTTTCACAGAAAAAAAGCTGTGCCTAGGAAAATTTGTGTTAGGTTCTGCGAGAATGTGTTAACCTGGTCCGCTCAGTGACATGCACTTGGGACAGTAAAGCTCTTGAACAAGGCTGAGGGCCTGGAAAGTTCCTGTCTGCAGCAGGCGAGGCTTGCAGTGCTGGCAGCTGCCTGGCCACGCTTCCAGGATGTCTCTGGGTTGGGTGGGAAGCCAAGGGAGTTATGCAGTGCTAGTGTGGGCTTCCCAGAGCAAAGACCTGGCCAGGCTGTGGTGGGACTGTTGACCCTAGGGAGCCAAACAGTGCCTGTGCAAGGGCAACACTGTGGGAAGACTTCCCCTCTTACAGCTCTCCAAATGTCCATCCCCCAGTGCCAGGAGGATGAATGGCAGCTGAGCTGATCATTCAAAGGGGAAGATAAAAGAACAGGGGGATGCACTGACCCTGCTGTGCAAAGGAGCAGGAGAGGGGCCTTGGTCAGGAGACAGGGCACAGGCTCATGCACCAATTCCTGCTTTTTGACAAGTGATTCAAGTCTGCAGTGGCCCAGCAGCAGATTGTCCGCACGTTTCTAGTGCCCAGTTAATGCAATGCAATTGAAGTCATCTTTGCTAACAGTCTGAGAGCTCTTGCAAGAGGTCACCTCTCCTTCCCCTTGCCCTGGGTTATCCCTGAGTCTATCAGCAGCTCCTGCCACTCAGCTGGTCTGTGGTGGCTTGCGGATGTGTGACTCTTGGGTGACTGACAATCTCAGTGCTGTGACATTCTGCTTCAAGAGCCATGTGGCACAGTGGGAGCAGCAAGCAAAAGGGAGCTGCAAGCTAGACCTTAAATACAAGCACGTGCATTAATCTATAAATGCAGGTATGCATATATTATTTATATGCTATATTTATACAGTAAATCCATATTTACATGTAAATGTAGTATAACTACATATAGACACCCACACTCACTATGTATACAGATATGGATATGAATACATGTGTATGTATGTGTGTATGTGTGCATATAGGTACACCTGAACAGCACATAAACTAGATGTTCAAATTCAGAGTATTTAAACTCAGAGTGCTCATGATGGGGCTGAATTACGTGAGGATTTATGTTTATCAACTCTTCTTGAGTACCCCTTTGCCAAAGGAATGAGAGCAGAGTTTGGCTAGAGCAAGTAGGGTTAACTAAGCTGATAACTCCTCTGAGAAAATCTCAAGCCAAAGAAAGTCAAAAGGGGGTGGAGGAATGGAGGGGAAGATATATGAATGATTGAAGTATCTAAAAGGAAATCAGTGATTTTGAACCCTCAGAGCTGGAAACAATTAGTGGCTGGCTGGCAATTCAGAAGAATCAATAAGAGAAGGATGCGGTTCCTAATAACTCAAAAATAAAATCTGCTGATAAGTTAAGAAGAAGCTATAGGAGGAAAAAGAGGTGAATAGGATACTAAATCTGTTAACAATTATTGTCAGTGCCAACACTGGCTTGGAAGAGTCACGTTTGTTCTATCACCTCCACCCAGACAATTATAACAATATGTATTCACCAGGCTCTCATGACAGGAGCACCCACCAATCCCATTAGCGCTAAGGAGCTGCTGGCATTTGTTTTTATTTTAATTTATCACTCAGCTGTTTCAAATCATATAAAGCTAAAACTTGGCTTACAAGTTGTCCTTTGCAATGCTAATCGTTTGTGCTTACTGCATATGTGCCTGTGTGATATGTATATTTTCTGAATAGTAAAACTGGCATGGAAAATTCCCAGTTTGGGTATGAAATGTCCTCTCTGGCCGTTTACTGTAAAGGTTGGACATGTTAAAGCTATTGTCATACATTTACTCCCCAGACAGGAGCCTGCCAGATGAAGCAAACTAGCTGGGTCTAGTTCACCACCACTTTACAATTAACAAGCTAACCCAGAGCAGTAGCTCAGATTGTATGTATATAGGGTCATCCTACTCCAAGGCAAAGTGATAATGTCCATGTGATTTCCTTAATTTCTCTAGTCTGGTGACAAACAGCACAGGCATGTGATAAATTGCATTTATTTTTCACCTTTTGACCTCCTCACTTGTTTCTGCCCACTAATCGATTTCTGCTGGGACCACTTCTGGCATTAGAAACTTCTGAGCAGCACTGAAACAGCCAATGCTCAAAAAAGAGCCCTGTCACAGATGGTTTCCTTCTTCCCTTTGTAAACACAGAGTTTCCCTTTTTATCCTCCTCTTCGAAATTACACTAGTTCACAAGAGAGACCAGTGACAGCTACAAGGATATTGTGGCTGGGGATCTGGCTTATCAGCCAGAACCATGTCCAATGCTGTTTGAGGTCTTTCAGTTGGAGGTACTGGTATAAAATTATTCTTGTATAAAAAGGCAATACCTTGAGAAGTGCTTTTTCTAGAACGTGGTAGAAACAAGATATATGGTGGCTTGCTCTGGAATAAATATTGTTACAAAAATCACTCATGCCTTCAATGCTTCAGAAGAATTTTGCTAGTTTTGGCCCCAGTCCTGTAATATGCTCTTTATGGGCAAGAAGTCCCTCCTCACAGACTAACTGAAAGATTGGAGCTGTATTTGGACCGTACAGTTGAAAGTATTCAGCTGCTTCTCAGCACTGATGAGCTGCTTTCCATTTCCATCTAACTTAACTGTGCAAGTTCCATTGTAACTCAGAGGCTGGGAATTTGCATTCTGTTTGCTCTAAGACATAAATGTGCAGCACTGGGTCCCAGAGCTCAGCGCAGGGCTAGGGATGGGCGGTCAGCTCCTGGCTTCTTTCTTCCAGTGCCCTACCTTGAATGATTTTCATCCTCCCCAGCTTTTACCTGTTTATCTCTTCATCCTGATATGACAAAGGAATAATTGCAGTTATATAAACTTGCAACAAATAATTTTATGCTCTGCTGGGAAGATGAGGAGTACTATCAGTACTCCAGGTGCCAGTGGAAATGATGGGTACGGATCAGGTCCTGATTCCAGATGGGAGGCTCTGAGAGAAGACAATTTGTGCACAGCCAATTTGTGTGCTGGTGGAGCAACTGCTTCCTTGGTATGCAAGTGTTCAAGAGACTTTCTGTCAACTGTGCAGCAAACTCAGGCTCTCTTTTACACTCTCAGAGAGCCCAGACTCTGTACGACACTGTTGTAAACAGTATTTTGGATTTCATTTTCATTGAGACTGACTGCACATTGTGAGCCTTCACCCACTGCAGCCAACCCATACAGCCCCTCTGCCCATCTCATGCCCAGCTGAGTCAGATTTCTTAAATAAGCTCATAAACCCAATTGTTATCATTTCATACAACCAATTTTTGTATTTTGCAGAATCAACCTATACTCATCTGTACAGCAAACAGCACAGTTTTTTGAAAGAATCACAGGCCAATCAGTCCTTCAGTAGCCCAACAAACAAGCAAAACTCAACTAAATCACCCTGACCATTTTCCTGCCTCATTTTCCTCCATGCTCCTAAACAGTCTATGGAGTTAGATTTCTGAGTTGATTTTGCCTTTGAACCAGGCAGTTTTCTGCTTCATTCAGCTATTTTCACACTGAAAACAAACCTCTTGCCATGAATGGCTTCAGTCTCGTCAGTCATTGTTGACACTGACTTCCTTGTTCTTTGGTTCTGTTCCTGGTTCTCAAGCCATTTTCCTACAGATATCCTGGACCATGGACATTGCATACATCCAGCTCAGCTTTTGTCTGAGTGATGACACCTTATTCCCAAGGATTCTGGCCTGGGGGAGGTATCCCACAGGCAGTCCTAGGAGTGTAAGGCTGAGCCTACCTAACCATTGTCATACAAGGGAAAACATTTTTGGAGGAAGAGCTCTTACTCAGAAGAATTTCGGCATGGAGGTTCCCAGCCAGAGCAGCACCAATTCTCATTGCATTTAGAGGATGTTTGCATGAGGCTGAAAAATTAGAGCATTTTTCTACATACCTGTAAACTGGAGCACATTAAAGGGAGGAAATATATGCATTGACCTATAAGGACTTTGTTTAGCTCTGATTTATTAAAGGTCACTCAGCATGAAATGGTTAAAAAAAATCTCATGTCTGAGAAGTGTGTTTGGATTTTTTGAGATACATTGCCCTAGCTGGATAGATACAATTCCTTTGGACTTCAGGAATGTATTTGGTGCTGTACCACATATCAGTGCATTCTCAGTAAGTCAGAAAGCATTACAGGGATGATGAGGCAGGAACTGTCAAAGCAAATGGTTCAGCAGTAGTTCGGGACACCCAAAACCTGCAGAATAAAAGAAAAAGCATGAGATACTCACACATTTCTTTTTTTTTCTAACTATGCAAATGTTCAAAACCTACCTATTGTCCAAGATTTTGAAAATTAATTCTGAAAACTTGGACTAAGGGATGATTTCTTGTATATTTGCATTGTGCTGAGTAAAAGTGTTAGGTGCTGCTTGGTTCCAAGCAAATGACTTGTGTTCCTGGAGCTTGTCAGTGTCAGGGCATGGCAGACCCTGCTAGCTTTGTCCCTGTGCTTCTCTGGCCTGCCCTGGGGCAGGCAGAGAGCTGCAATACACCAGCCAAGTGGCTTCTCTCTCCCACGCTTCAGAGGGGAAGTATCGGATTGTCAGGCACAGTCCAGTCAGTGCTCTGCTCCTGGGATAGTGCAACCACATACTGTCCTTATTTGGGCTGGATTGCAGGGTTGCAAACCAGTCCTTGGACTTTTTTTTTTGCCTTTTAACAAGTTCATTTTGGTGAGACACTTTTTTCCCCCTGTAAGAAAAAAACCCACAAATATTTTTAGAGCTGGTTAAATTATTGTTATGAACAGATTGTCCAATGAATTTTGGCCTTTTCCTGAATGTGAGTCACTCACAACCTTATTTCAGTGGATGAATTTGTTATTCATAAATACTGAAGGAATAGTTTATGCAAAGGAACTTCAGTCTCTGGGTTTTTCCAGGACTGCTTGGTTTTTTTAAATTAGCATCTGCTTTTCCTGGTCCAACATTGTTTATCTATATTATGAAGATCTGTATCATGACTATAAATAGTAATAAAGGACTTTGAACATATGAATTGCAGCTAAAAATATTTGAAGAAATAGAAAATAAAAATGCACCACTACTTGTGGTAAAGTCCAGTGAACATTTGGCTTCAGATATTTTTGTGGATACGGCTGTAAACCATTGCAAACATAGAGCAGTATCATTCAACAGATCACATCAAGTGTATCTAGGCACAAAACAATTGGTTTGTATACCCAGAAAGAGATCTGGACACCCAAAGTTCCTCCAGGAGTTGAACTCCAGCACAGTACATGGACTCACTCCAAGTGTCCTTGTTTGGCTTCAAGTTTTCTAGATCATTAGAGTTTTTTCCTTCCTTCTACCCAGACCTAGTCTGAGCAGGTTGGTGCTTGCTCCTGGCATAAACTGGATCAGCAATTAAAGTTAGGTATGATTTAGGATTTGAACATCTGAGTCTAGTAGACCAAGATAACTGCTGGACCATAGAAAAATGTCAAGGCTAGGACGAAGATGGGGCAACCCCCACTATCAATACAGACTTGGGATGAAGGAATTGAGAGCAGCCCTGCAGAGAAGGACATGGGAGTACTGGTGGGTGAAAAGTTGAATGTGAGCTGGTAATGTGTGCTCATAGCCCAGAAAGACAGTTGTAGCCTGGGCTGCATCAGAAGTGTGACCTTCAAGCCAAGGAAGGGGATTCTGCCCCTCTACTCCCCTGTAGTGAGACCCACCTGGTGTGTTGCATCCAGCTCTGGGTTCTTTGGCATGGAAGGACAGGAACCTGGTGGAACAGGTCCAGAAGAGAGTCAGAAAAATGATCACAAGAATGAGACATCTCTTCTATGAGAAAACACTGAAAGAACTGTGATTGTTCAATCTGGAGAAGTGAAGGCTCTGGGAAGCTCTTTTTGTGATCCTTTATGGGAGGGAAAAAGGTGGGGACAAACTCTTTAGCAGAGACTGTTGTATTGGATAAGGGGTAACACTTTTACAGTAAAGAGGTTAGATTCAGACTAGATAAATAGAAGGAATTTTTTTATGGTGAGTGGTTAAACTCACCACAGGTTGCCCAGAAAGGTGGTAGATGGCCTGTCCCTGGAAACATTCAAGGTCAGGTGGAATGGGGCACTGAGAAACCTGACCAAGTTGAGATGTCCATGCTCATTACATGGGAGCTGAGCTAGATGACCTTTAATGGTTCCTTCCAACCCAAACCAAACAACTGTATTTTTACAAAGTGTTGGTGGGTTATGGTTAAAGATGCTGTTTGGGTCATTGACAGATGCAGGCCTACTCTATGTGCCAGAGCCTACATGTAGAGCGGGGGAGTTACAGCAATGACCATATTTCCATAGCCAAAAATATCTTTACTCACCCTCGTCTAAGCTACATGCTAATGATCCCAAACTGACCTCTGTCAGCAGAGAATTTACAGAGGCTGAGGGCTTTTGGAGTAAAAGTATCTCTTTAGTGCTTGGTATCACAAATCCCAATCCTGAACTTAATCCAGAGCAGCCCTAGCAGTCCCATGAGTCACACTCACCACTTCAGACAGCAGGTTTAAAATAAGCTTTGTGAACACTCTACAATTAGCAATTACCTAAGCTTTTGAGATCCTACTTCCATAAACCCTACCCAGAAACTCTTGAATTGCCTGCTTCACCTGAAAAAAGGTAACTTGAAACTTACTTTAGAGTAGCTCAGTGGAGCAGGCAAGATCCATCTATACGTGTGGACGTGTTTTGAATATCCTCCAACAGCACTTCACTGCAAATAACGTCAAAATTATTTTAAGTTAATACCTTTGAAAACTATCCTTCAGCATGAACAAGGCATATCTTCTAAGTGCTAATTAAATTACCACCTGTGTTTACTCTTTCAAGCTGTTTTCCTTGCTCAAGGCGACTTTCAGTCAATTTGCAGCCAACACCATGTTGCATGGGAATGTTGATCAGCCAGAGTAAGTCTCTGCAGAGGGATCTTCACAGACTGGATTGATGGGCTGAGGACAACAGCAAGAGTTTCAATAAGGCTGAGTTCAAGGTCCTGAACTTGGGTCACAGTAAACCCAGGCATGGGGAAGAGTGTCTTGAAAGTGGTCAATAGGAAAAGGATCTGGGGGTGCTGGTGGGCATGAGCCAGTGTGTGTGCCCTGGTGGCCAAGAAGGCCAATGACACCCTGGTCTGTATCAGAAATAGTGTGGCCATCAGAACCAGAGCAGGGATTGTCCCTCTGTACTGGGCACTGGTGAGGCCACACCTTGAGTGCTGTGTCCAGTTCTTGTCCTCCCTACAAGAAGGACATTGAGGGGCTGGAGCATTTACAGAGAAGGGCAACAGAGCTGGTGAAGGGTCTGGAGCACAAGACCTTTGAGGAGAGGCTGAGGGAGCTGGGGGTGTTAATTCTGGAGAAAATGAGGCTCAGGCAGGAGTGACCATATTGCTCTCCACAACGACCTAAAAGGAGGTTGGAACCAGGTGGGGGATGGACTCTTCTGTCATGTCTCAAGTGAAAAGGACAAGAGTGAATGGCTGGGGGAGATTCAGATTAGATATTAGAAAGAATTTTTTCTCTGAAAGAGTAGTTAGCATTGAAATTGGCTGCCCAGAGAGACGGTGGATTCACCATCTCTGGAAGTGTTCAATGGTCTCTGAATGTAGCAGTTGAGGATATGATTTAGGGGTGATTATGATGGTGCTAGGATGATGTTGCACTAGATGATCTTAAAGGTATCTTCCAACCTTGATGATTCTGTCTCACCTTCTATACAGTTAAAAAATTACAACAAAATAAAAGATTATATTTATATAGGGGTTCTATCCTAAAAGATTTTATAATAATTTATGGATTGAATTTCATAGATTAAATTTGAATTATTAGCTTATACATTACTTGTTCTTCCTTTCCAAAGAATTATGGATAGAGGATTTCAGCAAGGATGTAATTGATTAGGGTGTTTTCATCTGCTGGTCATATATTTCTCTCTCTTATGATTAAATACTTTTTTTTATTTGGTAGCTCAGAGAAGGCAAATACTAAAGATAAGATGGAAAGAGCGTGACTTCATAGTTTTGAGAAATAGCCAGAAAACTAGCTTTGATGAAGAAAATTTAGGCCACCTAGTAGGCATCAGAAACTGAAAGCATCAATCAAAGTGCACCTAATTTTCCAATTAGGAAATTGTCATCTAGGAGTTATTGTTAAACTTTAATGGCATTATAATGTTATTGATGCTGTCCTAATAGTGCCCTTAAGGCAGTGACTTGCCCTAATCATTTCAAGGAAACATAGGGAGAAACTGAACCAAAAGACTTTAGAAAAACAGAGGGCTACTAAAAGAGCTGACAAAAAAATCTGCACTATGTCAATTCTTCTGATATTTGGAGTTGGCCAAGCCAATTCTCACCTCCTCTGGGGCCTGGGAGTTTAGCACTGCAATTAAGGAAAAAGTAATGCAGTTTATCCTTACATTTAGGCTCATATGAAGGTTTTTATTCCATACAACCTCAAATTTCCTTCTTTTGCCAGTCTTCTTGCCATATTGTCCAGTCCAGATGAGTGTTAATCTTCAACATCACACTTAAGTCTATGTTTTTTTATGTTTCCTTATTTTGCTCCTCCACACTGCTGCCCACAGCAGGCTACCTGTGACAAATCTTTGAGATGAAACCTTGCTCATAAAATGTGGAATGTGCTTTCTCAGGAGATTATTCCTAATCAGTATTTTCTCTTAGCACTGTTAAACATCTTTTTTCTAGAATCCATTTAATAAAGAAGATCTGTAGTGTTTCATCTTACATGTTGGCATTTAATCATGTATCAGATACAAATGTCATGTACCACATTGGCTGGTGCTTCATCCTGCCAGAAATACATTGCCTGACTTCTCTAAACCAAGCAGATGGATTCTTAATATTTACCATTTAATGTCTCACTTTAACAAGTACCAGTAACAGTCAGATCTTCAGTACTCCCTCGGCGATACTATTTGTGTATATCACAAGTGGGCAGATGCCAGAACAAAGATAGGTGCACAAGTCAAATTATCTGACATACCCATAGCCTTTGACATGCTTATCTTATGACATAATTGCAGGTCTGAAATTCTGCTGAACCCACTGCTACACCAAATAAATCTTCAGTGCTGTGAGTAATATCATTACTACAGATCTTGCTCCGTATATCTAGAAATTTGTGACTGACTGCTTTAAGGAAGAGTTTGGATGTTTTCCAGGTGACCTGCATACTTCTATATAAATGTATATGTCTCTTTAAAGAGTACCTTCCACTGTGAAGCTGACCAGAGAATCTGTGAAAATGTTAAATTTATTAAGAGTGCGTTGACTGCTTTCTTTAGCTATGTGAAACTTTTATGGATGATCCTTCAAATCTGGCTGCTGGTTGGATTCCAGATATTATATGTACCTACGTATGGTTATGATAATACAGCTACAGGATTTGCTGTAGGAGATATGAGGGGAGCTGCACATGACTGCACGCACGACTCAAGCCTGCGGCAGTATGGAGGGCCAGAATCAGACCCAAATTCTAAACCAGATTTCAGTTACATTAGCTGTAAGACTGCAGTTTCACAGATTCAATGAAAAATGTAACAGCCTGGTAGGCGGTTTTTAAGGGCTTTTTTCCTTTCAATAATCTTAATGCACTTTATAGTGCTGAAGTACATTACAGCTCTTCTGACTGAAGGGTTTTATGAAGCAGACTAACACCAGTAGTACCAGAACATACACCTTGGAAAGCAATGTACAGAAAACACAGCCATCCTACGATTGTCTGGAAGGAAGAAACACACCAAGACCTTAGGGCAAGATCTAGAATATGTCATATACACTTGCAAGTTCTGGTGAGTTAAGTAGAAAGACAGTACCAAAATCACCTCCACCCAAGAGGTTGCTGCCAATACCTGATTGCATGGACTTGTGTAATCAGCAATGTTAAAAAAAATACAACTAGTATTTTCTGACTTTCATTATCTCACATTTGAGGCCCTGTGTATGCTGCATTAGGGCTAGAATCAGAACTGTATATTTATAATATTTCTTTATGATTGCAAATTATGATGTTATACTAAAATATATTTCTTGATCATAAGGTATTTTATTTTATTTTATTTTATTTTATTTGGGGATAAATATTTATATTTTATTTATTTTATTTTATTTGGGTGTGTATCCCAACCAGCTATAGTGCTTAGACATTGCTTAGTTCTCCCTACCTACTTGTCGTAATAAAATTATGAAAATAAAAAAAAAAATATAAAAAACTCTCAGTAATTTCTTGAAGAAGTACTTTGAAGTCATTACATCACAGAGCAGAAATTAAAAACATTTTGGTATCATGAGGTACTGAAATGAAGTAGTGAAATTTTCTGAAAGGTTCATATTAAGTTCTGGAGTCATAGGGAGTAACTAACAGGAGCAGAATGGAAGGAGTAAGACAACAACTTCTGCTGTTGAAATTATTTGAAAGTCAAAATGCAAAAGTAAAGAAATAAAAATTAGAATTTAGGTAAGTTTTGACTAGGAAATGAAACAAAATAAGTGTTTGCACAATACTCTTAGGCATTTGGCGTGACTCTTGGGGATGGTCTTGTGCACTGCCAGGAGTGACCTGATGATCCTTGTGGGTCCCCTCCAGCTGAGCGTATTCTGTGATTCTGTAATAAAGAGACAATCCGAGAAAGATTCTGCTCCTAGTTACCAAGTCCCTCCTTTATGTTAGCTCTGGTCTTCAAAATAGACATGACAAGAGGCAAAAAACTGCTTCTGTCTTGTGTTATGAGAAAAATTCCAAATCTGAGATGCAGAATATTTTGTTTGCCCAAGAGCATAATTTACATAACAGAAAATGTTGACTGGGTGTTTCTGGTGATCCCTCCTAATCCTGCTTTGAAACATGTCCAGCTTGAAACTTTGGAATGCTAGACACAAATTTCTGAAGAGCTGCATTTGTGGAGATACTCTGCAGCTTAGACAAAGAACCTTAATTAAATCCAATCACACAGTGAAAGTCTCAGGTAAAAGCTTCACTACTCCTTTCAAATAATCTAAGACAAGTAAAAGGCAAAAAGAAAACAAAAGAAATATTTTACCCAGTATTTTTGTCATGAAATTAGTAAATATATGTTATGTTACTGAAAACATTGAGCCTGTCAGCTTCAGAGAAAATGTGTATTCAGAGTTTTGAGAAGCTTAAGAAGACCTTTCTCCCTCACACACATCATGCAGAGCAGAGCTGCTTCTACTCTTCTTCAGACATTTTTTTTTTCCCTATAGTTTTTAGTTACACTAAATACTCTCTCTGGAGAGACCAAAGTGAGCAAGTGTTTAATTCTTGTTTTCCTACATTGAATTGCCACAACCTAGTGTTTGTAGTGGAAACATGAAAAGGCAAAAACCATACACTTTTTGTTAAAGAGGACTTTATGTTAAGCAAGGAGTGAATCAGCAATAATTAACCTTTGCATTGGGGTTTTTTTTGCAGTTCCTGAGGTGAGGCTGATACACCAGCACCATGGCTCCAACAAGGTGCTACTGGAGAGGGGGACAGCCTCCATCTCTTGGACCCAAGTAAGCAGATCAGAACTGCAGCGTGTGGTCTGTGGTCTCCTCTCTGCTGACATGTACAAGGAAGATCAGGCTGTGCTCAAATGCTTTTTAAATAAGCTGTCATAACTTGAAGCTAATTCATGTACACTGGAGGACAGGACTCAGGCATTCCAGGACTGGAGCTTTAGTCTGAAAAAATCAGGATGTTACCAAACATGTACTATTTTAAGATGCTTTAAAAAGGGTAGCATTATCATATGCTTTTATAAGACAACTTACTGCTGAAATGCCTTTGGGGATCTACTGGCTTGTGTCCAATTGCTGTAATGAACTTTTGGTTGTAGTGGATTGCAGGCTTCCTGCTGGTCCACACTGAGTGTGTGCACCAAGCTGTTGTCATGAATGGTGACCACCATGACTGGACTGCCTTTACCAGAATTTGTACCAGACTAAGCCTTCTTCCTGCTTTATCAGCAAAACCTCTGCTGGACTGCTGCTTCCCACTGTGCTCCCATGCTTTGAGGCAGGTGTGGATCAACCAGAAACCCTTTATACAGAGAATGATGAGGTCTGGAGAACAGGTCATGGAAAGAAGACTCAGTAAGTTCAAGTCACTGAACTGGAAGGAGGAAAACTTGAGACTAAAAATATACCAGCAAATATCCAAGATAAAAAAGGCTCCCGTTGACCACAAGGGAATAACTTCTTTCTGTCTATTGCGATTAGGACAAGTAATGGACTTAAATTGCAGAAGAAAAGTTTTGGTTAGAAAGAACAAAATGTTTCTGTCTGCAAGGCAATGAAGGCTTGTAACAGACCAGCTGGGATAGATACAGAATGTCCCTTTTGGGGGGAAATTAAGGAATATGCCAAATCAAAATCCATCAGGCTGGCAAAGGTAGGTACTTTGTCTGTATTGAAACTTTGGACTGAAATCCACCCCATCTGGAAGAACTTTCCAGCCTTCTGACACTGCAGAGGTGGGCAGAGACCTCTGAGTGCACACAGGGTTTTGTGGGCTTTCCAGCTGGCTGCTGTGGGAGCTGTGACACTGGCAGAGGGTGCTTCACTGGCCATTGCACAGGGCATTTGTGCTGGTCAGCCTGGCCTTGATCCCTCTAGCTCTTGTCCCAAACCTGTTTCTCAGTATTGCTCTGCTCAAACATCCAGTATGGCATTTCCACTGGGAGCAGGGAGACCCAGGGTCAAATTCCCAGTAGACAAGGCCAAGGAGCTGCTCTCCCTCTCTGTCTGTAGCAGATGGACAAGTTCCCTCCTGACCACCAGCACAGCTGGGGCATGGGAGATGGTGCAGGCTTGCCATGCCATGACCCATCCTCCCCTGAGAGAAGGATGAGGTCTGAACCTTGGTGTTCTCCAGCTGCTGATGGAATTAAACCTCGGGCTCCCCCTTGTTGGATGAAGTCTCTGAATGCTGTTCTAAGTCACCAGACTGTTTTTTCTCTCAGTGGCTTTGATGAATTCAGACATATGACAATGGTTATAAAACCTATAGCAAGAAATACAAGTTCTGGAAATGCCTAATTTTCTTAGAATATATTTCTATTAAGTAAGCTTATGTCATTTGCAGCTGTATGTAAATAAGCCTTTAAAAGGGTTCCCAGGTTGCCTTTCTGTCCATAAATTGAGCACACCATGGTGCAGGTTAGGGGTCTGGCCTTGGTGCCTGTGGTTTCTCCTCTCCCTAGGCAGTTTGAGTTCTGCACTGCCCAACCTTGAGGATTTGTGGGTAAGCAGCCTAGATGTCTAAATATTGTATGGATCAGCGTGCAAGGCCTTTCATGTAGGGTCTGTGTTGCAGGCAACAGTAGCAGTCTAATGCAGGAATTCAGGAATTCTGGGTTTGCTCATGTCTGCTGCTTTGCTTGTTGCCTTTATGTGATTGTGTGGGTTTTTCCTTGGCAGGGAGCACTGTGTTAGAGATGATGTATTTGCAATGATGCAATTTCTTCAATCATTTGAAAAAAACCCTGAAATTCTTGCCCTTATCTAGTATAGCACACAGTACATTTCAGTAAAGAGCTCCTGGAAGAGGGGCTGGGAGCATTTGTGGCTGGATGATGGCCTGTTTCCAAGGGCAAGCATCCAAGGCATTCTTCCTCCCCCCAACAGCACAGAGACACGTCAAAGGAGTCCCTTAATTCTGGCCTCAGGTCAAGAGGCCTCTTGAATATATACCTCAGTGTAACAAAATTCCTAGATTTTTGTCCCAGGTCTGCATGGAATTGTTATTTAATGCTAAAAATATGGTCATGAATATCAGGAAAGTTTATCTGGGAAGAATGTTCAGTCCTCCCATACATCCACATATTTCACTGTGGGTATATTTCCTGGACCCAACATTTTCCTCAGTCAAACTTCACTTCAGAAGTTAGTAACAATTGAAACTATCCACCTTTCCCCCATCCTTTTTCATGAGGCAGTGAATTCCTATGGCTAATTTTTTCCTCGCTTTTCATTCTGACAGTATGATTTATTCCAATATTTTTACATTAAGTCATGGGTCCAAATCCCATCCATTACTGCAAAAATGAAGTGGTGAGACTACAGGGGGAAGTTAACCAATGAGGTGAGTAAACACACCTCAGTGGTGATGCTCATGATGCTTTTACAAGGACAAAACATGAGTCAAGAGGATGACTGTGTATCTGAGCTTAAAGAATGTTACTAAAAAGACTTATTTGAAAACAGGCAATGCTTACTACAAATATGGAATGTGATAGAGTAGCAAAAGTGATACAGGACCATCTTTTCCAAGTCCACAAAAAGTAGAGGTTACAAAAATATGTGTATTTTTAGAGTAATTAATGGTCTTTATTATTCTCTGTAGCTATGATTATTAATCAGGTCAATTAGAAATTCTTTATTTGTTGTTTGAGAGCAAGATACAGAAGAGAATGCAAGGACAGAAAAATAAAACAGTCCTTTCGAAATCTAAATGCGAACACATGGGAGGTTTTTGCTGTCTTGAGGTCAGCTAGTCAAAATCAGTTTCACTATAAAGAAGCTCTGAGGGAGAGGGGCAAGTGTTTGTGAGTATATAATCTCATCTCCAACATCTTTTCATCTGTGAAATATGAAGCTGAAACAAATGACAACCTCCTGACATCCGATTCATCATACCACACTTGCAGTGTTATCAATGAAGAGGGGGAGGTAAGAATGTTAATACATAACAGAAAGACCAAGGTAAGTAGTGAAACCTATTTAGTGTACCCATCAGAAGCAAGCGTAATAGCTGGCTTAGTTTTAAACCCACAGACTTAGAAAAATAAGTCATGACAGTTTTAACAATGAATGTAAGATGCCCTTTCATGGTAAGAAAAAATATATAAAATACTTAAAATACTTACATGCAGTAACACAGTCTGTCATCTTGGTTCATAAGTTTGGCCATATAACAACATATAGCTTGCCCCTGGATGTACAAAGGAAGTGTCAGTGGCAGAGGCAAGAGTCATGGGAGCAACAAGAGGCAGAGTCCCAGGGTTAGAGGAGAGAAATGCACTTCCCAATGAAATGTACTTCCCAATGAGCTGCACGTTAGGCCAGCAAGGGAAGCTGACAATCAGTCCCCACATTTTACAGTACATTTAAAACACAGAACTCCCACCACTACACTTTGCAGAAGCCCCTCAATGGCTCTACACCAATTTTTGGGCCAGGGTTAATACCTTCTCCAGTAATGGCTGAAACCAATGGATATATTTCAGCAGATACACTCTCCCCTGGTTCAGTTTTGCTGTCTAAACAAAAGGCTCCTCTATCTCAGGAGATTCTGCTGCCTTCCTAGTCACATCTGCTTTAATCTATTCCTTGAAGACCAAACTCTACCCCAGGACTAATTTGGGATTTTGGTGGCTCAGAGGTAAGAAAAGGTGATTTGGCCAAATGCCTCCCCCTGAGAGTCTTGGAGGCTGGAGGATTCACCATTACCTGTGTCTGGCTGGCTCAGGAGGTATTCAGAGGAAGTGTGGAAAGGCTATATTCCAAAGACCTGGCTAAAAATCCACGCTGCCTCCTTTTCTTGATTTGCATGTATGAGCTGCAGCATTATGCACTCATGGAAACAGTGACTTCCACAGTCTTTTGCAGAGCGGATCCCTATCACACACATACCTGGAACAGCAGTGGGTCATAGACTGACACGCTTCTCTGGGCCTACCAGCACATCTGGAATGCATAAAGCTCTGTGTCTGTGACAGCTCTTTAAAATGTACATCTTAAATTAGAAAATGTAAAACATTATATATAAACAGTGTAACAGTTTATTATATGTAAATTCTAAAGAGCATGACATTACTAACTTAACCCAAAGATTTTTCACAGTAAAATGGCAAAGCATTTCTCAATATTTAATTGTACCCATTGTTCTGTCTTCTGAATTCTTTTTTTTTTTAATTAAAGGAACACTTTAATTCAAGCCCTTAAAATGTATTTATTGTCATTGATAATCAATACAAGATGACATTTTCAACAAGGAAAAAACACTTCCCATCTGGTGTGAGGAGAAAAATACATTGTTGGACTAAAATATATCTTGTAGTCACACCCATAGACATGTATCCAGTAAAACAGAAGAAAACACTCCCTAATGGAAGTAAGAATTCTGGCTAGAAGTGATTTCAAGTGCACATACCAAGAACAAACATGTTCTTGATTTATAGAATATAGACCACACTTATTAATATTGCCAAGTTCAATAAATTGTAAGGGATTACATGTCAATTTGTTAAATGTAACATATTTTAAATAGTGCTTAATGATATTTTTATTTATGCAAGGCTGAATGAAATGGAGATCTGGTTCTCCTTTTGGCTGCAGCAGTCACAGCAAGAGTCGGAGGCATGCATACAAATCAACAGCAGAGAAACCACTGGTGCGGTGCTTCCCTGGCTGAAGATGGGAATCTGTTCATGCTTATAAGAGTCAAATTAAAGTAATAGCACATTGCAGTTTGGCCACAAGCACAGATGCACCATGAGTGTGTTTTTGGGTTCCTGTTTACAGTTCAGAAATGATCCAGCGATATGCCAGAGGGCTTGCTGGAGTCTGAGCTAGAGGTTTCTTGGGCTGAGACAAACTGGGCAGCACGGGGCAAAAGACAAAAAATTTATAGGATTTTAACTTATTTTTTTAAATCTATTTGGAGAGCTATGGAGGCATTGGAGTTGTGGAAGTACTGCTGCTTTTCAATACTTAGGATGCAGAAATTAAGGAGGAGGTGTTAAGAATTTAATTTTCACTTTTACTCAGTGTAAGAATAGTGGGGTTTTCTTGGATGATCATAACTTGTTCATTCATGTTGGATGATCATAGCAAGAAAGCAGTTCTTAAAAACCTGAAGGGGTGCAGCAAAAGTAGCTTCAAGATAAAATGTTATTTCAAGCCTGGTTTCAGGATGCATCCAAAAAGAGAAGTAACATGAAATGTGTCTTGTTTTCTTTTCACTGACATATTTTGAATTGAAAATATAGATGAATAGTTGTGATCTTCTTCAGTATATGTTACATTCTCCTGTATGTGACACGTTTTGCATGGTCAAGGATGCTGCATACCTTCTGCACAGGTGAAGATTCCCAGACTTACTGGTTGCACCCTCGAAGAAATGCTGTGTGACTCTACTGAGCAATGTGAATGGAAACCAGCGCAGATCAGGTCTGGGTTATGGGGAATATTTTGCAATAGCCACGACCAGGAAATCATGCTTTATTTTCAAAGCTATTGTCAAATTTAGACTACCTCTAAATGGTGTTTCCAAACAGGGCTGACAGTGGTGGATTTCTACTAACACAGAGGTTAGAGATGACTCTTTAGTTCAGTGATAAAAGTGTGAAGCTGCAGTCATGTCCTAATATGATGAAACCAAGTTTGCCACTCTTACTTGAACACAGCTGCAACTAGTATCCATAATTCAAATTAAGTGCTATTTAGGAGAGTGTTTGGAAACCCGATTAGTGTTCCAGGATTGAGATTTATTGTTTCCAGATTGGTGGTGACTTTTCCTTTATAGTTTTAACGATTTAGGGAAATTGAGACAAAATATCAAGTGGAGAATTTAGTATTTAAAAATGTCTGAATAGAACAAACAAGAAAACTCAGATTTACTTGGCTAAGCCTGACTTTGCTAATTCACCTATTTATCGACTTTGCAAGTTGGTTTTTTTGCAGGGTAATGGTGAGTGCCCATGATTTCCTCAGGGGACTCAAAGGTACACTTCTCTGCAGAATGGCTGACAAACCAGAACACAGTTTGCCACAGTGAGCGTCCAATCCAGACATGGTCTGTCCTGGTGTCATGCCAGCCTTTCACACGCACCTCTTGTCCAGCTGTGAGCAAGTCATGAGGGACAGGAATCATCTTACCTTCTTTTCCTGATCTAGAAGGTATCCATGTAGCCTTAACTGGACCCAAAAAGAGGCAGGTAGTTCCTTGGAAATATTTGTGCTATCCTCAGGTATCTGTCTGAGACTGTCATGATCAATCAGTGTTGAGACACCTGCCAAATGAGCCAAATCTTATTTACACCAGATTTCACTCTCTGAAACAGCTAAAGACCAAGCCTGTAAATCTTGATTTTCCCTCATGGAGCAAGAAGACCAGCTGTCTATTGCACAGGTTCAATCAGCTCTTTGACAAAAAGAAAGTACTCTGCTCTTGAGTCTTACTGCCTCTGTCCTGAAAAGTTATTGTGGCTTGAATCTCTGTGCAGGATAAACAAGTGGGAATGCAGAGAGTGAGAATGAAATTACTTTCTGAAAATAAATTGTTTGTGTAAAAGGCATGGAAAATCAAGTGGCAGTTGTCAAATCTATGTAGGCAATGCAAGGTCTTTGCTGAGGAGCTGGATAGAAATCCTGTTCCACTTATGGTGTATGGGCAATGGATTGAGCCACATTCCTACACACACACAAACACACACAAACACACAAAAAACACAAACACAGTGTGAGTACCAGAAAGAAAAATGGGAGTGAGGCTCCAGGCATAGATCTAGATGGTTCAGAATGAGAAGCTCTAAAATGGTCTTCCAGCAATAAAATCCTCTGTGCATTGATTGAGGATAAAGTGTCCTGATGAAGCATAAGGCAGCAAACAGATGTGTAAGGAAGAAAAGCTATTGTATATTCCAAGGGAAACAATTAGCAGAAGTCCCTACTGCAGCCAGAAAGAGGAAATTAATCTTTCTGGTATCTGTGTTTGGTTATCTGGGCAAGAAGGAAAAAGATGGAAATATTCAAGACAGCAAGTTTGCATGAAAATATATCTGGAAATCCACTTCCCCTGGCTGCATTGGAGATGAATTATAATTGCAAAATGTGTATTTTTGTGGTTTAGTCCTTGCCCTCTTTGAAAATAATTCAGAAAGTAAATGTGCTGTAATTTTTAAAGAAGAAGACAGAAGCAAAAGATGTTTACAAAAATGTACTGAGTTGTTTTTTTCCACAGTGACCTTGGGCTGAAATGGTCAATGACATTGTATAAATATTTGTTTGTCAGATTAACATCTTCATCTGATTTGCAGCCTCATCTTATAGGAGAGGAGAGGGAGTCTCAGCAGGCTCTCCAGCACCATTTACCCAGAGAACAAAGCCCTTTGTTCTGTCAGGGATTATTCATTAGCAGATATTGCTGGCTGGCTGGTATTCACCAGTCAAAGATGTAAGACTTTATTGTGGAGCTGGAGTTGCCCATGAGCGTGTGTAGGAGCCTGGGCCAGGGTGAGGCAGCCAAGAGGAGGCATTGGCTTCCATGGGTCTTAGTTGCCATGTGCACAGCTGTGACCAGCTTTGCCAAAATCTTTACTCATGAATGTGCTAGAGACAGCGCACACAATGCAAGCCTGATGCTGCCGAACTGCCACTTCCATCTCTCGTGGCAAAGGTGCAGTTGTGGACATTTGAATATTTCCTAGTTTACTTTCCAGGGTTTGCTACCATCTTCCTAAGTAACAGGCAACTGCCCAGTTCTGCTCTCTGCCTGTGTGATTGAAGCTTACAAGTGAAGGGGAGAGGGCACAGCCTGGCATAGAGAGCCCTCTCTGTATCTGTGTGCAGGAGTGCATGTATTCACATCTTCAGCAATCATTCCCCACTTATCTGTGAAAATAGAAACCTTTGGCACAAGTGTTTATGAAAGCAAATAAAGAAGCTAAATTATACTTAAGCAAAGTGGCTTTAAGTGTGGTGACAGAACTGGAAGGGACCTTACTGGGTTACTAAGTTGAGTCTCTTCGAGGTCACTGGCAACTGCTTGTTATAATTCCTTTCTCAGTTTGTGAAGTTCAGTTTTGAAAGGCTACTTTTATAATCCTCCTCTATGCCTGCTAGAAGTGCTTTGCAGAGCCTCTCTGCTCATACCACGAGCAACAGTTGTGCTCTCTAGGATTTTTCAAGCACTGTTAAGGAGTTATTCGGAAGATGATTACTTTAAATATGTTTTCTTACTTGAACAGATTATATTTCCTCCTGTTCTTCATGTAAGATTCCCCACTGATTTTGGCTTCACTGCTTCTGTAAAGATAACAGAATTGAGTTATTTTAGGCTGGACATAATCTTTCCTCTTTGAAGGAATTCCTTTCCACTGCAGAAGAGACTTGTTCCCCTTGTTGTACTGGCTAGCAGTTGTGCCAGCCGCAATTTCCCCTGGAAACAAAACCACACAAAAACTTCTATCTCTGTAAGGAAGCTTTCTTTACTTACTCGCTAGCATGGGAGATACTTCTGCAATCAGGAATTGAAATGATTGTTGAAAATGGCTGTGATGCAAGTAGTGAGAATGGCTCTCAGAAGGGTCTGTAGTATGAGGGGATGCTCAAGGTCTTTTGTATGCGCTGCTTGGAAGGGGCTGCATTCCTCACCCATAAATCTAGGGACAGGGCTGCTGGAACAATGCTATTACTGCAGACTGAATTTAGCTCTAATTTGTATGCAGATTTCACTAGTTATCCTAGCTAAAATGACTTCTTGGTAAATATTTCAAGGGCTAGATCACAGTGGAAAGAAAGCTAAAGGCCTATTTGAGTTTATAAAGCTGCATAATTTTCCATCACTTAATAAGTATCTTTTTTATCTCACAACCTTCATTGTTCATCAGTTCATGACATTATTTTCTGGAAAGTAATGGCACCTTTTACCAGAAAGGAAGTTTAATCTGCTACTCACTGTTTTCATCCATTTTATAAAATTGACCTTTAATCTTTAGCATTGTGCCTTTCATGAAGCCTTGCCAGAGGAACAAGGAATCTCCCATCAGACAGCTGTGAGGCATCTGATGTAAGTAAAGGGTGGTGCTATCAGCACCATCACATCCAGTGATAAATTAGTCCATTTCACAAAACCACAGAGCTGGTGCTGCTTGAATGATGCTAACAGCATCAGGGAGGTTCATATACTGGCTTGGAGTTCATTTAGGAATCAGTTTATTCTGTATCTGTCAAGGGTGACAGGGAAACATTCAAGGGCAGTGCAATAAAATGCATAAAGCTGAAATTTGTCCTGGAGACTTTGAATATAATTGCAGATATGCAGATAGGTATCGCCCAATAAAAAATCTGAGCATTTTGGGACATGTCCATCTTCTTAGATGAGCCCGTGTCACCAGATCAAACTGTCCACCACTGTTCTCTGAAGCTGAAGGAGACAGAGAAAGTGGGAGAAATTGCCAGATCAGCAATGGGCAGCTTTTATAATCATCTGGCAAAGCAGAGTGTTTGTCCCCATTGTCTGGAGGACAATGCTGTTTGGGAAAATGAGAAGGCAGGCTTCGCTTTCCTTCTCTCCTACAGCTAAATTCAAGTTAACACAGGAACTGCAATTTCCATGTGGCATGAGGTAAGCATGAGCCTCAACTGATAAATCACCCTATGAACAAGGAGCAGGAGAAGAAATGGCAGTGATGCAAAGAGGCTGATCCCAGCCCTGATGCAGTTTGTGAAAGGGTCTGTAATTTCCAGGCTGTGGATTCACCTACCTGGGGGCAAGCCATAGTTAAATTTTGGACTTGATGAACTTTTTTGATCTAAATAATTCTGAGATTCTATAAATTTTCCAAGAATCCTGGCAGCTGCCTCATCAGGCCCGTTAAGGGAAAACTTCACTACTTTTACATTTTCTTTTGGCTTAGTTTTTGTCTAAGCTTAACTAAATTTCAAGTACTACCAATTTTCATCTCTAGCAGGAGCTTGAATAGTTCTGCAAGTTGAGTAGGGTACCCATCCCGATTGCTGGGAACCCAAAATTCATGTTTAGCAGCAACTGCAAAAAATCCAAAACCTAAATGTAGGAAATAACTACAGTAAATTTCAATCAAAAAGTTAATGTCTTAAAAGATATAAGTATATAAAATCAGTATTCAGCATGTCATTGTCCTATACTCAGCTGTCACATCTATATAGCTACAGCAGACATATCAAATATGTGGGTCATCCATTACCTCTCTTATATTGGATCTCAACTTACTTGCTGATGCAAATCAGAAAATACAAGTCTAATATCAAATACAATCATTTGAATTGCAATTGTAACCTGCAGAGCCACATCCAGGTGTGAGCTGATGTAGCTCCATGGGTACTGCCCCCTCACATCACACAGGGCATGTCTCATAGCCAACAGATGCAACGGGGCTGGGGAGGAGGGGATAACCTGGAAAGCCCTTTCCAGACTGAAGTGATAGATTATTTTCTTATAATTAGAAACAGAATCTGTCCTGTACATGGGCTGTATATTGCTAGTGACTCCAAGAGTTTATAAAGAACTTGCTGTCTCAAGGATGAAGGTCTTCCAATATTTCTCTCTGGATAAAAAAATAATTATTAAATATTTAGAACAGTACAAAATCTCATTTTTCAGAATTTACATTCATGTATTATTTCAACTTTTGTTACAAGCCCAAGTAAATATTGAATTAGACCTTAAGTTCACACCTGAGAATTTGACATTTTGGTTTTCATTAGGAAATACAAAATAATTATTTTTACAACTGGCTAGAGACTTACAGTTACAATAGTACAACTATTACTGTTCAGGGAGCCGTTTTTATAATGTTGGTTTCCTTACTGAAATCAGTGTGGTTATTTTGGGGGCATTTTTGGACTCTTAATCGAAGCAGGTTAGCTTTGTGTGGTATAAAGCACTTGTAATGGAAACATTATTTGCACACAACATAAAGCCTGAAGGGTGCAAATTTTAAAGACCTGTTTTTAACTATTAACATGTGAACTGCATGCACAAGTATTGACTGCTTGTACTTTGTATACTTTGAAAAGCCATAATTACAATACTTGCTTCATCTATTCCAGCTTGCATTTTCAAATTTTGTATGCAAATGCAATCCAAATTTTGTATGCAATGGACAGTTCTGAACAATGCAATCCAAATTTTGTATGTAAGGGACAGTTCTGAACAAAATAATAAGTCAAGATGGCACATACCTTCACCATGGCTATGTTTTAAAATGTCTTAAAGTTCTTAAAAAGTGTTGTTTTTGTTAAAGAGTCATCATTCCTGGTTTTGGGCTCATTCACTGAGCATTTCAGTCTTTAGTGCCTCTCTGCATAGAAATTTAAATATTAAATTTAATTAATTTAATGTATCTACATTAAATTATACTCAATATAGATATTTTTAAAATATTGCTCTGCTACACCATAATTTTCCAGCTTATCAGGATAATTTTCCTACCCATCCTGTGGAGGATAACATGCTACTACTACTGCTCCTGCATTGGTGAGGGCTCCTAGTTGACAAAGACTCTGTAAATTATCTCTAGAGAAAAAGGCAATCAGGATTTATTCAGGCTCTTGCACAGACTTGCCCTCTGCATCATGTAAGAGACAAATCCAGAAAAGTCAAAGGTGTGTATGACAGGTCTCCATTAGCAAAAGATCTTGTGCAATTCAAGCACATTTTTCCTTATAGTGGTAAATGTGCCAAACAATGAAGCATACAATAAAGATCAAAAAAGATCAAATATCAACCAATCCTACAGATCAAAGAAAAAAAAATCCTGAAAACACCTAAAGCAAAATCCAAGCACTCATTCACTTTTAAAGTCTGTCTTAAGTTTTGAATATAGCCACTGGAATCAAGTTTGCGACAAGAAGGTGGTAATCCCTAGACACTTTTGATCAGATACTTGAGTACGGATAGGTGGTGGTGTGGATCATCCTTCTGAAATATGACACTATTAACTTAGGGCAGGAATTATGTCTTTTACCTTCTGCTGGCTGGTGGTGCCAGCAACTATTTCCAAACCAAAGCCTGCGCCTGAGTGAAAGCAGCAATGGTCAGGAAGAGCAGATCTAACTCTGTTTGTTCCTGGGACTTCTCTGGAGCTTTTAGTCCAACCAGCTGTTTGCTTGAGTACAGCTACTTGAAAACAATTCACATGGATTTGGTCTGAGAACTACATGTTATCCCTGGTGCTAGGCAGAATAACAGGTTTCTTACAGTCCTCTAGGACACAGATCCAAGTGGAAATTGGCTCAAAATTCACTCGGATCACATAATGAATTATGTTTTGAAACTGCATTTAAAAACAAGCAAACTAGTCTGAGGGTGGGAGTACTTACAGACTCCTACTTTAATAAATTAATTACATTCATTTGTCATCACTTGAACCTAAATACCCTGTACTACATTAAAGTTGCCAAAATCCCGTTCGACTCTCACAGCTGAATATACAGAAGTAATCTCTTTAAAGGAAAATGAAGTGAGAGTCTTCCAGAGTCCCACAAGATTCTGGGGCAACAAAGGTGAAGAGGGGGAGAGGCTGCAGTGGGTCTTTGATGCATGAAATTGCTGCACTGCTGCAGGAACGGGAACAGTAGAGTTAGACTGAGATGCACTGTTCCTGTCTTCAGGAAAGCGGGGGCAGAGACCAACCCTGCTAAACATGCAAGGCACTATGCATGGGACAACAGGTTCTTGTGGTGCTAAAACTGTTTCCCAGAGCACACACACAAGACTCCTCATCAGCTTTTATCTGAATAATTTACCAAATGACTCATTGCCTGTGTCTATTCTTTCTGATCCTAATATCTTCCACCTCTGGCCCTGCAAAGGTGTCTAATACTGGGCTAACTTGCCATGTATGCAAAACTGAGGAACCTACCCTGCCACTGCCCTTAGTGTGGCACTGAGGGGGGAAACTCAGCCAAACTTCTGCTTTGCCACAAAGTAAGTAAGTGAAGCAAGAAACATACTTTCTTCTTCTTATGTCTCAGTAAATGAGACATAAAAAAGTAGCACAGCGTTTGAGAGAGTGCATTAGAATCCAGTTCATTATTTCTTTTCTGTTTCTTTTTATTCTTTACAAAGTTTTTTTTTTCCTCCCTTCTTTCTGGCTTACTTGAGAGATGAAGTCATAAACTGTATCGCAGATTATAAAGTCCGAAGCTGGTTCTTTCTGAGTTAGTATCAGGGAATCAGGAGGCTAAATTAAAAATGCAGCTATGTAATGACACAGTTTGGAAGTTTTTTTCTTTTAAAGCTGAACCTTCTGTTGACTGACATTAGATGATCCAGAAGCAGATGCTGCAGCAGCTATTTTAGTAAATAAACCACCAGGGGTAAGCCATTTCCACAGCTTTCTTTGGAAGCTCTCTGCCCATGTTTGCATGGAAGGCTTTGGTGCAAAACCAGGGGTCTGGCCGTGTGAATGTAGATCTGTGTTTCACTCCTTGCCCCTGTTCCTGGCACTGAAACCCAGCACACTGCTGGGAAGCCCCTGCATAGGCTGGTTTCTGTGAGACCATCTCATTCCCAGCAACCTCCCCCTCCTCTCACAGGCCATCTTGATCTCCAGCACTCCCAGGAAAGTTCCCAAGGTAGATAGATCCCTTCTCATGTCTCCATGCCTGCAGCCTGGTAAATTTGTGTCCTTCCATAAGTCCAACAGTGTAATATCTACCAGTTTTTCTGAGTATTTTTTATGGCTTTAGCACTGGCCTGAGTGGAAGAGCTGGAAGAGCAAAACTCCTGCACTCCTGTGGGTTTTCTGCAGCCATTCAGCAAGGCTTGCAGAAGGGGTAGCTCTGATAAGGCTCTGATAAGGTCATTTGCACTGCTGCCTCTGACACTCATTTGAATGTGCTGCATGTACACAGGCCTCAGGCTTACAGGGAAACACCTTCCCATCTGTGCTGTCTCTGTCCCTCTTGGTTCAATCAAGTATCCAGCAAAGAGAATCCTACAAATAGGCCTGTTCACCATCATGCTGCTCAGCTCACATTTACTTATGCCATATTCATATTGCATATGTATCATCCTAATTGTTTCATAATGTTGTATAAATTGGCCAGTATAATCAGGAATGCTGGATTGCATTAAGCAAAGTCTTTTTGACATGTACTGAAATATTAGTTCCATATGATAAAATTCATAAAATACAACCTAGATGCCAATGAGATTAGGAAAATGGGCTCTTTTCCACTTACCTAAATACTGGAATGATACACAAGTTGTTAGCTTTATATGAAACTAATGATCCCTTGAGGCTCTGGCCAAGGATTTAGGAAGTAGGTAAAAATTAATAAAGAGTATATAAAGAGATACAGTCTCACCTCCCACTCTTGCACTCTCATTATACAAACACACCCTCTGAAGAGTGCTGAAACTTTCTGAGCTCAAGGCACACTGACCCCATGAAACACAGAGGGTGCATTAACACTGTGGCTGTTCAGCACACCCCATATGAAGTCTGCACTGGCATCCCCAGCCTGGAGTGCTCCCAGGCTCAGGAGCTGCTCAGCTATACAGTTTTGCAGTGTATTTCTGAAATTTCATACATTCAGCTAGGAGGGGGAATTGAGGCAATATGTAGGGGAAGAGTGGTAAGAAAAAATATTACCTTATTCCTAATGCATCTGGTCCTGATGCAATGATGAAAAGCACCTGTCCTAAAAGGCACAGGTCATGTTTGACGATGTCATTGCTCCCAACCCCCCCATGGGGACAGTGGAAGAACAGGTTCACGCCTCACATACACATGGACCAAGCAGCAGATCTGGCTGGAAGCATTAAAAAGCATATGAGATAAAATGGCAAAATGCCCTTTTCCTACACATCCTAGGGTGGCAAAATGAACCCTACCAACCACACTAGATTTCCTTTCATCCTGGGCAAGCACTCCTCTAGCCACTACAGAAGAACACAAGAGTAATAACTGAGGACTTTATGGATTATGATTGATGAGTATTTTAGCTCTGGAACCCCAGAATCTGTCTGCATATTCTGAAAGAGACAAACTGAGACTTCTTTTAGAGTTGTGTAAGCTGGCTTGGCTAGCAAGAGAATGTCACTATTGCTTTTGTTAAAAAAAGTTAGATATTAATAGGCTTGGGTTATAAATAAGGAATTGGACAGGCAGCTTCCTCAGAGTGAAAGAGAGAAACTGAGAAAATTCCACTGGTAGAGGAAGGTTTTAAAAGGGGAAAAGCTTTACTCTTGCAGTAGAGATTTGTTGAGAAACATGAGATTTAAATTTCAGGAAACTTTCCCAAAAGAATTTTTTAAATTTCATTCAAAATCAATAGTGCTGAGGAGAAATCGACTGCAGCCTCATCTCTCCAACCTGCCTTAGTTCTCCCACAATGGCAGGAATAAAAAGCTATTTTTTACCTCAATCCACAGAAATGAGTCAGTGCATTCAAGGAATAGCTCTAATGAGGAATCCTGGGCCAATTTTACATGGTTACATCTTAGAGAAAAATTGATGATTATTATTATTAGAAAGTCAGTGCTATTTTAGTATTAAATAACATAGATTGTCTTGAAGGAAAATTCTGTTAGGAGAAACTAAATGCCACTTTTCTTTTTTCTTTAACTCTGGGCCATTTAGAGCGAACTGTGTAGTGCAAATGTTCCATCTTCAAGGGGTTCTCAGATTCTAGAATACAATCAGGACCAACTTCAATATTGATCCTTGGGCTGATTTTTAAAAAGTATAAATACATATTAAATAGATTTCAAGCATTTCCACTGTTGCAAATATAATTTCTTTTTAGATGGGAAATATAATTAGTGTTGCTAGCCCCAGTGGTCTCTCAGAATAGAATATGAGCTGCATATAGATAATTCCATGAAAACACTACTGGAAATTCAAATGCTTATCTAATCTTTATGTCTGGCAACCTACACTACATTACTGATTGTTGGTACCAGTGAAGCATAGTATAGCATTTACTTCCAAAGGAAATTAAGCCAAGAAAAAGAGTGCCATTTAGTTCAGAGGAAAGATGTTCATACATTTTTATACTTTAAATGACTCCATTTGAGAGCTTGGAAAATTAAAAGGGCACTCAGCCAAAAACAGCTTAATGTAATTCTACTGAATACAGGCTAAATAAGGATCAGCCTTATCTAACTTCTCAGAGGTACATTAACCAGAGACACTGTATAAAGTTCCAGAACTATCATATGCCTAAAAGGGATTAGGGGATAACCAAAGTGAAGAAAACCAATTTATTCATAATGTGAAACAACAGGTCATAGAAACTAGCTCAAGATAGTTCCAAGAGAGAGAGCAAGAGCAAAACAAGAGTAGTGTACATTTGTTTAAAAAGGGATGAAATAGCTTTATGTTGAATCACTGGACAAAATGCTCTGCTTTAAGCTGAAACTATTTTCAGGTGTATAATTTGCATAGGGAAAGGAAATTCTAATAATCTGCTTATAGTTAGGAAAAACCAGGGAGCTGTTATTTATTCCCTTATGACTAAGAACCCATTTAGACGGGGAGCTTAGTGTCACACACTAATGGCTTTGGCCCCCCACAGCAAGGACAGGGAACTCAGCTGTAGCAGAGTTCAGCAGGTCACTCCCCAGCCCGCCTGTTTCCTTCTCACACTGGCACCTCTGAATTGTTCTTGGTCCTCTTACCTCTCATCTCAGCCCCTGGATGCGCTGTTCCTTTGCCATCACTTAGCACAGAATTCAGAACTTTACTGATCTTTACTAGTGGTTCCTATTCAGAACAGAAGGCAATGAGTTATTCTGTTGAGTTGTATAAAATTCAGCTTTTGCACATATGAAAACTTTCTGTGAAAAGAAGATTATTTTATGTTTTCATGTCTACCGATTTAATGTTCATTTGCCACCTCGGGAAAATTGTTACTTTTGTACTGATAATGAGAACATGCTACTGTCCTTATACATATATATATATATTTTTTTTTTTTTGTGAAAGACATTTTTTACCCCAAAAGGAGCAATATTGCACTTGCTTGGTCTTTTAGACCAACGATTGCCACACAAGAAAATGATGTGGTTTAACTAATAAAGAAATAATTATAAAGCCATTTGCTGAGTTACAACAAAATAAAGAAGCAAGGGAAGTGTGATAAGCATCGCATTTCCTAATGCATAAACAGCACACTACTAAGTTCTTCTTTGTGAAAGGTCAGATATTTAAAGGTAAAAGGATACTCCATGAGCAAAAATGTTTATTTTATAGAAAAAAATGGTCCAAATGAAGATTCAGAAACACTTCTATGAGTCATTAACATACAGAATATGACTCCAAGTTTGATGATAATTACATTAAAACAATACAAAGTCACTAGAGCTATCTTTTCAACCATGTCTGCAGAATTATTCCTCATCGCTGCAGCACTGTGATCAAAAAATACTCACGAGTGTTTACAGAGCATGGCAGCTTTGTAAATTCAATAAATTTTAAAACAGTTTATACATTTTTCTTATATAATAAGTAGGCTGGCAATCAAGAAAGTAATTATTGTAATTTCTAGCGATCAGAAATATAGCAAAAGTTACCCGTGAAGTAATGATTTTATTTAGAAAAAAATTGCAAATTTTAGAAGCAGAAGCATTTTCAGTATTTAGTCTGATCTGTGTATGCCTGGAGGTCTGAGAAGGTCAATGTATCATTTCAGAAAACAATACAACCTTGGATTTGCAAAATGGGATTTTTATTAATATGGTTTTATTCAAAGACTTGTAGAAAACTCCATCATGTGTCTAGGTCAGTGTTAGTAACTCCTTGTCATCCCTTCTTTTTTTTTAAATGTTACCCTTTTTTATGTTTGACTGTGTTTAGACCAGTTTCCAACACACTGATTATTCAGCATGAAAAATCACATCTCCACTTGGCCGTTGCAAACTGCGTAGGTTCTTTGTTCAATCATGTCATGGTCACATTTGATCCTCTAGCTACAGCTCGTGTGCAATAATTTACTTGATCCTTTTTCCTGGTATCAGTGAAATATCATCAGATATAATTCAACATCAAGTAACATGAAGTACACACTCTAAAGAGGAAGTGGTCTCTCCTCTTGGAATGCACATGCAATCTTCACTTCTAAACAGAATAAGAGGTTTGCCACCAGTTTCAATGAAGCAGAATTTAAATCAAAGAGGGGTTTATGTGCTGTGCTGCAGAGGAGGGCTCTGTGGATAAGGCTAGGCACATATTTTCTGGGATCAAATGGTTGCAGCATTCTGCCAACCATAGCAAACACCACAACTGAGTGTTCTTTGTGGTACAAAGCCTTGATGCCCTTGGTTAACAGCATGAGTTACCACAGTGAAGAAATCAGTGAAGATTTTGGTGACTCTAAGGCTAACAGACCAGCGAAGTAACTGTGAAAAGAACTGCAACCCTTCCAGATTATGGTGCTGTGATTCTCCCAAAGACTCAGGAAGCGCTTGGAGTTATGATGACGATGACACAAGCAGGCTTTGCCTGATAAGAAGTCATCTGAATACAAGATGGACCCACTTGGGTCCACATGGTTCTTCAGCACAGGACTGAAAATGTTCATAGGGATGTCAAAAATCATTAGGGTTTTTTTCTCTGTAATTAGATAGAGTAATATATTAGGAGGAATATGTTTTCTCTGGAACAGTGACAACCACTAATACTGAATCTTCAATGAACTAAGATTTTTCCTGAGCCAAATCTACCTTGAATCAGGCAAACTGCGTAACCTTGGGGTCTCTGCAGTGTCTTCAATGTGCTTTACTAGATCATGAAACCTCGGGAACGCCAAGTAAATTTTACTTCCATAAAAATGGAATTGAAATAATATTCTTCCAGAAATGTTTTCTGATTCTTTTCTAGTCGAAATTGACCTAAACTGGGTTGGTTGAATAGTGCCCATTTGGCTTAGAGAGGGCTAGAGGAAATTAAGGAGAAGAGGAAAGAAGCAGGACACATGGAGCCAGCTCCTGCCAAGCCAAAGTAAAGCACACAGCAGGGAGGAGGACAGCAGCTGGCAAAGCTAATTGAAAAATCAGTCATCTGAGATTAACTTTATATGCATCCCTTGACTTCAAAGAAAAACTTCTAGCTCCTTTGGAAATGGTAAAACCTGTTTTTAAAATTCTTTTTGACTTTCTTTAAAGGCAACATTTCAAACATAAAATATTTTTCTGAAACCAAATATTTAATTTTACAAATATTGCAACCAAGTAAAATATTGTGATGTTCTCAAAACCACTCTTCTTTTTTTTTTTATCCAAAAAGAACCGCTCACAAAATTCAACCAAATTCACAAACAGACGAGTACTTCCTAACTTATTCTTCAGCAAAAAAACCTGCTTCATTTTAACCAAGCTTTCTAGTGCCATGTAACCTGGAAGAAGGGGTCACTTGTTCTCCTGCCCCATTCAGCAGAAGAAAAGCAAGAGGAAAACTGCTTTTGCTGTTGCAGGGCTTGTGAAAGAGATGTCTTTTCTCACTCTACATAAATAGGTTCTGATCCCTCCTGCGAGGCTGGAATTTACAGGGGATTATTAGTTTATTGGTTGTAACCATACTCCTGGCTGATTAGGATTTGGATGCAGCTCACTATCACCACTCACTAGATACATCATTTACAGTGCGAATGAAAGATAAGCCAAGAATATTCCTACCTGGCATTCCCAAATTTACACGGGGTTTTCTGTCCAGGGGAATAAAATTCCTCCTTCTTCAGCATCAGATCTCAGCTGGAGCAGCTGTTTTGGCATGAACAGTCAGCCTCCTGAGTGACAGAGCAGGAGAGCAGATGGAGAGTCCAGGTAGGGAAGAGGAGGGAACATCAAACATGGTCATGGAGGATCACAGTGTCACAGGACAGAAAATATGTAGTAGGCCATCAAAACCAGACTGCTGTGAAGGCAAAATACAGTCACTTGCAGAATGGACTCCAAAAGGTCTTCTTTGAGGTCTGTCTGCCTCTGTAGCCGTTCTCCACAATGTCAGAGGAACATCTGGATGAACAGAGGCCGCATTTCTAGGAAATCTGTACAGACACTAAGTCAATTCAATGAACACTGTCATCTGTCCTTCTTCAACACAAGTATGAGCAAGCTCAGATTCCCTTTTGGTTATCTTGTGCTGGTACAGATTGCTGCCAGACATAACCACTCCCAGCTCCAGGTGCCATGAGGGAAAGTGTTGCCCTGCCCAGATGTCCCTCATTGCTCATCGGGTGGTGGAAACTGCCCCCACAGCTCTGCTGGTGCTCAGATTAGTATGAAACCTGGGGCAAAACTAATACTCCAGTGGGCTCTGTGTAAGGCAACCTTCCTGCTTTTCCCAGGAGCATGAACTTTTACCCTCAAGCTGTTTTTCCCAGGAGGAGTGAGGAATAGCTGAGCAGCAGCAGAGCCTCCAGGGAGCAACTGTCTACTGAGGGGACATCTGTCCATGACCACAGACATGCATGGACAGGTGTGATCCAGCAGGGAGCTCAGGAGGGCTGATTTCCCTCCTCTTCCTCCCCTTCCACCTTGCTCTACTTGACTCTTCCACTGCTGAGTGATATGGTCCCTGTGCAGCATCCAGCATCCCTCTCTGATGCCACCACAGTCTGCACTGCACCCTAGCACTTCTCAAGCCTCATCTTGCAATTCTAACCAGGAGAGAAAAGAATTATTCTGCATGCACCTGTGCTCCCCTCTGAGCTTCAGGCACCTGTGTTGAAGCCACATGTATTATACCCAGCCCTACTATAATTTAAAATACTAATGACAGTACTCAAACACAGCAGGAGCACCAGTGTCCTATGTGAGTTTGTCCCAGTCATCATCCCTGGTCCACAAGCATTCAGGCCTGGAAGCCTTTTAGGGACAAGCCAAAGCTGCATCAATAAGTCAATATTACTCAAGAAATTGTTGATTTCTGAGACTCTCCTGTGAATTTCTGGTTGCTCTTGCCTGAAGTAGGAGTGCCACCAGATAGGATGGTCCAGCCCCACTGGTTTGACTGCCAGCCTCTGATGAGATACCAAGGGTCCCAGCTGCAGGGGTAAGTGAAAGGAACCAATATGAAAAGTAGGCAAACATGCAGAAGAATTTATTATGCACATCACCATTTGAAATGCTTAGCTGAATTTCAGCCTCTAATTAATATTTTTCCAGTGTCTTCAGTTTGAAATTGTCCTTATAGAGAATCACGGAATCATTAAGGTTGGGAAAGACCTCCAAGGTCATCATGTACGACCTTTGACTAAAGACCACCATGCCAACTAATAGCACTAAGTGCCATGTCCAGTCATTTCTCGAACACTTCTAAAGATGGTTTCTCCACAACCTCCCTGAGCAGTCTGTTCCAGTGTTTAACCACCCTTACCATGGCAAAATTCTGCCTGATGCCCCACCAGAACCTTTGCTGGCACATTTTGAGGCTGTTTCCTCTTGCCCTGATGACTTGTTGGCTGGGAGAAGAGGCTGAACCTTATCTAACTCAAACCTCCTTTCAGGTACTTGTAGAGAGCAATATGGTCACCCCTGAGCCTCTTTTTCTCCAGGCTAAACACCCCGAGCTCCTCAGCTGCCCCTCACAGGTCTTGTGCTCCAGACCCTTCACCAGCTCTGCTGCCCTTCTCTGGACACACTCCAGCCCCTCAATGTCCTTCTTGTAGTGAGGGGCCCAGAGCTGGACGCAGCACTTGAGGTGTGACCTCGCCAGTGTCCAGTACAGAGGGACAATCCCTGCCCTGGTCCTGCTGGCCACACCACTGCTGACACAGGCCAGGATGCCATTGGCCTTCTTGGCCACCCTGGCACACCCTGGCTCATGTTCAGCTGCTGTCCACCAACAACCCCAGGTCCTTTGCTGTTGGGCTGCTTTCCAGCCACTCTTCCCCAAAATGAAAGGAGAATAGTTCTTAAAACATACCCCAGATCAGAAATAGCTGCATTTCAGGCACTCAACCTGCTTCTCAGATCTCATTATATTAAATAAGAATTCCAAGGAAGTATAGCAAAATGTTCAGATAACTGGTTTTCTGATAACCTGCACAAAGGAAAATACTGTTTTCTGCCCTCATCTGAGAAGGAAAAGCCCACTCCATGTCACTGGGAAAGGCTCCACTTCACACACTTGTTCTTACCTTACTTGTGTTGCAGGACAGCATGTACTGCTGCTGGAGTAATTGTTTCTGACAGGTAGACTGCAAACTGTGCCTGTGAGTGTGTGGTGTCATATTTCTGTTCAGCACGGCTGCTAGCATCCCTCCTGACAAAGACCTGTTAGGAGGGTGGCTATTCACAGGGGAAAGCTAGGGCTAAGTTTATAGATAGTTGGGTGGTTGGGGTAAATGTGTAGGGTAGCAGTCCTAGAAGGTTAATGAGTAGGAGGAAGATTATGAGGGATGCTAAAATTAGGGCTCATTTGTGTCCTTTTTTGTCTAGGGGTATTATTAGTTGTTTTGTGACTAGGTTGATAAACCATAGCTGGAGGGTTGAGAGCCAGTGAGTAATTCATCGATTGTCTAGGGAGGGCAGCAAGAGAACTGGGAATGTTATTGAGATGAGGATTAGTGGGATTCCTAGGAAGGATGGGCTCAAAAATTGGTTGAAGAAGCTTAAGTTCATGGTCAGGTTCAGGGGGTAGTGCTTGGAGGGATTGGTGGTTTGCTAGAGGGGGGATTTATTGACACAAATGACAGAAGTTTGGGTTGGATAATTGAAGAGAAAGTGAGTCATGAAGTGAGCATGATAAAAAATCATTATCAAAATCGTGATCAAACCCTCAGCATTCAGGTAAGCTGAGGCATCCCTTTCCCTGCTAAACTGCCAAACAGGCCAGGTATTAGCACAAGCTACACAAAAAGTACCTCCTCCTGTCTTCACTCACATTATGATGTAGAGCTTCAGCATCTTATGAAGCCAGAGATGAGGCACTCCTCTGCCTTCACCTTAGCTCTATCACTAGGACTGCTCAGAAATCCTTACAGAGTTGCTAAAGAGCTTCAGTGTCAGAAGCATGATGGGGAAGGGAAAGTGGTAAATTGGAACTTCACAAATGATGAAGATCACTTTGCACTGGATGAACATATTTTTGGTAGAGTAAAAGCTTGGAAACGAGACTCTTACCACCTCTGAAGCAGGAAAAGACACCTTGTGAAGGTATCTTGTCTTCCTTGTGCTCAACGTTCCATGGGTTTACACATCCACTTGTTTAACAGCCAGCCACATACACACTCATGACAATGCTCAGAACCAATTCTGAACTCAGAATGGGGAGCAGGGCACTGAAGAAGTCTGGGTGCCAACCTGCGGGAGACTGACTGACTGTTCTGGCATTTCTGTAGCTGCGAGCCCTGAAAAAATACATCAGAGGGGGAAAGGCAAAAAGGATAGATCAAAACTTAGTACAAGACAGTTGCTGGTGGTCCCTGTGGTCCCTGACAACACATGAGGTTGCAAATGGCTTTTAGTGGGGGGTTTATTTTCTTAATGCTTTGAGGGCTACAGCTGAAAGCCACTACATTTAATGTTAACATTGAGGCTAGAGAATCCATATTGTAGTGATTAGTAGCAGGAACTTCAGAGATGGTAGCGTGCAAGCCAGAGGGAACATGTAGATTGAGTGTAAGGAGACTGCAAGAATCACAGGTCAGCTCTAAGTAATGGAATTTGGGATTTTAAAATGCATTTCCTCTCTGGTTAGTTTCTGAAATACAAACAAAATCTCACAGGATTTAGGCTCTCTCCTTCCTTGGGTTTTGGCTCATGAAACTCTTCTACTCTCTTTGACTGGTCTAAATTGGATTATATACAATACATAATCCAAAGTGGGAAGCAATGTCAACCACATTGATGCCTTGGTTTTGCTTGTTTAAAAATTGCATTTCCATTCTCAGGGCTCAGTTTACAGCCCTCTCTCACGCAAATTCCCCTTGTCTCGAGGGAACCATGTCCAAGTGAGGAAGACACTCAAGAAGTCTTGTAGGGCTGGGCCCCTAGTTGCTTAGGTTTCTCGTGGAAAGAGGGCAAATTCCTAAATATTTAGCAGACTTCTTTTCTCTTGTAAAAGAAAACAAGACCAAGAGAAACACATCAGTCTAAGTAAATTTCAGTGCTATTTTTTTGCCAAACCCTGAGGAATCTGTGTAGAAAAAAGAGAAGCACACTAAAGACAGACACAGGACTGAACTCAGACATCCCCCCTTGGTCTGTTAGTTCATACTTTGAAATAAAATTGTTGTTATCAAAATTTTGTATAAGGAAGGCAACGGTGGTAAGAAGAATAGGCAAGATAGTATGCCTATACATTTTCCCAGAAAGAGATTCAGATTTTGATAACATAGCTATTTCTGAGTTCATAATAACAGAAAGAACACATAGTTGTGACATTTTGGGGTAGTAGTCCTTGCTATAGCTGCCTTTATCCAAACACAATATTTTTTTCCCGGTATTTTGAGGCCTCATGCAAGAAAGGATAATGAGTATTTGCCTCTAAATTGGAGAGATACAGGTTTGATGTATGGCCCCTTCCAGAGAGTAACATTCAATGGCTCAACGTCCAGATGAAGATCAGTTACAAAAGGTGTCACTCAAAGGTTCACACTGGACCATAGAAGTGATCAAAGGGATGAAACATCTCTCCTATGAAGAAAGAGTGAGAGAGCTGGAGTTTTTCAGCCTGGAGAATGCAAGGCTCCAGGGAGACCATATTGTAGCCTTTCAGTACTTGAAGGGGACAAACTTTTTATCATGGTCTGTTGGAAAGGACAAGGACAATTGTTTTACTCTGAAAAAGTAAAGATTTAGATTGGAGGCATAATGAAGACTTTTTTGTTTTGTAGTGGGGGTAGAGAGGCACAGGAACAGGTTGCTCAGAGAAATTGTGAATGTTCTATCTTTGATAGAATTCAAGGTCAAGCTAGATGGAGCTTTGAACAACCTGATTTAGTTAATGATGTTCCTGCCCATCATTCTATGATTCTATGAATGTGTGGCTCTATATTTCAGTAGGATGATCAGCCAAAATTGCTCACCTACTGCACAGCCCTAGAGATGCCTGAAGTTCATACATGCCTTATTTGGAATAAATCAGGATTTCTAGTTGCCAAAACATCCATTCTTATGAGTGTCCAGGACTGTTCCTCTTTGCCAAGTCCAATAAAATCTTATGAAAATACTACCCCCAGATATCTGCGATGGCTCAAATCTCTTGACCATCTCCTAGTGCTCATTGGCTGGGACAAACTGCTCAGAAGGGAGGACTCCCACCCCAAGCAGTGGATAAGGAGCAGCAACTATGAGAGACACAGGTCTCATGAGCAGGAAACCTACTCAGGCTGTGTAGAGCCGCAGTGAACAAGATCGGAGCATATAAGAGTTTTGGGGGCTAGAGAGGTACATGCATGTCTGAGCTTCAGAACTGGGTCCTCTGAACCAACAGAAACACAACAGAGTGGGAAATGTGACTCTGATAGTGCTGTACTGCTTAGAGAATTTTCTGCAAAAAATGGGGGGAAATCATGCTGTAAATCATGCAAAGGATTGTTTATGTGAAACAAAACCAGGGTTGCAAGTCTTGGTACTGGCATGGCATGGCATGGCCCACATCCCCAGGTATTGGCAGGAGAAAGGGATCCCTGTCAGCTCCAAAACCGAGGTTATAACGCCTTCCCGTGGGAGATGCAGAATGGCAGCTGGCTCCTCCTTACAGCCACATGAATGGGGCCAGGTTTGTGACACACACCTACCCTTCACTTTTCATCCTGGCCAACTCCTGGCAGCTTTTTCTAAGAAAGTCAATTTTAAAGCTACTGCCTAAGCAGTGATGCTGGATCATGCTTTGCAGCAGCCAGCTGCACACAGAGCCTAGAGGTGTAAGAGGGGCTGCACTTCATACTGTGAGTCAAGGCTACAAACCATCTTGTCATAGAAAAAGTCAGCAGCAGTATTAGGTGACCCTCCACAAATTGATTGGCTTTTTAAACATCTGATCTTCTGATCCATCAATACTGCTAGTTAAAGTATTTGACTTAACAGACTGATCATTAGACTTGATATTAACAGTGCTGCAGGCTTTTTTGTTTGACAAAAGATATGCCTGAAAATCACTGTACCTTAACTGGAGATGTTAATGTATAAGTCAGCTGGTGGACAACTAACCCTGTCACACCACACCTGATCTCTACAGACATAACCTTAAGCAATTTTAACCTTCACTTTTAAATGTTTTGTCTACTATTATAAACTACCTAAACCATACTGTGTTTACCCCATTATCATCTGTAGGGATTCTTTTTTAAAAACGACATATAGCCACCCCAGGTTATGTATGCTCAGGTGAAAATGTTCCCTGCAGGCATTGATAGAAGATTAGTCACTCTCATGGACAATTGTTTTATAAGCCCAAGTGCCAGGTGTTGGTCTTTGATTTTTTCCAACAAATTCAGAAAATCAAAATCTTTGTCAAATTACTGTTTTACTAAACTGAAGTGGTTCAATCAAGATGCCTTTGTGGATTCACCCACAAGCCACTTCAGGTCCCACTTCTGCAGCTGGAGCTGTGGTTGTGGTCAGTGGACACTGAAGTCCCATTGGTATCAATTAAGCAGAAGTTGCAGGCAGGCTTGTGCTCAGAGAAAGTGGCAGAAGAGAGAACTGGCTGAATTCTGTTGCTCTCAGGAATTCTCTAACTACCTCAAATGCAACCAAACAGACCCATGCTTTCCCTTTTATTGAAAGGAAGTCAGATGGACAGTCTGCTCCAGGGTAATGTACACAGGTAATTCAAGAAGAAGTGACTTTGTAAAACTAGCCATAGCAGGAATTTGATGGGAACTACCATGTATGGCAAAACTTTACAAATGTCTTTTGGTGACCAGATATGGAGTTGTGCACTCTCCCCCCAGCTCCTGAAAATGCAATACTCTGTACAGAAATTCTGAAAGCCCTCATGACTTCAGAGGAGGTGGTATTTTTCACAAATGCCTAAGCTCTGAAATCAGAGGTAGTAGAAGAATCTCAGTCTTTGCTTAGAGGAAAAACATAGCATCAATATGGCAGAAAAAGAGCTTTAAAAGTGAATCACCACAGACTGCACACCAGAAAACCAAGAAAAACAAACTTTTTTCTTTTTTTAAATCAGACCAGTTTAATAACTATTTCAGTTACATGCCTTGACAAGGTTCCAGCACTGTCTACCCATGAGTATGTGGCTCCTGAGTTTGGCTCTACACTTCCAGCTGAGGACAAACCCTGTGGCCATCAGCACAACTGTGCTGATACCAAGGACACAGGGACACAGATCCCTGGTGACTGGAGGAGGTGAGTCAGTGGGAGCTGCTCCAGCCAGCTGTGCAAAGGCTCCACAGGATGAGGAGCTGCATCAAGCCCAGTCTCATCTAGAAACACAAATATGGGAGGCTGGTTCTCATCTCTTACTTGTGAATCATTCCTGCATTTCAACATTCCCTAAGACCTCTGAGGCCTAGGCCTCTGTGTGCTAGATCTTTTGGGACTCTCTACCATGTAGAGTTTTTGATACATGGCTCCTGCAAACAAGAAAGTTCTGGTGATGGTTAAAATAGACTTATTATCAGGCCAGATATGTATATAAAATGTGGGGAACGGGAAGGAACCTGAGCTACTGTTTGAACTTTCTTCATACACCATAGTGGAAAAAGAATACACAAGGGCCGTATATCCCCCTTCAAGGCCATTTTAGCAACTCCTTAGTGTGAGCACAACTACCAGCTTTTTGATAGATTACTGAAAACTTACTGCAAGCACCCTTACTAATTTTGTCTGTTTTGTTAATGCTTACTGTTACTACAGTTCTCTCCATGACTTATGTGTGTCAGCTTATGTTCTGCTGTCTTTTCAGGTTTTTTTTGACCTTTCTCCACTTTTAATACAGCAGTGACATACTATATGCAAATGACAGTGCCATGTGTTCTGTGTATCTTTACTGTGTACAACTCAGCCAACAGCTGTTTCTAAACCACAGTGTGCAATGTATATTCAATTCATGCAAAAGAACCCTGCAATCATTCTTTATTTTGATTCAGAAATTGCTAGTGTTTGAATTGTGTAATCACTGTTTTGGAAAGATCTCCCAGCTACTAAATAGCTGGAATTACTGCAGACAAGTAGGAAATGTCTAGATTTCCATCTTAGAGTAGATGGCTAACAGTGACAGCATTAAAATAAAGTGGGATCAGTGGCACTGTAGACCAAGTATCTTGCAGTAAACATGATCAACTATTAGTGTAAGTAACCCATACTTTCATTCTACTTCTGAAAGAATTACTAAATTTTTTTTGAGCTGTAGTTATTCAAAACACAAGGAGACAAGAAAAGGTAGAGAGATCCTCCTTGGAAAGCTAAAGAAAGGAATCTAGCCAACAAGAATGGAAAAACAACTGCTGAATCAAGCACAGACATTGGCTGCTTCAAAGAAATAAATGTAAAAGTTACTGAAGGTCTCTGTGGCAGACAACTTGTGACCACTATGGATTTATGGATGTTGTGAGCTTGAAGAAGCTGACTCTGCATGACCACTGAGGCACACCACCAGTCCTTGGTCCCAGACTTCTGTTGAGTGCTATAATTCTGGCAGAAGAGACCTCTCTTTGCTCCACATAGGTGTGTGTATGTCCTGTGTAGAGCAGGATATGCCTGTCTGAGGATAGACTTCTTTTGTCTGTGTTGCTGACTCTGAACTGCCCTGCACCCCACAAGTTATCCCTTAGCTGACACCAGGATGATGCAATATTTTAAAGTTAATAGAGGGAGGCATCCCAGAACAAAATGCCCTGAATCATCCTGCAAAACACCTTTTGATCCTATATGTGATTTAGTCAGCGACTCCAGTGTTTAGGTTAGTAACAGGCCCAGATTTGCTCTCAGGAAGAAGGGGCATCTTGGTCCTCCCTTGAGCCTCTTCATCACCCACTGCAGGGTGGAGCTCCAGGCACAGGCAAGTGTGTCTGTTGTGGTTTGCTGCTAGAGCAGAGGCAAGGCTCCAGATGTTGGTGGTGACTGGAGGAGGAGGACCTGCATCCACCCTGTAATGCAGAACTCACATGTGAGCTGGCAAGACTTCAGCCTCTCCACCTGTGTCATGGTTGCACAGTACAAGAAAGGATCCATCAGAAAAATGTGCATGCAGCAGTGTGCACAGGCTTACAGAATATGTATGAACACAGGGCAGATCATCAATACAGAAGCAACTTCAATTCTAGTGTTTCCTAGCTTTCAGATTGGCATTCCAGTTTTGATATTGTTCTTGTGAACCATTTTAGCTGCAGTTCAGATACACCAAAGACAGAGCTTTCCTCTGCATGGATGTGCAGTTCCAGAAAAAATACAAATTTCAGAAAAATCAAATTTAACAGATGGAACATCAGGAATTAATTTGATGGAAGAATCAGTCTCAGGGCAGCATGGACTCCAGTTTAGCTGAATTAACAGCCATTTTGCCTTGGATTCCTTTAACCTGGTAATTTAATCTATATGAGTTAGATATTCTATAAACATTTGTTGATTATTGTATTTGAAAATGCATTTCTTCACTTCTAATTGGATTCAGTTTTATTGCTGTAAGAAAAAAGCCTCAACACTTAGCAGCAGTCAAACAGAATTCATTTTCCAGTAATGCAGAACACTCTCTTTGAAGGTGAGCTTGCTTTGCCAAATCTTTGAACTTTGCCATATGTACTAATCCCTGCTGCCAATGAAGTGATATTATTACAGACACACAACTTTGGCAAATTTTCACTGAGAGTTTGTCTTGATCAGAGATGTCTAAATCTTGCCAGAAGAATGTAGAAACATGTAGACAACTAATGGGTTGAGCTCCTAATAGGTGGACTGGGAATTATTTAAGAATGCATATTTCCAAAGTAGGAAATAGGATTCTTTTCATTTAGTCTTAAATAGAAGAAGTCAATCCTGACATTGCACACTGATCTAGCATCACTGGATTCTCATATCTCTTCCTAAAGCTGGTTCTTCAGCATTCCCTCATTCCCAGCAATGTCAGGCTGTTCCCAGCAGGTATTTACAACAGTGACCATGTCAGGAAGAGCTTCTTCCTAAATTCCCTAATTTCACCTATATGAAAATGCCCGTGTACCCTGTTGATTTAAGAGAACTTAGATACTGGCTGTGAAAACATATTGTTCTGGGTTTGACTGGTTTTGAGACAGAATTTGTTACTTAACCAAAATTCACTTCAATAAAATCTGGTTGGTTGGTTGCCTTGGAGCTGCTCCACATACAGTCCACCTAGGGCAGGTGGACTGTCCTAGGGCTGAGGAGCCGTGTGAAAAATGAGCTGTCTTCCCTAGCCCTGACCAGGTCTGCCCAGCTGAGCCATCCATGTCTCTGACACTCAGGTCCAATGGGCCTGCTGAGTCCCAGCAAACTCCTGCCTGTGCCAGGCTGTAAGTAGAAGACACTGGAGTTTGCAGGATATCAGGCTGAAAACAGAGGCTGCACTCTGGCCTGCCTCTGTATCCCTATCTCTAAATGAGACTGGTGGCACTTTTCAGGAGGTAGGGTGCTCAGAGTCCTCCATGCTGCTATGACCTGCTGAGATATTTACACATGTGGTTATTTCTTTCATTTCAGATCACACTTTGATACCAATGTCAATGAAAAATAAAAAACCCCAGCTGTTAGCTAGTAAATTCCATTAATCTGCATAGGGTGAAAGGGACTAGATTTTGTTATTACTGTGCAGATGCCATGTGTGAAAGGAAGAAAACTCTAGACTCTGTGCACAAGACAAGTGTTTAATTTTATTGGCCTTGTATTTCCACTAGTTTTTCCTGTCCAGGACAAATATTCTTCTTTTCAGGCTGGCTTATTCACCTCCTCTCTTAATTCCCTGAGGAAGAAGAGCAAAACATTCAGCCATGAGGTTTGCACCTCTCCTTGGCAGTCAAACCAGAGTAGAAGAAGATGATTCTTTTGCCAATCTCCCCTCCTGCCTGGCAGGAAAATAAAGATGGATCTTGCCACCTTAGAGGCCTTGCAACTGTGAGCACCAGCCTTGACTAGCAAGGCAGCCTCAGTGGTCAGCACATGTGCCAGATGCATGAGGCACAGCTTGAGTCATGGGCCTTGAGCCAAGGATTATTGCTCCAAAAGGGTCATATGTCAGCAGTGCTGCAGAAACCCAAGCTTCTGACCTGCTTACCTTGGAGCTAATAGTCCTGATGTGCTGGATTATGGGAATTACTCCTTACAGCAGCTGGAGCCCGGCAGGAATGAAAACTCAGCAGGAATTGCAGGTGCCTGTGCAGATCTAGGCCAGCTCACAGCAGCCCTGTAGAGACAGCAGCTGCAGCAAGGGCTGGCTCTAGGAGGAATTGTCACAGATTAAATATTTTGAGGTCTCTCTCTCCAGATTCTAAGAGAATAAACGAAAGACAGGTGACCCAGTCTGGACAGAGGAAAATACTAGTTCTACTGTGTTAGCTGGGTGTTTATTTCCATCTTATGGCCATACAGAGTGTTTTATTTTCTCTAGTGCCACAATTTTAAAAAGCTTAGGCAGTTCTTGGGTCAAGTATGAGAAGTTAGGGCTCATTCAGTCTTAGGTGGCCATCTCCAGAAGCACAGTCCTGGGCTTACCATCCTTCCCATTTGGTGGATATCTGAAGTCAGTCATGCGTCTACTAAAGTCCTTTTTGGGGATGCAATTCACCTCTTTGGGTTCTGTTCTAAGTCTCTTCTATGTATCTGCGCACTTTTAAGGAGAGATTGCTGAAAAGTGAATGCACTTAGCTGCAAAATCCAACTTGGACAGTTTCTAGTTGGTGAGCTCCACGTGAACCATTCTTCTGGCACAGGCATCAGTCCATCATGTTTCCCCGCAGGGAAGCATTGGGATATGCTGCCCAGGCCATGGAGACCTTGCAAGGAATGCAAGGAAACTCTTTCCTAAGTCTGCCTGAATGAGGGATTGAGGGGAAAATGTACCTTCTGACCCAGCAGAGTCCAGAAGTGCAGCCTGGCCAGTTGTGTCACTGCTCCACTCTGCCCAAGAACCTAGTTTCATTTCTGCATCCTAAGACTGGGGACAATCCATGTCTTTGGTTGATGCAGAGGTAGGAGAAAGCCAAGATCTAGCTGGTCCACCAGTTTAAATATGACCTAATCTTGGAGAACAGAAGGCAGATGGGATACATAGAGTTTTCAAGGATAAGTATGACTGCTGCAGAGATGCTTTACATTTAAAGCAATAAGGTGGTTGATTAGATAGTGCTAATGATTGAAAGCTCATACACGCACACACCTTCTTGGTCACTGTTTGCCTCTGGGAGCACAAAGGTGCAGGAGAGGCATGACCCAGAGCTCTGTCAGTTCTCCAGTCCACCAGGACACTGAGGGGTTTCCACTGGTCTGATCCTCACCCATTGCAACCTGCCTGCTTCAGCAGTCTCCAGGCAACCCTTGGCATGTGGGCTTCTTCCCAAACTCAGGTTTGTCAATAAGATCACCAATGCCGAGCACTTTATCAGCCATAAGGTGATCAGAAAAAGCAGCACCAGAAGAAGAAACTGATTTTTTTTCATGCTGCACTTGACTTTCTCCTGTTGGGTGATGTTTGGAGACTTCTTATATTTTTAATGAAATAAGACTGAATCAAAAAAACCAGGTTCCACTCTTGCCAGCTAAATTTTCTCTCAGAATCATCTATTCAAAAGCCATCTAAATTACTCTCAAGCCAGGAGTTTTCCCAGACATACTTCAGAGCTAAAAGGACAGAGAACTGTTCTCCCATTGCAAGCCTTATTTAGTCATTTACCTCTGAATTTTTGAACTGTTTTCCTTTCTTTTTCTATAGCATTAGTAAGTCATATTTCACAGCACTCACTACGATGAAAGCAGACTGGCAATAGTTTGACACCAGACCAAAACCCATTTTTAACCATCTGAGAGTTTTTTAACCATCTGACACTCAGCTGTTCAAAATGTGCAGCAGAATCCAGCGTTGTGAAGCAATGAACTCTAAAGTTTTGGGTGGTACTTGGAAAATTTATAGAAGCAGATTATTTCAATACCAAGACTTCACATTAGCCTGGGAGAGGAGAGAGGAGTGGAAGATGAAAAAAACAGAGAGCATGATTTAACCTAGATCTAGATTAGCTTGCATCTGTCAGTCCTGTTTCCTAAAACTAGGAATCTACTGAAAAAAATCTACTGAAAAGCTGGAGGTAGCTGGACACTTCCACGCTTCAGACATTTCTTCTTCCCTTCTCCAGCATGACTGACTCTAATCAGGGTGAGAAAAGGTCCAGTAGGGCTAGGAGCATCAGAAGCTAACTGCAGCAGGGTCTCTGGGATATTTCTGATGATTACAAAGGGGTAAGAGAGCAGATCAGAGCATGCAGTCTCACAATATGCATTGTAACCCATCCTCCATGCTAGTCTGGTGTTTTGGCTGAAGGACTGGTAAGCCCCAACCTCTCTAATCTGAGAATGAGGTAAGGGCATCAAGTCTGAACAGCAATGCAATGCAAACTGGTTCCCAGCAGACATTTTCAAACTAGTTTTTCAATCAGCTGAGCCTCCAAAAAAGCTGTGTTTTTCTTTATGTACATTCAGTCATTTAAAATATTATAATAGGAGACACTTTTGGATTGCAGCTCCTTTTGGAAGTGAATCAAACCTCTTTGCTATTTCAAAATAAATGCTGAGCTGTTTCAAAGACATTAATAATATTATGTCCAGTGGAGATGTACTACGCTTTTCAGGATGCCTAGTTTGTACTGACAACAGTTCAAATGTATTTATGTTGTTCCATCAAAAACTCAGTAGTTTCAACTTTCAAGAGGATGTTTTTTAAACATCTTGGGTAAATGGAGAATTTGACTTCCTGCCCGGGACACCCTGAGAGCTGCTCCTTACAAAAAAAAAAAAAAGAAAAGGAGGAAAAAAAGCAACTAATAGGATAATAAATCCCAACATTTTTCTCTAAACAAGAGTTGTTTTAGTTAAACTAGCATTCACTTCATTTATAACAGCTCCCTACATTTCTTTAGGCTATTGTATTTAATAAAAATCTCTGGACTCATCCATCATTATGCACACTCTACTGATTTCACTTTAAACATTGCTGACTAAAACTTCCATTTATCAAGCCTGTTTTGCCTAGCAGTTCTGGGCTAATTTATTTTCACTTTGAAAGATTTGGTATCTTTGCAAGGAGCCCGGGTGAAATCAGTGTCCACCCTGCACACAATACCACAAGCTGCCATCTCTCAGGAGCCACCAAAGGTGAAGGAGGAAGCCTGGCAGGGATCTGAGTTGGGGATGAAATGAAGCTTTGTGCCCGTGGCTCAGCACAGGTAACAGAGGCAGGTTATGGTTCCCAGGGGATACAGGAATGTACAGGGAGAGTTGGAGAAGTCTCAAATCTGGCATTCAAGGGTCGTAAGGAACAAAATGAAGCACAGGTAAGTGTCAAAGGTTTGTAATTTTGAAATTTGGCAGTCATATAAAACCAGAAATTCTAGACACAAAAATATAAGCCAGACTTAGCTAGCCAGGCCAGCAAAGAGTAAGGAGATGTTTTTCTGAGCACAGAGAGATTTGGGGCTCCTTTTAGCCTGAAAGATGCAGTTTCTCCCATGTGAATATCTGGGGTCATTCTCCACTTTTGCCTCTACAATGTGATTTCTACAGCACCAGACAACATAAACTCCAGTGAGAAATCACGTGAAAGGAAGAAATCTCAGAAAGCTTCTTCCACGTTTGTTCTGTCAAAGCAGGCCATGGGACAAAAAGACATCCCGGCCTTTGGCAGCTGCATGAGCAGAGCCCTGTGCTCACTTCTTCCTACACCAGCAGGAGAAAGCACCTGATGACCAAAACCACAGCCCTACTGGCGTGGATGCCGGAGCAGGAATGGGAAGTGGGCTGTACTACTGTGACAGAGTAAGGGATTCACTTGCTTTTCCCTAGTATACTGAAGGGGCTGCAATGTACATCTTCAGCTCTTACCAATACAATCAGCAGCATCTGCTGTGTAGCCTTTGCAAGTTGTCTACTGCTGGCAGAAAAACTTCAGTCATTTTATTTGACTCAGCACTGTAAAGAAAGGCTGATTTTGTATAAAGCCAGTATTGACTTGTTTATAACTCTACATTACCCCAAAATTATTGCTTCTCATAGTTTTTTCATATGCACTTGAATTAGGTTGACCAAATAATTTAAAACATCCTCTGACAAACGCGGGATGATTACATGTGAGAAAAAAACCAGCTCAGCACTAATCAGGCAGCTCACCTCTGCTCTTTCTTTGGGTTGCAGCATGTGATAGCTACAAAGGGGGTTTGCTAGAAATCCTTTGTTAAAACCAGTCATTTTTAGCAACATCAGCAGCCACTTACCAGATTTCAAATGTAACACATTCCTCCAGGAGTTTGTTTTTCTATTATTTTCTTTCAGAAATTTCCAAGCTGACACTTGCAGGCACATAGAATGTCAAAAGGTAGTTATAAATATCCTACAAATCCTAGGAAAAAAAAACTGGCCAGTCTTGCAGAGCTTGTGTTTTCTTCTGACTGTTGTACTGGGGATTCCCCTGCACCACCTCTTGGTCTGAAAGTGCCAAAGCCTCTGGCAGGTCACCTAAACTTGCTGTTCACCCCTCTGTGAGACAGCAATGCCAGCATAGCCCTCAGGGCTGTCCTGCAGATCAGTGGTGTAAACTTTGGAAAACACACCAGAGATGGAAGCTACCCTGTGTTGACCAGGTATCACTGGGTGCCCTTCTTCACCACCATCAGTTCAGTGGAGGCAGGACAGCAGGGACCCTGCCCCCAAAAACCAGCTGTTTACTCAGAGTTCTATTTTTTCCTGTGCTTAGTGCAGGTCTGAGGACAGGGACATCTTTCCTGGCACAGCATAAGAGAGGTGAAGAAAATAAGAGAATCATACAATCATAGAATAGTTTGGGTTGAAAGAGACCTTTAGGATCACCCATTCCTACCCCCTGGCAGTGAACAGTGACACCTTCAACCAGATTTAGGATGGTCAGAGCCCCATCCAACCTGATCTTGAATGTTTCCACTTCAGCTGGGCTGTCAGTCTTGTCACCACAAGAGGGGAAACATGGAGAGAGGTCAGTCTCCTTGCTCCAGTGATTTAGGGGTTTAGGGACATCTCCATGGCTCATGGCTGCTTTCTGATGCATGGAGGGAACATGTAAACAAACATCCCAAAAATGTCTGCCTACAGAGGACGATGCCCAATGCAGTTATTTTTTCCACCAGGGGAAGTCTTCTCCATGGAGGAAGGAAGGCACACAGCAAATCCTGGATTTGAACAATCCCACAGTTTGTTATGCAGGTTGTTAGGCAGCCTCTGGCTGGTAGATTCTTATAGGCAGATGCAAAGGACTGCAATCAGCAAGTATGGGAAAAAACCCTGACAACTCTATTCCAAGGAAAAGAATCTTTCCCCCTTCTCAAGAGCTGGGTTATGCACAGAAATATGAAGCCATCTGTTTCTAGCACAGGAGTAAATCCTATATTAAGCAGTTTGGGTTATGCCAAGTATCCACATCAGTGTGTAGTATTTAATTATTTTTTCAAATGCCATAAATTTTGGAGCAATGATATCCAATGGTTAAAGTTTATAATTAAAAAGCAAATATTTAGCTGGGTTAGCTTTCAATATAATGGGGTGGTACACAACTATTGGTTCAACTTTTGGCAAGTTTCCCTTTCTGTTTTGTTCAGTGACAAAAAAGATAAAAAGGGGTACGTGATGGGTTTTTTCCCCATCATCATTTACATCTCTAGTAGATCGCATTTAATTCTTTTTTTTTTCTTTTCTTTTGATAATCTCATAGCCACAAACCTTTAAAATCTCTCTGTTTCTTCTGTTTCCATTATTCTTTTCAACTACATCAGCCATCTGGCAGAAGAAGGGGTGACCAGAAATGAATGTGAAATTCTACACTCTTGGTTCAGTTATGCTTTAATACTTCATCTTTTTTTTCCCCATTACCTTCTTTCTATGTCCTAACACTTTTTTGATTCCTGCACTTCTGCTTCCTGCAGAACAGAGGTACTCATTGAGCTATCCACAGTGGTTGCTACAATTTTATTAAGGTTTTTTGAGTGGTTGCACTTGATTTGGGAGCTTTTGTGGGCCCGAAAACCTTAAGGTATTTGCCTCCAGCATGTGTTGTTCTGCCTCTGTCTGCCTTGAGTTTCATCTCCCATTGAACTGACCAATGACTGAGCATTGCAGCTTCTCCCCAGATATCAGCCTGTTATATCAGATATAACAATGGTCAGCTGCCAAGTTCACCCTTTTACATTTCCCCTTTTTCCAAGGCATTGACAAATCCAACAAATTGTCCAGCCAAATTGTCAGCCCAGTTTGGCAAAGTAGTTAAATGTGTGCTTGTTTACTCTGTTCAGAGATGTTTGAATGCATGTGTGGCTCAGGGCCAATTCATACATTGGGACTTCAGCACATGCTTAACCTTAAGTACATGCTGAAGTGTTGAACAGAAATGGGATGGGAGTCAATACCAAGAACCCTTTTTGTTGTCCATCTTGTCAGTATATTAAAAACCCAGCTCTTATCTTTGTTTAATTGCTTCATATGCACTTCCATAGAGGCATTGGTGTTTTAATAGTAAAACTGCTAAATTTCCATAACTTTTACAGGAAGTTCTCAACAGGAAATATCCTCTAATCTTTGCTTGTTTTTGAAAGTTTTACTTCCAACCTTCATTTTGAAAATAAGTCCAAAGCAACACAGAGTGGTCAGGGAGTTGATCACATGTGAAGCCACAAGCAACAAACCCAAACAATGAAAATGAGAAATGTTTGTTAATCAAATCACATGTATTTTAAATGTTTTCCAAAGAGTGTATTTCATCTCAGTTTCTAAGGAATTAATTATTTTATAATGGTTTTTAAGCTCCAAAAAAGAGCATTTTTTTGGGAGAACTTCTACACATGCCATGGTGTCCCCAGATTTGACATAGCTGATTCGACTTCAGCTGACACCTCACAGTCCTTTCTAAGGAAAAATAACTAAGAAGATAGGAAAATCACCTCTTTGAGAGGGATCTTTCTGTGTGGCTTTAGATTTTATTAAGCCCCACAACAGCATAACTCAAATTTCCATTCAATCCTTTTTGCCAACCAATGTACTTATTATTGAGAAACTCATTTATTTTTTAATTACCTTCTCCCGTTGTATTTATAAGATTGTAGAGTTGTTATTTCTGCAAAGACATCAGCATAAAGATAATGCTGTCAAGCTCCTTCTCTCAAGAATGCCTGACTCTGTGGTTCCTGCGCACACAAACACCAGTCATGCTGGTAACATCAGGGTCCTGCCTGAGGTTGGCAGCTTGTGTAAGTCTTCTCTGCTGGGTTGGTGTTGTCTGGTTTTCACCCTGTGATAGTATGACAGCAATGAAAGAAAATGTTTGCATGCTTTCAGCTAAATCCAAAAGGCAACTCTCACATGGGCCTTTTGGTCAAGTCTGGACGGACTCTAGCTGGAGCTGTTTATTGTGTGTGACTTGGGTACTTACAAATTCGTGACTGCAAAGCAGAAATGGTGGTATTTTGTGTAGGGGAATTCCTCCTGAATTGTATCAAGGGTTGATACAAGAGGAGCTGCTCAGAAAAGAGAGGTTTCTACATCTGGCAATATTGGATTTCATGTCTGTAAAGCAAAAACAAAATTATGCACATAACAAAACATAAACACGTTGTAAAATGCATTCAGACCAGATTCCAAACACATTGAACACTGCATGATTTAATGATGGATAAACTCAGAAAAATACCCCATTGGGGGGAAACAACAGACTCCAAAATGACAGCTGCTATCATTCCAAAACAAGTAATTGTTCATAAATGAATATTTTTCATGATAAATTATTGAATTACATGAAAATCAGATGACTGCCTTCTGCCAAATTTGTTTTCAGTTTCACAAGACAGAATGGAATGTGCTGCAGATGGTGAGTGAAATTAAAAGCTGCTGGTCTTTTCCCACTAAGGGCTGATATTTTCCCTTAGACATTTCCAGTATCTCATAAACCTGCTAAATAGTGGTGCCGGGGAATGGGTATCTAGCTAGATATACAAAATATTTTAGATATATAGGATTTCAGGGAATCTCTGCCTAATCTGAGCCAGTTGTAGTGTAAGCTAGTATTTCATATTCATTTTATGTTGATTTCTCATTTAAACCCACAGAGCCCCAGCATGAGAACCTCTAATTCTTGCAGGGACTCTCAAGGTTTTGGGGTTTCTGAAGTTCTCCTTTATATTCTCTCTTGTTTGCATTTGAAACATTTGAAAATACACATTTCTTTATATGTTTCTGTCTAGTTTCAGTCGAGTCTTTACCTTCCCCCTACATTTGAACAGGGTAACAGTAACCTGAAGAGGCTGTTTCAGCTGAATCACATCTTAGACTAAAAGTCCTCCAAGTGAAGTTTCCAGCACAAATCGTGCTGAGTTTTTTGTGAGAGAGATGGTAAAGACCACAGAGTCCAGCTGATCCTTAACAGAATTTTCAGTTCTGCGAAGTCCTTCCCTCTGTCAGCTGCTCCATTCACAGGGATGAGTTAACATTGGTGGCACAAACTCTCTGCTGGGAACAAAATGCCACGTGTAACCTATCTCGTCCCAGAGAGCCACTGGGGCAGATGAGCTAAGTCCTGTAATTGCAGCCTTGGCATCAGATCAGAATTTTAAAAGACAGCACATCTGTATCACATTTCTTTACACTGCTTCACATAGCTTCCTGACTGCTGTAGAACTGGATCCTCACTGCATCCTGCTGTCAGGTAAGCATAGCAAAGCCACACCATAAGCACATCCCTGCTTCCCCAGCAGAGAAATATAACTGGTCCCCTCCCCAGAGTGGGCAACAGCAGCAGTGAGGCTATAGCAACAAGAAAGTGAGCAATCATCATTTCCCTGATAAAACCTTTCCGTTTCTCTCAGACTGTGGCTCAGAGATCACCTAAACTGTAAATTGTACCTTTGTGGCACAAAGGTACCACAAATTGTACCTTTTCTGCCTCTTGTTTTTATAGCCCATTGGTACACTGGTCACAAGCTCCTTGCTTTAACTACACTTTGTGTAAAGAAAATGACGTTGTTGGATTTGAATCTGAAAGCAGATGTCTATGGTTACACATATAAGTGCATGACTTTATATACATGCACATATATTCACATGTACTCACACAATTTGTGTATCATACAATTTTTAAAGGTTGACTTGTTTGTCTGTGTCATTTGACAGAAAAATAACTGCCAAATTTAATCAAATTAAGACAGTTTTAAGAAGAAAAGCTTCTCTGTTGTTTCCCCCCATCTGAACTTTGCCTTCATATTCTTCTGTACACTAAACTCTAGATTCGCTTTCCTCTACTTGTAAATGGTCTAAATCATTGTGATGGTGCTGCAGACAGCATGATGAAGAATGGAAAACCAGGTCAGGTAGTAATAGATAATAAATTGAATGTCCACAAGCTTATTATGAGGAGATCAAAAGTCCCCATCTTGACATAAGACTAGCTGTCACAGAAGCAAAAATCAAGTACTTTGGAAGCTTTCAAAGGTACACAATGGTGCATACAGACTTCCTCTGTTTCTAAAGACTAAACTCTGAGGGGAATTTCTCTGCCCCTTCTTTCCCCTCTTTTTCTCCTATTTTTCTTAATTTTTCTGCATTATATTGCATTGAAGATCACCTTCTAGAGCATGCTCATGCCAGAAGTGAATTCTGATGTCATGTGATACAAATCTCTCCACAAGTCAAGCATTCACCACTTAAATAGTTTTGCTTGGCGAAAGCTTGTATGTGATGACCCCAGCTGTCAGTTGCTTCTGGATATGGCATTCTGTTTCTTTTGATGTTTTTTCTCAGAGCCATTTGGACAGATCACCTCATGATGAGCTTCAGACTTAGGCAAACCCATTGACTTTCACCTGTAACAGCAGCAGGCCCCAAGCAAAGAGAATCCTGCCAGGCTGTGCAGAACAAGGCTGGATAAAGAGGGCTTAGCCTCTCCACTGGAAAGGGAAGCGAAGGACTGAAGTGGATTGAGGCTTTTAGTCTTCCTGATCCAGAGTTAAACCCTCACAAAGCTAGTCAAGGTTATCCACCTTGCGCTGCAAAGGAAAAAAGGACATCTTCCGATCCATGAATAATCAGTCCCAAGGATAACATTGAAGCAATTGATGACTAGCAGAAACTGCTGTTATTAAGCTGCAATGGACCAAGGGCTATAGAAGTTGTACATTTGGCATTCAACTGCTTTCACCTTTTCATGACTATGCATGGTTCAGCCAAACCATGTTGTGGAATGTTAAGTTGTGCTGCATCAATAGTAATGGACCAGGAATTATGACATGTTTTATGTTATCATTCATTTAAAAGAGATAGTTTAGATTTCAGCCACAAGCAAAAGTTTATATATAATATATTTATTACAAACAACAGTGAACACTTAAGAGCTATTATTTTAAATCTAAATGACATTGTGTTTAGTATCCATTTCCTCCAGCTCTGCAATGTGCAGCCTGTGGCGTCTGTCATCTTTCCCTGGAGTTCTCCTAGATACGAAGTGACAACTTCTCACAAGTTACCAGAAACAGGAGAAAATGCGGAGCCCTGCTCCAATGAGCTGTTTCACATTACAAGAATTTACAATGAGCATCTGACAGAAGAAAAGCAGTGGAGCTTGAGAGGGGAATATCATGCAGTAAATCGCTTGCTATTATCTATGTTGACAATATGGGGTGGGGAGGACACTATTTAAGCAAAAAACACATAAGGAAACACATTGAATCGGTGAGTGGGCTCCTTGTGTACAAAAACTAAATGGTGCTTCTGAAAATCTTGCCATTTTAGAGACAATATTAGGTCTGGACATAGAGCTTGTGCAGAAAGCAGTAGATGGCTGTGGAGAAGGAAGGGACTGTGGATCCCCTCCTGCCACCACCAGCATGCACAGCCAATCTCTGGGTCAGCCCATTCAGCTGCTGCTTCTCCAGCCTTTCCCATGGCTGAGCAGATGCAAGTGCAGAGGATACCAAACCATCCTGTGCCCCCATGCAGGCAGGGAACCCTGTGTGCAGCCCTGGAACAGCCACGCTGGCCAAGGCCACCACCACCTGCCATCAGCAGAGGTGTGAAATAGAGCCCGTGCCCCATCCTGTCCTCTCACAGCTATCTGCCTTTCCCATAACAGAAGACCTGACTAAAGCTTTCAGCTTACCTGCTCTTTTTCCCTCCTTGCCATACGCAGCCAAAACAAGAGCCACAGGCACTAACCAGAGAGGAATGGGTTACCTAGCTCCACCTTAAAAATGCCTGACCAGTGAAACCAAAACCTACCATTCTGAATTAATTTTGGTTTAATGATTTCTTTGAACAAAGGCAGTACTGGGCTGTCCCCATCAGTATGATGGAGATGTTGCACTAGGCTAATCTGAGCAGTCCTTGCCCCCTGGGTGTTCACAACACGAAGTGTACATGAACTGCCATACAATAGGTCTCAAGACACTGCTTCAAGTGGAAATAGAGCAAGCAATTTAGAGACTTTTCAGGTGCTTCACATTTTCATTTTCGGCTATCTACACAAATAAAAAGGCTTAAACTATTATTCAGTCTCCACTCAAAGTATAATTTTGACATTTGGAAATCTGATTTTGTGATCAGAAACACATGTAGAATAGAATTTCGAAGTCAGCAAAGACTCCAAGCATGATTTTATTGGGAGCTTGGGTATGCCCTTCAGAGTAATTGGGATGTGGAATGTGGAAGTAGTTTTTACAGGAAAACAGGGATAAGGCCTCCTGTAGCCAGCCCCAGGCAATGGAGCGAGTAAAATATAAGAAGAATTCACATTCAATTTGATAATAAGGTTTCCTAGCATGTTAATTAAATGAAGTCTCACATCCCCAGCCCTGTTGTTTTAAACATTTTAAGGCATTAACATTGCACAATAGAAACACAATTTCCCCTCTCTCCAGATGTCTATACTAATTTGATTTTCCTAGTTGTTAGCTTTAAACTTTCTATGAACATGAAAACGTATCCTTTCAGCAGTGCTGTTGTATTTTCCCCCTTCATTCTTCCTTAATACCCATTTTGGGTACTAATTGGCAACAGTGTTTTTTAAAAATAAATTCTTAAAATGGGAAAGCTTTGCTGTTTATCCTATACTGAGACACTTTTTTCCACAGCTTGACTTAGAAAGAAAACAGTGGGAAAACAACAACCATTTGGTCCTGAGGGTCTGAGCCTTCACAGATAACATGAAGGAGATTTAGGGAGTGAGGTAAAACCAGAGGAAACCTCATAAATCATATCCCATCTTTCTGCTCTTTAAAGTATTGGCTTAAGTGGGAATAGGTTGCTAAAATCCCTTTGAGAATGCAAGTGTGCGCACCTCCTTTGAGCTCTGTGCAGTGACTCGGGTGGATTGGGAGGCAGTGACCCAACAAAGCAATTGAGTGTATGGGACACAGGTATGTGTTTGTGCTGGCAAAATGCTCTTCTGTACAAATGGGAGAGCTGGAGCTGTGGTTGTATATAGACTGAGAGAAAGCTCTGCAGCTGGTGAGGAAGGCACCAAGATCTCCTTCACTCAGCCATTTTATTCAGGCATTTCTCCAGGACATGGACAGAGACAATGATCCTGAAAATCATTGTCACAGGTTCAGGGTTCATTTCAAAGCCAGAAGCTGAAAAATCCTGCTATTAACCTATTACCAAGAAAAACTTATACACATTGGAGACAAAGGAAAACCTTTCACTGGCAAAACTTGTTAAATAGCTTTCAGCTTTTTTAGTTAAAAATTAAATTTTAAAATACAATTTAAAGACTATAAGCATAAAGAGTCTTCTGTTTTGATTGGTCCAGAGTATCTTGGTTCTCTTGTAGGAACCATTCTAGTGGCAGACAGGCCAGCAAGCCCTGGGCTTGGTTGGGATAGAGTTAATTTTCGTCGTAATATCTTATGTGGGACTGTGTTTGGGATTTGTGATGAAAACAGTGCTGATAATACAGGTATGCATTAGTTATTGCTGAACAGTGATTGCACAGCATCAATGTTTCTTCTGTCTCACATTGCCCTGCCAGAGAATAGACTGGGGGTTTACATGAAGTTGGGAGGGCACACAGCTGAGACAGCTGACCCCAGATGACCAAGGGGACATCCCAGAACATATTATGTCATGTTTAGTTCTAGCTCTGGGATGGTGGAAGTTGGTGGGAGCTGCTGTTGCTCAGGAGCTGGCACTGGTCTGTTGGTGGTGAGAAATTGCTTTCATATGCATCACATTGTTTCGTATGTTTGTTTGGTTTTTTCCTCTCTTTTTGTTAGTTTTTTCCTCTTTTATTATTATTATTATTAAGCTCTTCATATCTCAATTACTTTTCTCACTTTTATCTTTCTTCCCCTTATCCCACTGTGGGGCACTGGGCAAGCAGCTGTGGGGTGCTTAACTGCCTACCAAGTTGAAACCACAATGGTCCCCAAATTTAAACTACATTAATAAAAGAAACCAGAAGCTTGACTTTGACCCATGCTGTTTAGTTCTCCGCATTCTCCCTGGTGCAATTTTGGACTATAATACACCATTTTAGTGAGAAGGCATTTTCCTGTAAGGATGTGAGCCATTCCATGTGGCTGTCCTCAGAAGCAAAACCAGGTTCCCAAACCATACTATTTGTTTCTGTAGTTTTAGCTACAGATTCAGTCCCAGATTCACTCCCAACCCAGAACAGTGAGACCCCAAAAACTTCACTGTCACCTTCATTCTGTGAATTCTTCTGGAGCTTACTGTTCCCTTCACTCTTCAAGCAGCTGAGGAAAAGTAACACTCAATATCAAGGGTCCTTCTCTCCTCCTAATTATTTCTGAACTTTGGACAGACAACCTCACCAAAGTTTCCCTTTGAGTTTTGCACATGGCCTAACATGAACCAAACTCTACACTGAACTGTCTGTCCATAGCTCTCAATGGTTCTTATGTGGGCTCAGGACCTGAAGTGCCCATGGTCTGTCACTGATTTGTTATGGGATAAAATCTTCCAAATTTTTAATCCTAATTATAGGAGGAGCCCTGTTTTCTTCATTTCTGAACCATCCCAAAATCAAAGATATACACCAGAATTTTCATGGAGGAGTTCCTCCAAGCTTTTCAGGCATGTTACATAAGATGAAGACATATTTTACTTCCAAATGTTAATATGGAAAGGTAGTTACATGGGAGACACTGTTCTTCTCCCCTGAAGTAAGGGCTAAAATCCTCTGTAATATATAAGGATTCAGGTTTGATTCATACTTTATTCGGAAAGGCTTTGAAAGCAAGTCAGTGAAGTGATTTGTCTCATTACAGAATCAGGTCAGTAGCAAAACCTCAACCCATTCCCTTGGGTTTCAAAATTTTTCAGTCACCTCCTCAAATGGGCTTAGACTTTAATGGCCAGTCTGAAATCATATGGGATCACATGAATAATTTTTTTCCTGCCTAGGCAAAGGCTTCAAAGAGAGCTCAGCAGCAAGAGATCACACTTGCGGCATTCAAAAGGGTACTGAGTTCAGATGTGAAGTGCGGAAAATCAGATTTCTGAGAGACTTGTTGGTAAAATAAATTATAATGGGAAAACACAGTTAATGATACTGCTGTCATTAGAAGGGTTAGAGATTTTTAACACAGTATAGAGTACTATAGGCATAATCTTATTAGAATTTTTAAGCCCATAAATCTGACAGGTCTCAGTGAAATGAAGGAAATTCCTTCCACTGTGGTGGTAAATGTTTCATGAAATGGATTAGGAAAGCCAAAGCCCATCAACAGCTGGAACTGGTGAGGGATGTAATGGGCAGCAAGAACGGCTTCTGCAGGCACATCAACAGCAAAGGAAGACTAGGTAAAAGCTAGGCTCAGTGCAAAATGATGTAGGGGAGCTGGTGACACCGAACATGGAGACAGCTGGAGTGCTCAGTGGTTTCTTCACCTTGGTCTTTATGGGTAAGAACACTCTTCAGGAGCCCCATGTTCCCAAGACCAGCCAGAAAGCTCGAAGCAAGGAAGACTTACCCTCAGTAAAGGTCAATCAGGTTAAGGAATGCTTTGGGAAACTGAACATGGACAGATCTGTGTGAACTGGTGGATCTGTGACTGGTGAGAGAGCTGGCTGATGTGAGGCCATTCTTGATTATGTTTGAAAGGCCATGGCATACAGGGTGACACCTTGAGAGGCTACTTAGAACAGAGGCTAGACAGTGCCAAAGGAATAAAGTAGATATTTATTTAAAAGGCCTTCAAAGGATACACTTTGGGCAGTACAAGAGCCTGGCCCAGGCTTTACCCAAGATGGACACCAGGTCATGAGTTTTCACACTTTTATAAGTTTTGGTTCATTTACACCTTGGGGTTAATTGTCCGGTTACAGCTTCAGGTCATGAAGTCCCATCCTCCCAGACTGCTCTCCTCAATTTGCTGTTGTTTATACTTTTTGGGCCTGAAGCTGCAACAGTGTCCTTGGTTCTTGGGCTGGAAAAGGATTGTTTTGTCTAACTAAACTGTGAGGAGAACTTGCTAATATTTATATCAAGTTCAAATATACTAATGCAGTACAGAATCTGGATAATATGAAAGCTGGAATTTAAGGCATCTTAAGGAGAAACTTAAGGAGAAGTTCCTACAAAATGAAAAAGACCAAATATCACTCTATATTGGAGAAAGGCAAGATGGAGGATCAGAGAACCCTGGATCAGCCATCCACACCTCAGTCATTGGGAAGGTGATGGAGCAACTAATCCTGGAAACCATGTCCAAGCACAGAGAGGACAAGAGGGTGGTTTGGAATCATCAGCATAGAATTTACAAGGAGTAAATCCTGCCTGACTGAACCAACAATGTTTTATGATGAAACGACTGGCTTGGTGGATGAGAGGAGAGCAACAGTTGTGGTCAACACTGTCTCCTGTAACATTCTTATAGACAAATGGAATAAGTACGAGCTAGACAGATTGTGATGATTGCAAACTGGCTGAACTGTGGAGCTCAAAGGGCTGTGGTTAGCAGCATAAAGTCCAGTTGGAGGCCGGTCACTAGTGGGGTACCCCAGAATGGATCTAGGTCCTACACTGTTAATTATTTTCATTATCACCTGGGTGATAAGGCAGAGTGCACATGCAGAAACTTTTTGGAAGATACGAAACTGCGAGGAGTGGTTAATAAACCAGAGGGTTGTGCTGAAGTTCATGGGGTAGGGACAGGCAGGAGAGCTGAGCCAACAGGAGTCTCATGGAATTCAAGAAGGTGTGAATTCCTGAGCAGGAACAACTCCCAAGCACCAGAGCATACTGGAAGCTGACCCAGTGGAAAGCAGCTTTGCAGAAAAGAGTGTCTTGAGGGTCTGGATGGACACCAACTTGACCATGAGCCAGCAATCCACCTTGAAACAAAAAAAAAAAAAAAAAATAGAGCAAACAGCCTCCTGGATGGCATTAGGAAGAATGTTGCCAGGAGGTTGAAGAAGTCAATTCTTCTCCTCTGTTCAGCACTGGTGAGACACACCTAGATGCTCACTCACATCTTCATATCTGGACTCCCCAGTGCAAGAAAGACATGGACACATGGGAACAAGTTTGCTAAGGTGTGTAAGGAACTGCCCACTTGTCATGCGAGTGGCTGAGAGAGCTGGGACTGTTGACCATGGAGAAGAGAAGGCTTGGTGGTAACCTCACAAAGCTGATGGGACACAACAGAGCTTTTCCATATTGCTTAAGTTTGCTGATCTGCAGAACATAGCATCATGTAGAACAGTCTACCCATCAAGTAGGGTAGGCTTTTCTCAACGGAAGAGATACTGGTTTCTGAAAAGGAGTCCTTTGATCATGGGGGACGCCATGGGTATCTTGTCTGTAAGTGCTTCTTGATTTGTATGTTGAGACACTAAACAGCCCAAAATATGGCAATGCAGAATAGAGAAAAAACCTCTTAATTTCCATTTGTAGTTTTGGTTTCCTCCTTTCAGAAGAATGAAAAAACAAACTTCAGCAGCCATATGCAACTGTATTATTCCTCATGACAGTATAAAATAGTGAGATATCTTCACAAAATACATTAAGAATCATATTTTATATTGCTGCATAAAATTGCTGAAATTATATAGAAATCTTTTTTGTGGATCATACGTTATTTTAAAACTCCAAGCTATTTTTTTCTAACACTGTCTGTTTAAGCTACTGGGCAAGTTGTTACATGAATAAATATATTACCTTCCTCTAAAAATGTAATATTAAGGGCTGTGTTGTTGTTATAAAATACAAGTTGATCAGACAGAGAGAATTATTCTGACAATGGTGTTCACAAGAGTATCATTGCACATTGAATTTCAGTGTGTAATATAGTATAATGGTAATATGGCAATATATAATGGGCACAGACTGAAATACAGGAAATTCCCTTTAAACATAAGACAGGCATTTACTTGCTGTGAGGATGTTTGAACACTGGCACAGGCTGTCCAAAGTGTTTATGGAGTCAGTCCTTGGAGATACCCAAAACAAAAATGGACTCAGCCGTGAGCAACCTCCATAGCTGACCCTGCTTTGAGCACAGATTTGGACTGGATAACCTCCAGAGGTTCCTTTCAACCTCAGCAATTTTGTGATTCTGTAAAATGTTGTGATTAGATTACACAAAGTCTGAAATGAGAAATTGCTTGCAAACCTATATGCTCCAGCCACCCAGAGCCAGCAGTGAACTCAGACTGCTGAGAAAGACTTCAAGACTCTGTGAAACTGAGGAACCTCAAAGAGTTTCTGAACTGCAATGGCTGGAAATGCCCAGATGAGACCCAGGCACATACATATGCTGCTTGGCTTCAGCAGTAAGGGACATAGGACACAGTCCAAAGGTGAACCACAGCTTGGCCCAGTGAGTGGTGACCTGGAGAAATGAAAGAACCAGGTCTCTGGGGACATGTAGCAGAGTGCAGGGGCACGTACAGAGTCCAATTGCATCCCGTTGCTCTGAATGTCCCTTCTGGACTGCCACAATCTGTGTGCCCTTCAGCATGCCGTTATTAGGCTGGCGGTGAGAAAAGAACACAGAGCGAGAACAGTTCAGCTTCCATTCCTAGAAGTTTTCAAATGCCTCAGACTGTATAAAGCCCTGAACAACGTGGCCTGACCTCAGAGTTTACCCTTCTTTGAGCAAAACATAAGTCTAGAGACCTCCTGAGGTCCCTTCCAGCCTGAGTTACCTTGAGTCCTACACACACATTTCCCTGAGCTGCTGGATGAATTGCAGAGCTACCCAGTTCTGCCCAGCAGTGTCCCCAGCTGATCCCCTGAAAAGCCAGCAGTGTGTTCAAGCCATGACACTGCACTCACCAGGTTTTCCTCTGGGATTTGGGGCATGCTGGCAGTGGCAGAGACATTTACCCTGGGGGGAGCCAGGCTGAATGTCCGAGCACTAAGTACTTCTTGCTTTTCAGCGACACTGTTCAGACCAATCTGCTACTGACTCGCTGGATTTGTATGGCTCACCAAAGGCTGGCTGTGGATGTGACCCCCCCACGCCAGGTCTGAGAATGGTGCTGCTCAGTAGGTCCCACCCAAAGAATGTTTTACTGAGGTGGTTGTTTCCTGCCAGTTTGTCTGGGCCTGTGAAATGAGTCCTGCTGACCTGCTCTTACTCACAAAGGCCTTTCTCTGATTATTTTTTGTCTGGGAAAGTTACTTCTATTGTCTCAGCTTATTTATTTGTATCTGCCAAATGAACATTTCACTTTCAGTTCTGGTCAGAAGTCAGAAAGGAAGTGTCTTGGCTTTTCCCACCAAAAAATCTTGGGCTGCATTCCACGGTGGATGACAGAAGACAGCTTTCTAAAGATTTAACCCATTTTAAATTAGTTAAATTAATGCTATTATGTGAGTCTTTCTCATTCCACTGCCTGCTGTGTTCTTTTACATGAGCAGATAGTGTTGTGTGTTCAGAACAAGCCGTAGGAAAGAGTTATATCAATATTATCACCATCCTTCTTTCTAGGACTTTATCAGGACCCAGAGTTAATGTATTTTTTCCTCATTCAAAGTCCTTCCTTAAGCCCTCAAGACTTTTGTGTGAACAAAATCAAGTCTTAAAGATTCTGAAGGAAATAGTTTCATTTACACATGGTTGTGTGTGTCTGTAATAAGATCTTTTAAATTTGGTTTGAGATACAGGACAAAATGTTCCTCGCTAATAGCTGGTCTTACACAGCAGAGTTTTCTTTTGAAGTATCAAGCATGGATACATGATCCTATTTAATGGCAGCACTTTAAATTGCAGGCTGTCTAATTCTATGTGAATTCTTCTCATCTGTTTCATATTTCTCGTACACATTACTGTAAAACAAGCTGTACCCATTTCTGTCAGTGAAACCACTGTCCTAACCTACCATTTTTCTTCGAATCTGATAATAATGGTTGAATTTACCTCAAGAGAAAAACCTACAGGCAAACATGTCACACACAGCACAGTTTGATTAAGAACAGATACATGCCACTGGTCATAAAGGGTAAACACTTAAGACATTTAACCCAGCTGAGCAGTACTAAATGGAAGGCAGTGGTCATCTGGCTTTTGAATCGCCTAATTGACATGTCAGAAAATAAGCATTTTATTGACAGAAGGTGATTGCAGAGAAAAGTAATTTTTCATTTAAATAGCCAGATACTTCCCTTCCTCCTTCCTTTTGTATTTGCAGTGCAGGGGAACATTTTGTTAAGAAAGCAAAACCACCAAAACCAGACCCTTTTTTTCAATATTTTTGCCTAAACAGCTACCTTCTGATAATGATTTTCCTGACTGCAATAATCTATAGAGGATTCCAGCATGGAATAGTTTCTAAATTATGTTCGCTCTGAAGTTTTCTAAATTTGGATGCCTTTTGAACAATGTTAGGATTCAACTCTCCCTGAGAAACCCTTCAAATCTCTTGCAATGCAGTGGTAATTCTTGTGCAATGAAATCACCCAGTCTTACCCCAGTGTAATTCCACTGAAGCTGCCCTTCCAGCTTCTCTTTGGTACCAGCTGGTGATAGGTAATGGGAAGAAGAGGATTTCAAAGTAATCCTGCGATCTTATCCCAGTCCCCAAAACAGTTTCAAGAATATTCCAGTGAGTTTTTTGTTTGGGCTGTATGCACCACATTTTCCTTCCTTAGCTCTCCTCAGCCATGGTGACACCCTCCTGTTGGTATAGAAGGTAGAAGATAAATCAGCTGAGGGCTGATTACCCTGTAAGGACTGACTGCCAGTGCTAGGCACGTGCACCAACATGGACAACTCTCCCTGGGCCAAAAAGCCACTTGATCTTGAGCTGGATTACCATGAGGGCAGGTAAGGATGACTGCAGAGGGGCAAAAGCTGTCACCATGGTTTTCCAGTGCTTGTCTCAAGACCCAGATTCCCACCACACCCCCAGGCACCTAGACCTGTATCTGCTTAAAAGAGAAAGACAACTCCCCAGTGACCCTTAGGGTTGTCTTTGTCCTGTCTGACCCAGCTGGGTTCTGCCATGCCACTGCCTCCCCCATCACCAGGGTCTAGGGCTGCACTGTATCTTGCCAGACTTGCCAGATGCTTTCGCTGTTGCTTGTCCCACCACCACAGGCCTCCCTGCAGACACCTGTGCCACACAGGATACCTCCAGCTGTGCTGGTGACAAGTATCCTTCGGGGGAGAGCTAGATCCAGGATAAGCCAAACAATTTTTTTTGACTCAGAAGCCTTCAGTGACTCTGTCCAGGGAGAGCACAAAGAGCAGCAGCTACCATGGAAGAGGGTTGAAGGTGAGGACAAGGAAATGAGGGTGGTGGCAGAGGAACATTTCACCTTTGTCCTGTTGGAAGGTAGCTGGAGATGCTGTGGCAGGGCAGCCCTCTGCAGCCCAGGGAGCTAATGCTGTCTGACTGCAGTCCTCTGTACAGCCCCTCTTCCCCACAACAGCAAGCTCCAGCTGTTTACAAGCCCTGCTTTTATGAGGTTGAAGGCACAGAGATGTAAGTTAATACAGTCTGGGAGAGCACTACACAGTGCTGTCAGCCTGGAGACTCGCTCTCAGTGGAGATAAAGCACTGCTTCCCCACACTATGAGAGGAATTTTGCAGATATTGACCGGCACGGGTTCTTTTCTGAGCAATACTCTTAAGAGTTTCTGTTGATAAAGACAGGCAAACTATTTTATCTTTCATACCTTGTTATGATGGCCCAACACAATACTTCTACTTTTGGAGGAAGCAATGAAGATCAGCTAAAATGCTGTGCCTTTCCATACAGTGAAACCATCATTTGTGTGCTGTCCAAATTGGGTTAGTGGCATTCATAAGATTTCTTGCCCTTGAAGCTGCTAAGATATTAAATCAACTTTTTAAAAATTTTGCTCTTTACACACAAAGAAAAGAAAATAATTGGAGCCTACTCATGTTTATAAAGCCCTTACACATCATAAAACACTACAGGAAAATATTTCTCTAGATGAATTGTGAAGTTCTTACATGTCTTTTTTTTGACCACTGGTCCCACACACTTTGTTTTGAAGATGAAGAGGAGTTGTTAAAACTGTCACCATTCTCCCTGCTCTTTGCAAGGACTGTTTTATAATGTGTTGACTCAAAAAGGCCCTTGAATATGTGCTCAGTGGGAGTCAACTGAGACAGTAGCCATGCTGGCTCAGCACAGCAACTTATATTTAGCATCTGAGTATTGAGCATGAGATTTATTTTCAGAAGAAACATGCAATAATAGAGATGGCTGTTGTTTTTCTATTCCTTTCAAATTCATCTAGCAAAAGCAGAAATGTGATGAGTATCTGAGCCAATTTCTATTTTAAGAGCCACTTAAGGAGGTATTTCAGCTAGACAAAATAAGAGGTTCAAGATAGTGACAAAAGGGTGTGGACAGAGAAATCATTGTCAAAGTAAAATGTTACAATATTAATTAGAGGAAAAGCCCTTAAAAATATAATCCTACTACTCATTACTAATATTGGTTGTGATGAATACAACACAGTTCTGCTGAGTCATTTACTCAGAAAATATCTGGATGATCACGCTACCACGGAGAGCTTTGACTCTACTTGCTCTCAGGGCTTCCTCTGGGAGTAATATGTTTTCAGAAGTGGATAGGGAGTTAGACCATTCATCCTCTTTTCACCCAACCATAATTCTTCTCCAAAATATGCTATATTTGCTCTTAAGGAGAAACTTAAACAACAGGTATGTTGGACTGTCACCATAGTTATGTGTGTCATGGAACAGGATCTCTCCTCAGGGCACTTCCTATGCAAATAGACATGTGAACAAGCCCAGGGGGCTATAATGAGAGCTCTCAGAACAAAGATAAGTTGATTATGTGTTCCAGATTTGAAACCCCCCAATGACATCACGCCCCCACTTCCCAAGATCATTTGGCGTAACATCTGTGTGTAATGCTCGTGCGGTCTTGATAGTTACTGGAGCAAAATCTCAAGTAACATCTGTGGCCTCATTAAGAACCAGGCCTGTTTGCCTTCCTTTAAAAACTACTTTTGGCTTGTGTCACCCGCTGATTTGTGACTTGTGGCTGTATTTGCTCTGTTCCCAGTGATTTCAGTAAATTGAAAAGTATTCAAAATCCCTGAGCCCTGGAGATTCCTGTCCCATCTCTGATCTCTTCTCACCTGAGCAAAACTAGAAAGAAATGCTTACTGACCCAAATCCAAAAGTGTGTGATTTCTACAGTTGTTCTAAAATATCCCTGCTTGCATTTCAGTCCTGTGTGTAGCAGGGGAAAAGTGCCTGGGCAGTGTTTTCCTGGAACTAATTATGCCAAATTCACAGAGGCATCTGGAGATCTAATTCCCATTGACTTCCTGGGATGTCTAAAGCTCTTTGTGAATGTAAGGATGAAATCTAAGGATGAAAATACATTCTCATATTACTAGTCCTGGGAGAGAAGTCCAGCAGGAACCATAGGTTTTGCTTGCTCATGAACTGGCAAGCATCAAGGCATCTCGTTTGGTTTCACTCATTACTTTCAAATAAATCATAATTTTCTCTAAAAGCAGCCTCCATTCAAAAAGTTCTTGTGTCCAAATACCAAAATGGCTCATCCTTACCTGGCCCACTATAAAATATTTCCACTGCATTTCAGGAGACAGAGGTAGATGATTATGAGCCATGTCATGGACTGTCCTCTCTCTTTCCACATTTGCCTTCCCTAGCACAGGCAACACACATCTCCAGCTCCCTCCTTGATGTTATGTCCTACACCCCAGGCAAACACAGAATATGAAAACTCAAGCTTGTTATTAATTTTACAGAATCTTCCTGCCCCTCCCTTCTCTTTTTCCATCTGAGGACTGACTGTTGGAGCTCCCAGCGTCATCCATGCCTGGGGATCTGGGATAGAAATAAATAAAGGTTGATCTGGGGCCTCCATGGTGCCCAGCAACAGCCCCCTGAGTCTCACCAGAAGAAAAAAGACAAATATCAGTGCCTATGCAGGATTCTGAAATGCCAGAGTTACACTGAGTGACTTATCAAATCATGACTTCAGTGTCTAGCTAGGAAGAAGTTTGTATCTGATGCTATACGGCATAGCAGATAGTGTGTTAGCACATGCCACACATGTTTGGGCACAGACTCCTTATCTGAAGCATAATCATGTAGGGAGATGAACATGTATTTTATTAGAAGAATTAAATAGTCTAAAACCAGACATGTCTTCACCTACCTTCATGTTTAGGCACTTCTATTCCCATTGACCACTTTCTGGCAGTTTATTTTAATCACTCAAAGTATGTAAAAGTACACCTCACACACACCACTGTACAGGGTCATAGGCAGGAAACTCCCTGGAAGGCAGATGAGGATGTTAGGCCCCCCAAAAATGGGATACAGGACCTAGGTGAGAGATGAAGAAGCAGTGGAGAGGTCTTCCAGGTACCTCTGGTGTCAACCAGAGGGAAACCATGGCAGTGCTTGGGGAAGGGAGACAGTCAAGCAGACAATCAAGCAGCTATGAACATTGGCAGTATATCAACAGCAGATTTGTTACTTCTCTTATAGCTCTGTATTAGTTCTGAGAGTCAAAATAACATTTTTGGAGGGGCTGGTAGTTCGTTAAATGTGGAAGGAGAAGAGTTGCTCTGGCATGGAGCTTGCACTGGGACCCTCCCCAGGTAGCACAGCATGACAGGCCCTTGGCAGCTGCAGCCAAGGCCTCTAAGAAACTTCTAAGTTTGAGGTTTGGTTTAACAAAAAATGCCCAACACCTTAATTTGACTTTCAACATGCCTGCCCTAAGCCTGTCACATCAAGCTTTATAATCAGCTTTGTTAGCTGGATGGGAGAAGCACAGGCTGGGGAGGGCAGCAGGACTGAACAAGAAACCAAATTAAGCAAAATCAGAGGGAGCTTTGTAATTTCTGCCTAAAGCCCCATTAGACATTTTTTTTCTCACTTTTTTTGTGAAGCTAGTGCAAAGTTCTCACTCTCTGTAGTGAGTTATGAACTCTCCCATGTTGGTGAGTGTGCTGGCAGAGAGATGCAATCAGCCAGTTTTTCATTTCTGAGCAACTACTAATTTCTAAAAATGTCTACTTGAAGCATGTAGTAAGCACGTAGAAAGGAGTTCTTTCCAGGCCCGTGGAAATGTTTATACTCCCTCTTCTGCCTAAAATAAAAATTATGGGGCAAGTTCCTGGCTGGTGAAGCTCAGTGTGACTCCTTTGAATTTCTTGGCATTTTTCCATCTTCTGCCAGCTGAGAACCTGGACATCCCTAGCTGTTCAGCAAAGTCTGCAGAGGGATGAAGAGAAAGAGCATCATTCCCAGCTACCAAATGCAAATACTTCTGCACTTTTCGCACTAAAAAGCAAGCTGCCTTAAAAAGATGAAGAACAGGCTGTTTCTTACAGCCTCAGTGTGCACATAGGAACATGTGACCACAAGAGCTCAAATGGGAAAATTCCATTTCAAATTCTGGGCCTGATAATGCAATTAATAAAGAAATAAATCTGCAGTATATGGTCAGTCAAATTAGGGTTTTAGCAAAAGAGAGATCAGAATTATAAAATTCCTCTGAAATTTCCAGTAACTACATATTTGTTTATGAACATAGATCTGGTTGTGTAGAATTTAGAAAAATAAATATCTAGCATTTACAGTAATTAGACTCCAAAAATTTTAGATTTACACATTCCCAGTGGATAACAGAGTTCTTATTAAATAATATATTTCTTCACCTCTGGAAGAGATGAAAACTAAAATTCTATGACTATGCAATATGCAGAGATATAGGCAAACATGCACAGGTGTGTTTCTCACACATCATCTTCCTAAGGCATTTCACAATTGTATAAAGTTTCACACTAACTATACATAAAAGGAGCATAACTCTGCAAAGTCAGTAATTTAAAGGTTAAGAAAAGCTGGAATCAAGGGCACTGCTGTATAAAAAAGAAATTTTAAAGAATTGCCCAGTACAAAAAAAAAAATCAATATTTCAGATATTCATCCCAGTTTGGAACAAAAATACGAAACAAACAAAAACAACAACAACAAAGAAGGAAAAGAAAAAAAGGGAAGGGAAGGGAAGGGAAGGGAAGGGAAGGGAAGGGAAGGGAAGGGAAGGGAAGGGAAGGGAAGGGAAGGGGGAGGGAGGGAAGGAAGGAAGGGGAAGGGAAGGGAAGGGAAGGGAAGGGAAGGGAAGGGAAGGGAAGGGAAGGGAAGGGAAGGGAAGGGAAGGGAAGGGAAGGGAAGGGAAGGGAAGGGAAGGGAAGGGGACTCCCAAAAGTTTTCTATCACTGGGCTTCTCTGCAGGCTAAGAGTTGTGGCTTTTCATCAATTTTTGCCAAAGATTTCATTTGCCAGTAGGAGAGCATGCAAAAGAAAAGCCAAAGGTCTACAGAAACAGGTGCTCTAGGAGACATTTTACCATCATCCATCCTGTCTCCTCAGCCTGGGTCTGCTCCAGCCTCTGCTTCACCACCATGAACAGGATTAATTTGTCCAGCTGCTCTTTCCCACTCTCCAAAACCTTTACATTCCTTACTTCCTATCTTGCACCTTACCTGGGAGGCACTGGGAGCACAAGAGAGATGCTCTCAGCTTTCCATACTGTGCCTGGGGCACCAGGACCAGAGGCAGAGGAAGAAATCTCAGGAAAAGCCCTGCTCACTCCCTCCCTGCCTGAGCTATGCTCAGGGCAGGCAGAATATTTGGGATAAGAACTACCAAACTTTAGGCAAAACATACACAGATGTGGCAAATTGATTTTTTTTTCACAACTTCATCAAATTTGAATACCTTTTCATGGGAACAGGAAAAGGCATATTCTGAGCCCTTAAGTAATTTTAAGACACAAGGGACAAATGCAACAGTGCTAGAATTCATCAGGAGAGTTTCTTTCTTACTCTCTTATTGATAGAAATGCCCAGACTACTTAATTTGATTATTTGCCCAGCTAATTCAACATGGCATGGGAATTTCAGCCCAAATATTTAGGTTCAGTTATGTATGTGGAAGATGAACTTATATGGGAAACTTCTAAATGGAAATTGCATTTACCAACTCTTCCTAGGGAAGCCTGAAAAATATCCCCCCACTACTGCCTGATGGAAAGAGAACAAGGAACATTTTAAGAAAATTTGTGATGTATAATAATTGGAAAGGGCAATAACAATATCTGATAACACCTGACAATAACTACAATGCCTTAAGATTGTAGGAGGGATCCTCGGCTGTGCATGAAGCAGATGCCTGGCCATGTTCTTGTGTGGGTGCTCCTGAGTGACTCCCTGAGCTGCATCCATCAGTCTCCAGCCAAGACCTGGAGCACTGCTCCTCCTCCCCATCCAGGGGCTCAGCAGCTGTCCTCACCCTGCAGCATGACCCCACTCTCAGCATGCCCCACACAGTCCACCCACCAAACCCATGTCCCCTCTCTTGACAGCAGGAGAGTTACTGCAAATTAGAAGGCAAAATAGCTGTGAATGAAAAAGATTTTCTTCTCCCAGTCACAGCATCTCAGCGCAGTGGAGAGCCTGGTATCCTCTCACTGAAACTGCAAAAATTATGGAACACCTAGAGGATGCTGTGGGTGTAAAGAGATTAAACCTTGCCCTTTGGGCATGACCAAGCTATGTGTGTCTAGGTATGGTGCACCTTAACAAAAAAGAAAACAGAATAAATATTTGAATTTTTCAATCTAGGGGAACTTAATCACAGTGCTCTCTGACTTTGTGTCTCAGGTGTTCAGCAAGCCCAACGAGGTGCCCATGGGAGTGGGGCATTTTTGCCTTTGAAAATAACCCTGGGACACACCATCAAGGTCTTCAGGAAAGAGTTTGTTTTGGATATTCAGCTGATGGACTTTGCTCTAGTGATACTCAGTAGGACAGTACCTGAATTACTGCAACAAGGAGATGACATCTTGCCCCAAGAGTTGTAGACTAATGCTGGTGATGGAGTTGGTGCCCAAGGTATGTAATATAAAAAAGAGGATTGAGAGAAGAGGGGTCATTATGCTTCCCAGGTATAACAAGCAAACTCATCCTCGGGCAGCAGTGGGGTGAGAGTGGCATGGCAGGAAAACAGCAGGGACTGCTTATCTCAGGGACCACTCATCTCAGGGGAGCCACCCTGGTGGAGGGTCCCCGCCTGAACAATGCAGCTGAAAAGGACAAGAAAGGCTGGATCAGGAACAACAGCTGAAAAGTACAGGGTTTAACTACTGGTTTCTGCAGGAAGGGGGAAGAGGATGACTGTGGTTATGGCTTGATAGTCTTGTAACAGCCTGCTGCTTTCTCAAATAACATGGAGTGTGCTCCGTCAAGCAGGAGCCACCAAGCACCTGCTTCCCCTGTGCCTGCTTCGGGAGGCTTGGCCAAACATAAACACGCAGGTGAAGAGGTTGAGATGATGAAAGACAATAGACCATTACCAGGGACTTAATGGTGTTGTAAAGGAGATAAATGTCTTTGAAGTAACACCCTTAAAACATGTGACCTTTGGGCTGACCTTTCCTTTCAGATTATGGTATGCAGATTGTTTTATACTGGCTAGAGCAAACAAAGCAAGCAGAGCTAGCATCTCAGTCCCTGTGATGAGAAAGTACTTGGACATCATATCCATTTAGACAGCCTGTTGTTTACTTTAGCTTGCCAAAAGTAAAACTCTGTCACAATTACTGCCTTTCAAGACACATATCTCATACTCCAAATAAAGCAAGTGTATTATTTTGACCAGAATTTCATTATGAAGACCGAATCCTGAACACAGAGAGCCAAACCCAAACCATCCCTCCAGTGATCAGGCTTTCTCTATTTTAGAAAAGCACTGTTATGATTGTATGTCACTGGAGCAGGACAGTCTGGAGGACTGTGGTGAACCTGAAGGGGTCACTACTAGAAAGAGCAGAGATGCTGGAAGCACAGTGCATGAGGCTCTGATTGAGACTGTGAGAAAATAAGAACTTACCCATTCCTCTTTTTCCAGCTGGGAGTATGCCAGCATGAATCTGCAGTTTTCTTCTATGTATAATCACAGTACTCATTTATGAGATTAAGATTGCAAGCTCTTCCAGTCATCAGCAGCTTTTCTGCTTTGTGTTTGCATGGTGCTTGGTATAACAATGCTTCAAGCCACAGCTGGTGCCAAACACATAATAAATAAGGGTAAGAAGGAAGCTGCAAACATTATTTGAAAGCTTGCATACACAGAGTCTTTGCTCCTGTGTACACTTTGAGAAAAACCAGAAAACTGGAGTTTTCCTGGATCCAGATGCGGAGAGCTATTTCTGGTCTTCAGAGGTGAAGATGGCCGCTACTGAGTGAGGGAAAGAGAACAAATACTAGCAAGAGAGGTCTCTCACCCCTTTCAGCACCCTTGTAAAAAAACTGAGTCAACTTTAAAGAGCAAGGTCTGAAGATCCAAGCCAGCCTAGAGCTGTCTGCTAGGGCAGATGGGACACTGAACATGCAGGGAATTGCTGGAGCTTAGAGAAACTGGGCTGATCTGTGCACACACAGCTGGAGGGGCAGCATTGGGAATGGTGCCAGGGCAAGGGGTGGAAAGGGGGCCATGGTGGGCTGGGCACAGGGCGGTGCACCTTCAGCAGCCACGGAACAGACACCCACAGTACTCCTTGTAAGCCTCAGAACTGTGGATGAGAATGGGGCTCGCAGACCTGGGCAGCAAAGCCTGATCTGCTGCTCTGCCTCTTCCCCTAGCTGCTGTCAGATGTCCTACACACAGCTCCTGGCCTCTGAGCCCACCCTGGAGCTATGTGGGGAGGAGGCATGGACTGCTGCACCTATTTGCAGCCACATGAATGCAAAACCCGAGAACGCGCCCTGTGAATAAGCCAGGGAGCTTCCTGAAATAATTCTCTGCGTTGCTGTCCCACCTTCCTGCCTGGGCTGGGGACAAATTGCAGCCCGCTCCATCCAGCTGGCCTGGGGTCATGCAGGGCCCTGGGGCAGGGCAGACCCGCTGGGCACACTGGGGGTGTCTCTGTGCTTTTGCCTGGTTTTATTTGGCCCTGATTTTTTGGTGACCCATAGGCTACAGAAGAGCCTCAGCACCAGGGCAGTTCTGGTTACCCCCTTCAGAAAAGTGCTTGTGTTTCCAGCTGTGGGAAGCAAAGGGAAGGTGATAGGTAGGACCAACACCTGGGTCCAACCTTAAAATCTTTTGAAGGAAGTAGAAAAGCAACTCTAATTACAAATGGACTTTGGTGTTATATTGGACCCTGATCTAAATAGAGAAAATCTACAAGCTTTCTAAGAAACAAATAAAGGTGCTGTATGGATTTGTATGTCCCAAGAACTTGATCCGTAATTATTATATGCTTGGTGTGTTTTTCTAAGCTAGATTTTGTTTTCTCAAGCCTTGTCATTTAAATGTCTCTCAGCTGCAAATGGTCAGAGGTTAGGAGAGGGCTTGGAAGATGGCATTATGTCTGCTTACCCATACTTAATGCTGTCCCCTAAACTGCTGCTTTGGGATATTGAGTTAGGCTGATCTTTGCCTAATGAAGTTGGCTGCTCTCAAGTGCTTATAAAATATATCCTATGTTTGCATGTCATGGATTTCAAAGGGGTTCATGTGGGATTTTGGTTTGGTTTGTGCTTTAATTAGCTGCAAACTTCAGTAAGCAGCAAAGCCAGTGGTATTTGCACATAATGCAAAATCCACCCTCAGACAAAGCTTGCTGCTGCTTTTAACCTTCTCTGTTGCCAGAAAACCTGCTCTGTTTGTGCCATAGCTGGAATCAGTGGCATGGTGAGGGTGGGGGTGGGTGGGGGGCAGACAGACATCCTCCAAGGAGGGCACCTGGGCTGGGGGATTTTCTCCTCTAGAACCAAAACAGAACTCGACACTGGCATGTTTTTGACTCTGTGCCACAAACATTTGCACTCCACAGAGCTTTCTTAATTTGGCTAGATGGTATTTATCCACTCCTTGGGAGAGATGGCTGAGACTCCAGGCAGTTTGATTTATGCCAGTTGTTCAATTTGTGACAAATGCTGTCAACAGTTGTTCATTTTAATTACTGTTCTTGGGCCCAGATGTCTCAAAGATGAGCTCAGCACCACATAAATATAATAAATACAGATAATATTAGCAACTTAGCTTCCTTTCTACAGGAGGAACATGGAACAACCTACTGCCCTTTTTTCCCAGTATGTCTCTCCCCTGCCTGCCTGTCTTCAGCATGGCACTGGAAGCAGCAGTAGAAAGGGGAGGTGGATTACCTTTCCTTCCTCTTTGCTGGTGGGCTGCTCGTGCCTGCTGCTCCCACACTAAAATCACACCTTGATTTTCTTCATCATATAGATATCACTTTACCCAGACCACACCAGAGCAAGCCCTCTGGCCTCCACAGCAGAGCTGCTCCTGGTCCTCCAGGCTTTTGGCACAAATTGGAGAAACAGTGGTAACAGCAGAGCTCTCTGCCCATTTCTGTGCTCTCCACCATTACTAGAGACCATTGTACCAAAAGGGAAACTATAATCCTAAAAACATTTTAGCAGAACCACTTTCTCAAGGCCTTTGTTCTCTTGCTGAGTATACAGCTCACTGTATGGAGAGCTTTTTTCATGAGAGGTTCACTGCCTTCCTCACCCCAGCTGGAGCTGGGCTCAGAGAAGTGGCCTTAAGGTGATTATTAGTCCCAGGTCATGCATCCCCCTGTCACCTGTGCTGGACACCCCATCACTCCCACAGGCTGTTCAACAGCCTTTTTGGAAAAGGTCACGGGGATAGGGACTTTGGTAAAACTCAGGAGGGATGAATACAACCCTATATCCTACCCCAGCTGTGGAAAGGCTTGTTCTCCTCTGCTTCCTCCTGGATAGCGGATGTTGTTCACTAAAACTTGTTAAAAAGTGTATCCAAAGCCACAACTGGGATTCCAATGCCTGTACATGATTAATAAGCAATATAGGCAATTTAATGTCTGTATTCTAACTATCAGCTCAGAGCAGGAATTCTTTCAAGAACATTAAGCCATGTAGGCAACATTAGAACCTAAACAAATTATGAGCAAAGTTGTTTACCTTGTGAAACCTCTCATATGTTAATTTTGCTCCTTGTCACTTTCTTAATTTTTTACTGCTGACTCACACAAAAGAATTTTCCCGTGTAATTGCAGAAAGCACTTCAGACAGCTCCTGCCTTTGCCTCTTGCCTCCTGCCTCCACTTGCCAAGGAGGCAAATACTGTCCTCTGCCTGGCAGGGCTGGGGTTTGACATGCTTGGCCTCCTCCAAGAGGGGTCAGGGTCAGTGCCAGGCAAGTGAAGTCCATGATCATCTGAAGGAATACAGGTGCTCTGGGAGCCCAAGCCTGTACTGACTCTGGGCGCTTTTTTGGCAGGATTGGTGATGTGTCCCGTTGTGGCTGTCTGGGGCTGTGGCTGGCCTCAGAGAGGACATGCTTCTGCCCATGGGTGACAGCCACCCTGCAGCCCTCCCCTGAGTCCAGGTCACATGGCACATTCAGGGGATGGAACCTGGAATGTGACACCCTGGGCTCTGGGGCCAGCTGGAGGTGAGAGGACAGAGCCGGGAGCGCGTTGTGACGCCTGTAATCACACTGGACACATACGGTTATATTTAAGTGCTGGATGTCTGCTGGCTGAGGAGGCCGAGGCAAGACTGGACTTGATTAGACATAATGACAAAAATGGACCAACTGTTGCTGAGAAAGCCTCTGCAGCAACGTATTAGCTCTTTGTTATTGAGATATTACTGTCTGAGGCTTCACTGCTTTCAACTCCCCATCGTTATCTTTACAGACTTCCACTGCACTTTAAATAGGTTCCCAAGTTCAGCTCTTTGCCCTCGGCCATAAATTTAACACACTAAATATTTTCATCTGCTGTAGAACACACCACACTGTGGAACTTGTTACTTCATGGCAAATAAATACAGCTTGAAAACAGGATGCACTTTTGAAAATGTTTTTTTTTCAAAAGTATAACCCTTCTCGCCCTAAAAATGTTAAAAATCAACTTTTTTTTTTTCCAGTGCCTGAGTTAATGCAGCTCTTTTATTATACAGTCAGTACTGACTGTGCTTCTCTGTATCTAAACATAACGTATAAAAAATAACAAGTTTAAATGATTATTTAAATATTTATTTATTTATTTGCTGTTAAAAGAGACAATAAATGTATTTATTTTTCAGGCTTCATTTAGTATAGTGGTTTTGTTTATGATTACATTTATCTGCCTACACTCATACCCAGCAAATACATCAATGTATCTTCTGTTGTGACTAAATGCACTTTTATATTATCTCTAATATGCCTGGGTTGTTTCTATTTGTTCAAAGGTACCAGCAGAAAGGTGGATTTTTATGCAAAATTTTATACAGGACTAAATAACCCTCAGTTAGACAAATCATTAAAATATATAAGTTAGTTCTTTGATCAAATGACTGGAGATTTTACTTAAGTAAGAGTGACCCTGAAAGTCTTGCCTTTACTGGCAACTGCAGTAGCTTTTAATCTTTGTGCATTATATAAAAACCTGCTGAAGACTCTGTACCTCCACAGCCGAGCTCCCTGAGATTTATGGAGGCAGAGGTAAGACAGGCAAGAAGGAACATGCCTGTACCTAATGGCTAGGGGACTTCACTGAGGGATTTTACATGAAACAGTAGCTGGATAAAAACCAGTGATAGACATAGAATCACAGAATAATTTAGCTTTGAAGATACCTCTGGAGGTCATCCAGTCCATCCCCCGCTCAGAGCAGGGTAAACTTCAAAGTGAAATACAACCTCAAGTTAGATCAGGTAGTACAGGGTCATAACCAGCCGAGGTATGAGTATCTCCATGGACAGGGCTGCTCCTAGGTGCAGGCAGCAGAGCAGCCCTGCCCAGATAACTGCCCTACAAAAGCCATGCTTTTTGCTCAGTTTCCTCCCAGCCCTGTGATTCTGGCTGTGCAACGCTGCAGTTTCTACACAGACCTACAGGCCAGAGGGAGATGAGGGTACTCGCCTGAATTGTGGGAATGTGGTTTAAAATCCCCTCAGGCAGAGGAAGCCTCAAACCCGTCCTTGAATGGTGGTCCATCTGCTGTGGCCAGAAGTGCCGCCGACCACAGGCTTTCTTGTATTATTGATTCAAGTCCTGTGTCTGTTGCTAAAAGCACTCGGATGCTGCTTCATCCCCTCCCAGCAGCTGCACTCACTCAGGGAGCACCCCAGTCCCAGCCCCATCCCTGTCCCTGCCTGGGGGCTCTTGCAGGCCAGCACTGCTTCTCCCCATGGGCAGCTTTGCTGCTGGATCTCTGCAGCTAAGGGGCTTGGTCTGGTGCAAGGAAGGCAAAAGGCACCCACTCAGAGGGGGCTGCTCCCTCACTCTGTTTCTGAGCCAAAAGACATCCTCCTGGTTTTCATCCCTGAGGAATAGAACTCAGCCAGCAGAGGGGTGCTCTGGGACAAAAGGTTTTTATCTTCCATGTTTGGGAATGGACTCCACTGGAGTCCACTGGAGAGGGTGTTACTGTTCAAGTAGCAGAGACAGCAGGCTCCTCTTGTGGCACTGCGGGGAGAGCAGCGGTGTGGGCATCTTACAAACCCCCTATTACCCCCTGCTAGAGCAGGTCTTGGTCTGGGGGTAGAGACAAGGCAGCAGCTTTCATCCCTGTTCCAGACACTGAGCACAGACAGATCCTCAGCCTGGTGGACACAGGCAGCAGAAGGACTTCAACAGAGGAGATGATGCCAAAGTGAGTTTAGTCCTCTCAGCCACATTCTTGATATACCTTGCAGCGGCAATCTTAAAATGTCCATTTATACCTTTCCTGTGTCAGGATTTCAGGGTTACACTTTCTGTGTAAATACTGTTAGGAAACTACTTATGTGTTTTAAAAATTAATTAGAGAACAGTCGTTAGGAAAAAGCAGGCTCACTAAGCAACTTTTAGAATGGGCATAAAACAAAATAATGCTAATGCATAACTTTGAACATAGAATCACAGAATCATCATAGGGAAAGACCTTTAAAGGTCACCTAGCCCACCTGTTAACCACCACCATGTTCATCATTAAACCATGTCTCAAGGGCCATATTCTCATGTGTCTTGAACACTTCTGGGGATGGTGACTACATCACTTCCATGGGCAGTCTGTTCCAATGCTTTACAACCCTTTCTTAATAGCCAGTCTAAACCTCCTCTGGTGCAACTGATGGCATTTCCTCTAATCCTTTTCCTTTTTATCTGGGAGAAGAGGCTGACCCCCTCCTCACTACAAACATATTTCAGGTACTTGTAGAGAGTGATAAGGTCTCCCCTGGGTTTCCTTTTTTCCCAGGCTGAACCATTCCATCTTCCTCAGCCACTCCTCATAGGACTTGTGCTCCAGACCCTTCACCAGCTCTGTTGCCCTTCTCTGGACATGTTCCAGCATCTCAATGTCCTGCCTGAATTGAGGGGCCCAGAACTGAACACTGCACTCAGGTGAGGTCTCACCAGGGCCATCACATAATCTTGTGCCTTACTCAGATCCCTGATGCTGGCAGTGATGTTTTCTGGACTGACGTTCCTTTACAGACCCCCACAGCAGCCAAGGTTGGAGCACCAACACAAATCTTTATTCCTCCCTACATTTTTTCCACATTTTCCATAAGGAGTAGTGGGACCACAGCTGTCCCCACAGTGACTTGTACGTGCCCAGTTAAATATGGATATTCCAACCTTCTGCAGATACAGTCTACATCCCTTACCTCAGTCTGCACCCCTACCACTGCAAGATGCAGAAATCAGAATCGGGTCTTAGCTTGGCCAGCTCCACACCATTCCCTGCCTTTCATTTGTCCTGTGGCATGTAACAAGTACTCAAACACAGAACTGTGCAAAGGATCATCTGGGGCTGGGTCCGTGTCCTCCTCCTGTGCTGTTACCTGCTTGGTTATCAGCACACAGAGATGGTGGCAGTCCAGACCAAGACCCCAGGCAGGGAGAGACAAAGTAGGTGATTCCCACATCTGCCCCCAAATTCAGCAAGCACAACTGAACATGCAGTGTGCTCCCTCTGGGGAAAGGGTCCCACACAGATAATGGGATCGAGGTGTTTTACAGGGATTAGGTCTTATTATAAAGGTATATAGCATATTATATATTATAATTTGATATGTTATTTATATATAAATATGCGTTTTATTAATATATGCCTGTATGCATATAAACTATTACTGTTAAATAGCTAATATTATGTAGATACATAATATTGCATCTATTATTCTGGTGGTGACAGGAACGGAGACAGATGTTTCTTGACCTGGGACATATTCTACTCATCATGCTTCAGTGCCACAGAGCTGCTCTGACCATGATCCTGCTGTTGGGAGTTGATCTACAGGGTTCAAAGCAGAGCCTTTCCAGAAAGAAGGACTCTCCTGGAACACAGAGCAGGGCCCTTCAGTTCTGTGGGCTTCTAGCTTAAAGGATGGGGATTTTGTGCCTGGCTGCAGGGTAATTTTACTGTGGGATACTTCAGAAGGCACTTTTGTTCATCAGCGAGCAAGATATGATCCTTGCCTCCTTGGGCATGATGGAAGTCCCAGCTTTTTTTTTTTTTTACATCCTCTTGAGTGGAGATTGGATTTCCCATGGGGAAGAAGTCAGTGACTCAGAATGAGGGGTTTTCTGTGTATAGCAGGTTTCTTTTAGCCTTTATCCTCAAACAGTGAAGGGTGAAATGGCATGGAGGCAGTCCCCATTTGGGAGTTGGGGCCAACGAGGCAGTGATCAGCCTGGGAGTGCTCAGCCCCAAGCTCTGCATTGGATCAGGATGGGGGAAGGCAGAGAGCAAACCACCCCAGAGCCCTCATCCTACAGAGAAACCCCTCAAGGTCCCTTCAAAGCACAGACGATGGTCACTCACACACAAAAATAGTGTGCACAATAGCACCATCTGGTGACTTTGGCCATCAGATTGTATTTCCATGGCACCATATTACCCAGGGGACAATTTCCTCTCCAGTGCCTGGGCTCCTGCTCTCCATGCTCTTTTCATAAAATCAGTGGTTTCAGTTCTTCTGCAGAATCAAAAACAGTAGACATGGCAGAGTCTTTCAAAACCGCTCCTGCCAATCTCCCATATTGTTGCTGGTGTGACCCTGAATTTTAACATTCTTATGTTTCAGTAAAATTTGGTTTACTTTCTCCTTTTTCTGTGTTCATTAGGTATTTGGCACATATAGCACTACTATCAGATGCTAGGAGAACTCTCACAGGCCAGTTATGAAATAAAGCATTTTTCTGGCTTTCTTGATGGTTTGTTCCTATTCCTTGGAAGCAATGTGTCACTGCCCTAACACACATTCCTTCAGGTAAACAATCCCACCCTGATCATGCTCCACTGCCTCTTCCACTGCCACTAATGCAATATTCCAAAGAAAATCCCCCACTCAAGAGTAACCTTTGAGGGAAGCCAAGCATGTTGTCACCCTTTTTGGCTGGCACATATAAAAGTCTCGAAGTAAGCAGTAAGAAGACAGAAACACAGCCCAGAATTACCATGAAGCCTAAGTGCCCAAAGCACATCCTGTTTCCTCTACCTCACCTTTTTTTATTCCTTGTTGCATGAGAAAACAAGCAGTGACAGGAAGTTCTTTTTCATACTCCAGAGAGGATTCTGAGGGTCTTGGTTGGTTTGAGGCAGCACTGAAGTAAAACATAAACATGTAAGCCCAGAAAACCTCCCTTGCTCCAGTCATCCAAAGCAGAAGGAATTCTATTTATGGATTCCTCTTCTCAACCATCTGAGAGTGATGCTTGCTCACTCCTCTTTCCATGACACCAGCCCTCCTTGGCTGGCTGCCAGCACCTGCACATCACACTACAGTCATGCTGGCAACAAAGGTGTCCCATATACCCCTTCCACTGTGCTCTCCAAACGTCTCCTGAATTTTTGTCCTGAGACATCCAGCACATGAAGTCCCTGTCAAGATCCACCCTTCCCAGAGCAGTTCAAGGGCAGGTCTGGCCTTGCAAGGGGCTCCCAGCTGGGTAATAATCAGCATTGACTCCATGATTCACAGTGGAGTCAATCTCTACCTTTATGAAGAAATCTCTACCTTTATGAAGAAATCTATTGCTTTTTTATATCCTAGTTCACTGCAGGTAGACCTAATTGGTCTTCTAATTAAAACACCATCACCATTGGCTAATTAAGAAACCACCCTTTGGTAAATAAATCTCCATAACACATTCCACATGTTCACAACAGGTGCAGCAAGTTCAGGTAAGAATTGTTTCTCATTCTTTTCTCTAATCTTCTCACAGACTTTCTCAGGTGATGCCTGGGAAAGTTGTGTGTTTCTCTCTGTGGCCAGAGAGCTGCTGCCACACAGGTCAGCTCCAGACTTTACACAACCTCATGAGCTTTGACCAGCTTTCTTTGTGTGGTTGGTCTGTGCTGTACCAGCAAATTAATGGACACCTGCACTGTGATGTATTCAGTCTGTACTACAAACTCATCTTACAAGGATGTCTAATATTACAAAGTCATCATTACAATTAAATATCTACTGACTACTTGTTAGGTTATTTTGAAATATTCTGTTTTGATATGACAAGGGGTAGTGGTTTTAAACTAAAAGAAGGTTGATTTAGATTAGATCTAAGGAAGAAGCTCGTGGGTTTTTTACAATGGGGGTGGTTACACACTGTTACAGGTTGCCCCATGAGGCAGTAGATGATCCATTCCTGGACACATTCAAAGTCAGATTGGACAGTGGCTCTGAGCAACCTGATCTAGTTGAAGGTGTCCCTGCTCATTGCAGAGGGGTTGGACAAGATGATCTTACAGGTTCCTTCCACTCCAAACTATTCTATGATTATCAGACACAATTGAAATAGCACTCACCTTTCCTTTGTAGATGAACAAGGCATATCTTGAGATCAGTCTCATCTGCTGCTTCTGCTGTTTTGATTATGCACTTGCTTAGAGTTTGATACTCAGAGGAGAAATAGTTGCAAGAAATCATTCAGAAGTTAATACTGAGATGCAGAGTTTCCTGTCTAATTACATATGCTGGAGGTGGTCAAAGAGCTGGGACATTCCTCATGACCAGTTTGGTGTACCTGTGGTTTTGGAATGCCCTGATCCCCTGAAGGCCTAACTCTCTGCACATCCAGTGCAGATCAGTGCCACCAATTCAGGGACACCCTGGCTTCTTGCAGAGAGAAATGCTCAGATGGAAATCTGGGGCTTCTTACCCCAGCTGTCATTTTGTCCTGGGCTGAACTGCCCCTGAACGATCAGGTTGCATCCATTCTAGCAAAACAAACACAGCCAAGGCAGAGCTACTGGCACATGGTGGTCCACAGCCAGCTAGCACTGGCACATGGTGGTCCAGAAATTGTCAGCACAGGGCTGGCTGGGCCCCCACCCTGCCCCAGGCCTGGCAGCTTTTCCCTCCTCTGCCTGTACCGTGAACAAGGGTAGAATGTGGAAATGGTATTTTTAAAGTACGGTGATTTTCATTTTTTGAACTTTAATTTTGAAGCACTAAGATCTCCACTGGATTTCTTATGGGTGGGTCCCAAAATGTGTCCTAGTTGTGTATTTTATTAAATAATTCACCATTGTTAGTGCTTCTGAAAGTTAAGATATGAGATGAAGTGTGCATCCTTTCTGGCTAGAGTAGAAGAAAGCCTCTACTGGAGAAGCAATCTCTTGGGTGTCTGTTTTTTTTCAAAGTCTTTTTCTTGTATAATATTTTAAAATTAGATCAGCAGTTTTTTTAACCCCATTCTTCTCCCCACATAGGCATCATGTCCCATGCACCTTACCAGCAGCCTTTCCTGTGCTGAGGGCTGCTGAAAGGGCCAATAAGGAAAACCTGGCTGTGAAGTATTACCTTAAGCATAATTTGTTTCCCCATATTTCCTAAGTGTGTGCTTTGTTTCAAAACTTGAGGAAAAGCCAGCTTTTCACTCAGGGAAAAAAGCCTGAGAAGGTGCTCTTAGTGAAGGTGGTCAACAGAGAGATTGAAGATAATATCTTCCCAAACCTTGCTGTCTCAGCTGCCTGCAAGGGCTCTTACCACACCAGAGAGGAAAGAATATCAAACCCTCTTGCTGAAACAGCTTCACTTGGCGAGGAGTTGTGAAAGACTGTTTGGACCATAGGGAGAGAGCGAGCAAAAGTGCTCTCAGCCTCAATCATCTGCCCAGAGAGGGACTTTGGGCTCTCATTTTAGCTCTAACACCTTTTGTTACAGTTCCTGGAATGATATTTAACATACAACAATCAACTGGCTATCAGAGCACCACTGCCACCCTCCCCTGGCACACTCCCATGGAGCACAACAGGGGCAGGCAGCAGTGGCTCAGGCCCCTGGGCCCCATGGCTGGAACAACATCCAGCCTAGGAGAAATGCCAAGTTCCTGCAGGCTGCCAAATGGATGTGAGGTGCTCTTAAGTAAGCCAGTGCTGAGTTTTAGGTGCTTCAGGCTTGGTAGATGCCAGAAAGAAGAGTCGTTTCCCAGGCCTCTGCCTGACTGTGGTTTCTCAAGCCAAGCCCGGTGCCTTGGGCCCAGGCTCCACATTGCTGCCGTGTCCTGTTGGCAGAAGGCTGCACAGCAGTGACACCTCTGAAGGAAGCCCTAAGCAAGGCCCTCAGCCTCATCCCTTACCTGTTCCCATGCCTGGGGGACCTCTGTGAGCAGATTGCCCACCCCACTTTTACTGTCTGAATCCACTGTGGGGGCCAGGGAGGGACCTTGCACCTCTTCCAGCCTGGGTTGAAGCTCAGGTCCAGGAGCCTCGCTGGAAGCAGAGGTCAGTGACCCTGAGACTGCCTCTGGTGGCAATGGATGGACTCCTTGCCCCAGATGGCCAATGTCACTGCATGCTGTCATTGCCACAGTGTGGCTCCTGTGGGAATCAAGACACAGTGTGTGCCTGCTAGGGCCACCCCAATGCTAGTTGGGAACACACTGGCATAAGGATGTTAATTCACAATATGATTCCAACAAGAGCTAAACATTTTCTATTAAATTTTTTGGGTCAATATGACACTTTAAGGGTGTTTTTTCCTCTGCAGAAAAGTGGGCCTAAAAAATAAATGAAGCTTAAATGTGTTTTTATCTGCCATATTGTGGCCTATTAGATTTGATAGGGCATTTCAGCAGTGACAAGGGATAACAGAGTGGTGACACCAGGGTAGAGCCCATCCCTGTGCCCACAAAGAGCTCACTTTTCCAGCTCCTGGTCCCCAGCACACCAGCCTGCCTCTCCAGCCTCCTTCCTACCTGATGCCTTCTTTCCTTCACAGCCAGCCCCTGACTCTGTGCCCTCAGGCGTCAGAGACTCAACTGCTAAATATGAGCCAATGAAACCTCTGTTCCAGGTCTTCTCACCATCTTGTCATCCCTTGTTTGTTTCCTGCTTCACCTCCTGGTCCTTAAACACAGGGATTGCAGAGCTGCTGTGGTCCTTACTCAAAAGAAATAGGGGGTTTTGAGTTTTTTTGCTAAAGCATAATTGGTAGCATGGCTGCTTCAGAGGAAAAGGTGCAGAGGATTCTATATTTGGATGTGTGCTCTCTAATGTGTTTTGTGAGTCTGAGAGAAGGAATATCTAAAAGGGACAACAGAAACCAGGCATAAGAAGTGAAAGAAGATCCCAGGATACAAGCAGAACAATTCTGAGATGTGCTAGAAGAAAATGCTAGAGGTATATACCAAGGAGAGGATTTTTGGTGCTAGAAATATGGTCCCTCTTGCAGAATCACTGATGAACATGTGAGACTGATTCAGTGTGAAACACACAACTCTGGAAGCATACATTCCTTTGACTCCTTTCCAGGGTTTTGAAAGATGAGAATTTTCTCCCCCTCTCCCTGTGTGCACCGACAGTACAGCTCAACTCTCAAATCCTACCTTGTCTTTACAATTTGCTCTTTAAAAAAAATGGATAAACACAAGCCTGTTTCACGAGAGGAAGCAGCTTCCTTGTATCCAGGACTGATGTGAGTAAAGGGCTCCAATCTAACCCACCTTCTCCTTACCATGGAGGTCTTACAGGACTGCTGTTCCCAGCACAGCCAGTCCAGACAGAGCCCAAGCAGAACCTAACAGAAAGAGCTGCTGTCAGGACATTCTTGCTGGGGTTCTCAGCTAACTTGAATGTAAATGCCTGCCTCCTCAGGAGCCAAAGCAGGCAGACAGGCAGTGCTTGAAGGTGAGCAACAAGGCCCACTCTTCCTGGCGACTTGGGCAGTGAAGATGTGCTGTGGGTATTGGGTTGGTGGCCCACAGCAGATGGGCTTTGAGGGCAGTCTGACCTGTGTGGGCCTGGACCAGAGCAAGGAATTGCCTCCTGCTGTTCAGGGTCTATTCTGGGGGGAGAGCTGATGGGTCTGTTCCTGATGGCACTGCGTGGCTGGTTTTCTTTTTTTTTGCATGTGCCAGCCAGGCATCCTGCAAAGCTCTCTACTCTCTTTTTTGTTGTTTGATTTATTTTCTGTTTTTTTGGTTTGGTTTGGTTTGATTTGGCTTGTAGAGGTGGGATTTCAGGGTTTTTTTTCCCCTTTCCCCTTTCCCCTTCCTCCTCCCCTTCTCTGCCACCCTCTCTCTCCCCTTCTCTCTCCTGTTCCTTTTTTTTTTTTTCTTTTTGTGTATCTAAGGATTTGTTTTTCAAAATAAGCTGAAAACTGAATCAGGGAAATGTTGGAAAAGAGAAAGTCCAAAGAAAATATTGGGGCAATAAAGAAGACCTGGTTGGGGGGGAAACCATGAATGAGTAGAGGATTTTATACCTGAGTTACTTCTGTCTCAGGGATGAGGGAAGTGTGGTTTGCCCGGTGAGAAGGTAGCAGCAGGGTGGCTGGGGGTGATTCCCCAGCAGCTGGGGTTGCAGCAGGGGCAGAGTCACCTCTGCTGACCCTGGGTGTCCTGAGGGACACCAGCCTGTCCCCCCCAGTAGCGCCTCAGGGAAAGCAGTGAGGGTGAGAGGTGCCTTTCTCAAAGCAGAAATACCAGACATCCTCCACCTTGGAAGGGGGACAAAGGCTTGTCCCCCCCCAAGAGGAGAAAGGCTTGTCCATGAGAAAATAGAAACAGGTCAGTTTTCTTCCTGTTTCTGCTCCTGCAGGATTGTTTAGTGAAAAAAACTGGGCTACACTAAACACTCAACTTTTCTGCAACTATAACAATAGAAAAAGTAAATTCTTGTGATTTGCTTGTAAACCAAAGTGAGTTCTTTTACAGTGCACCTTTTTGACAAGTCAGGAAAATGTAGCTTTTATCTAATGAACAGCCTCTGCCCCCCTCACCCCCATGCACCACACATACTTTCTGAATCCCAGACAACTCACAGATATCAGCACAAAGATGAAGGTAAAACAGTCATTACTTGCATGGCTAGGGGGCATCTGATGTAAAGTGCATTCCCTGGGTTTTGGGTTATGGTTTGTAAAGAAGTGCAGAACACTTTCATCTCCCCTTTCAGCCCATCTGTGGCTTCAGTTGACAGGACAAAATGTGGCACAACAGAGCCAGACAATAAACTATTGTACAGTGGAACAGGAAGCAACAGGTAGTGTTTAGAGGAATTAAATTATTTTTGGATCTGATACTGATAATCAGTTTAGGCGAGGGGTATCCAGTGCAAATTTATACAACATTTTTAAAGGACTGGGAGCACTCAAGAAACAGATAAGTTAAAGTGCAGTATAAATGAACCATTCATGAACTCTGAGACTTCCTTGCCTGCATACAAAGCACATGAGAACAGACCTTGTTGCCTGTCATCCTGGGCTTTCTTTAATTAACAGTTGTGAGCCATTCTTGTCCAGCATGTCTGATACTGGTGAAACAGCTTTGTGCCTTTTGCAGAGGAACAGAGAACATATTAATATGTCATTCCTGGAAATACAAAAAATACTGAATATCTTTCTATCTTCAAAAATCTGTATTTCATGCAAATGATAATGTGAAACCTTCACATGACATTCATCTATTAAAAACTGAGGCACTGGAAGTCAGTCTAATGTGCAGCTATTTAAAACAGCTGCTAGAGCAATGCTTATTTAATTAATCTAAGCTTTGTCATATCCTAGATGTCTGTGGAATGGTTTCCATCCAAAGCAATGCCACTTTTTGAAAGTAGCTACCGTAGATGGGCCAGAGGTCCCACCACCTGTTCTAGGAAGAAATGCTGGGATCACAGTGCTGTGGGTCAGTAAAGTTCCCTGCTCTCATGGTGTATATTCATATATAGAAATTGCCTGGGTCTGCAGCCCTTGCTCCAGCTCTGCTTGGCAGGACCCCTCCCCTGCAAGGCTGTGCTGGGCACTGTCACCAGCCAGGCAGCTGAAAGGGAAGCAGCACTGACGCTGCCTTTACAGGAAGGCAGGGGATAAGAAAGAAAGCAGGCTTCTCCTGGTTATCTGGTAAAAGCAATAAAGGGCTTTCTACAGCTGTCAGGATGACCCAGGGAAATCTACCAGGCAGCATCAAGTCGACCCTGTTTTCTGTCCCAAAGCCAAAGAGTTGACACGTCAAAACCTTGCTGTCAGTTCCTGCCTCAGCCCAGATCTCTGTGGGGGCTGTTCCTGCAAGGTGCTGAACAGAAGCTCAGAAACCCTTTTGTTCACGAGAAAGTATTATTTGCAGTCAATGGGGCCCACACTGGACTGTTTGCTCCCATTGTGCCCATTTTCACTGTCATTCTACAGTGTTTGCCCTTCATACAGGACTATTTTCTGTGGGCTGTGTCCATCTGAGGTGCCCTGTCGCCTATTCAAGGCAAAGCGTTCACCTGGAACTACATAACAGACTTAAGTCAAGTGAAGATCAGCACCAGAATCTATTCCATCTAGCCCCAAACAGCTATTGCAAATAAGGGGAATATTTGTTTGTGTGTGCTGTTCTCATCTGGCCTGGCCCTACGATACCATCAGTACACGTATGTGGAGGAAGTCTGTCACAACTGAGCTCATACTGTCAGGGATCCTGAGAAATGAGGGGAAATCAAGGACAGATGTAAAAAAACAGTGGTTTTTTTTTTTTTTAAGAATGAAGAAAAAAAAAATCAGATCTTTTCTGAGGATCTGTTGTACCATGTCTAGAGACATCCAAGGGTAAAACAAGAAATTTAAATTCTACTTCAAGTAAAAATATTAACTCAAACTTTAACATGGAGCTGCTACCAACATCTTCATTTTATATCATGTAAGTACATATGCCACCACAGAGCTATTAATTTCCATGCACAGAAACTTTTGAAGGCACAGCACCAGCTGCTTAAATATGTCTATAATTATTCACGCATTAGCACCTACTGAATTAGCAGCATTAGCACCTACTGAATCATCTTGTGCGCATTTAAATAAATTAAGGCTGGGATGCAGTAGCACTGGCCTGGGAGGCTGCAGTAGCTGGAGTTATGGATGCAGTGCTGCTTGACCTGCAGAGCAGGTGAAAGGTGTTGCAAATGCCTTTTTGAAAGAGCCTGTCCTCTTACTGGCAGCAGTGCAACCCGTCAGGCAACAGTTGTTGGCACTGAAATACATTTCCTCTGATTCTTTGTTTTTGTTTCAATTGAGGAAGATCCTTATAACCCCCCCCTTTTTTTTTTCATTCCTGCACTCTTCTTACTAGGCCCCATTAGGAAACTCACATTTCTCCATCCGTCTCAGAGCTTATTTTATGTGGAAATATTTCAAAACTCACGCAGCTCTTGTTCAGTCCCATACAACTGAAAGAAGTTCAAAGTTGGGCAGGGCACCAAGTCAGCAGACATTAATAACATTACTTGCAACCATTCAAAACCTGTCATTTGTTAAGTCTGTCCCTCTCATTCCAACAGGCATAAATCATGTGTATAAATGAGCTCCTACCCACAAAGGAGAGTTGATTTTAACATCTAAGCCTGCGCTGTCACCATCAGGATTTTTTCCTTCCACTATTTTATTTCTGAATCCAAGACCAGAAGGAGTGTGACTCAGTGCAAATGCACCTCAGGAACTTTTTGGGAAAAGAAGTTAAGCAACTTCTGCATGAAAAGTTCAGCTCTTCCCACTCAGATTCCACATACACATCCAGCATAGCAGAAGCATCCTTCACACCCCTCTGTCAGCACCTGCATCCATCAGAGGGCTGCCCAGGGGGAGGGCAGTGGGTGTCCCTGCTGCCTGGGCAATGATGGGGCTCTGGAGGCACCATCCCCTCACACAACCTATCTCACTCTTGCCACCTGCTCTTCAAGCACTGCAAAGTCTATGTCCAGTGATGTCCTTCTGCAAAGGAGTTGCCAAATCTAAAAATGAAGTAAATCTTGACACCACCACACCAAATTGCCATGGGGCTGAGGGCTAATGCTTATAGAATATCCCACTCATCAGGCAGGCCCTCATCCCTGCCCTCACCCTTCTCCTGCAGGCACCAGCATGCTGCTTCCTATGAGATAGCCTCCCAGGCACTGGGCACTGACCTCACAAATTGAAACACAAGACATTTCATTTAAAACATAAGGGAAAACATTTTTATGTGGAGGGCATTCAGGCACTGGTACAGGCTGACCAGGGAGGCAAAGTCTCCATCCTTGGAGATATTCAAGGTCTGACAGGGCACAGGCCTTATCAACCTGCTGCAGCTGATGGTGTTGGAGCAGGGGTTGGACCAGATGATCTCCAGAAGTGCCTGTCAGCTTTAGATATCTTTCCATACTGTGACTCTGTGACTTTGCCTCCCAGCTACTCTCAGACACTGTATTTCTGCTGTGTGCCTCCCAACTCTAATACATCTTTAGTCCAAACCCCCTTGCTGTGGCCAGAAAATGTCCCCTACTGCACTGTGAGGCACCAGCCCTGAGAGCACACTCACCCTGGGAGGAGCGCCTGCTGCCCTGCAGGTCATGGGAGAGAAGAGGCATCCTTCCCTTTTCATGCATTTCTGTATGTTCCCTGCTCATGTCTGGTGCCCACAGCTAGGGCTGGGAGATCAGGCTCTGGAAGGAGGTGGTGCCCAGGGCTGTGCACAGCTGCAGCCCTGCAGCTCTGTCATCTTCCCCCGCACACAGAGTCTGAGCAGCACGTGTGGCTGCAGATGATCATGGCAATTGCTGTCCCAACCACAGGCTTCCTGCCATGAGAAATTATAGTGACTGGGAAATTGTAGCTTTCTGGGACAAGCATTACAAAGAAGCTCTATAGAACATACTCAAGTTTTTTGTGCAAAAGTAGTTCTGAATCACTTTAGCTGATATTTTTTGTTCATACTTTCACTCATGATGAACTTGGGCATTTTAATTTTATTTAATCTGCAAAAACACCTAAGAATGATTTTTGCTTCAGCAAGAGTTGTGGAATCTCACTCCCTAGAGGTATTCATTTTTATATCTCTGGGGCTAGGCAAGATGACTCCTTCAGGTTATGAGTAAACTAAGAAAGTGCTAAACCCAATCCTATTTGTCACAGTAAAATCCAGGGACTGTGTGACCACTGTGACCTCCAGCATCCTTCTCAGAGTCATAATGCATCCTCTGGAATCCTCACATCAGTCTGCTTCTGCTGACAAGTTTCAAACCAATTAGAAGTTTCATTCAGTCACAAGCTGCTTGGGCTCCTTCCTCCTCCATGAATAATCTCATGTGGAACACAGCAATCAGGCTATTAAGAACCTCAGCAAAGCCTTTGCTGATTTAAAATACTGTACCTAGGTGGCTTCCTAAGATGGTGAAATGCTTTGTAGATGCTGTCTTCAACAATTTTAAAACTAAGGCTTGTTCCTTTGCCTTTTTGGGAAACTTCCAGACATTGCTCTCATTTTTTCACAAAGCCTTCAGCTCATATTTTATACCCTCTTTTAATTCCTTCTCTGACATCTCCAGCTGCTTCAAGTCTTAATTCCAACTGCAAAGTCTGTGGGTCTTGTTTTAGACCTTGTCTGTGATTTCTTTCCCTAATTCCAGACAAGTAATTTTGATATCTCCACCATTTGGTTCTTCTCAGTTCCATGACACCATCAGCTCCCACCCCTTTTGCCATGACTGCTTTTCTGCCTGGCTCCTGGTTGTGCTTCCCAACCCAAGCATTACAGGGAGTTCTCCTGCTCATTTCAATCAAGAAAAGTAGATGGCAGAATCAGGGATTTCATTGATGTGATCTCACTCAATTACAAAAATAAAAAAAGAGAAATCATGTTCTACAATCACATTTGGACTCAAAATAGCAAGATACCATTTCTTTGCTATTTCTGCCCCCATTCCCAGGCAGTACTCTACTCCAGGATCACATTACAAACACTTCCCTCTGGCTGTCTTTAGCTGAACTCTGCCATTTTTTGCCTACTTTTCTGCTGACCTGGCTTCATTTTTCATGTCATGGTTCTACAAGAAGTAACGGTCAGTCACTGGCTACCTGCCCCCAGTGAAACCTCTCTGCCCACACAGCTTCCCTCCCACCAGCCCTGCCTGCTGCCCACTGTTTCATTGATGGATTTTTTTGTTGTTGTTGTTTTCTTGTCATATACTCGCAATGAGCTTCCCCGTTTCTTAGAAGTAATGTATAGGATGATTCATGTTGGCTTGTGTTGTGAGCAAGCCTGGGAAATGTCCCTGGGTGAGCAGCACCTTTGCCATCAAACAGCTGTACCCAGCACACCCCTTTCCTACTGCATCAGAGAAGGGAGAGCTGCAGGACACTCTCAGCCACAGGTAGCAGTGGTGTCACCACCTTATCTCAGCCATCCTGACAGTTCCTACTTCAAGTCCCTTTCTGAAGTTCTTGGGTCCTTGAAATGAAAACAATCTGTGACCAGAAGTAACTGATACAAGTGATGAAGGTACAAAGGATTAATTCCATGTGAGGATGAATTTATCAATTACTGTTTGTAGCTGTAAAATGCAGGAGCACATCTCATGCCATCCTCACCACTCACCTCCTGACTGCTTACTAGACTTTTTGCTTTAGCTTCTGAACTCAACCCATCTTGCTCCTTACAGGTGTAGATAGATATAGATATAGATGATCTAGATATAGATATATATACCTGCAAGGCCAAGGCAGCAGCACCAGCTCTGGACTCTCAAGGCACCAGCTTTCCCTGGAGATAAAGGACACCTGGCCAACAGCATCTGTAGGAGCCTATATCAGAGCTACCAGCATCCATTACCCCTAGCTTTAGATATGCAGCTTAGAAGTGCTTTGGGGTCAGTTAGGGACCAGTCTGGGACACTCTACTGTCCAGCAAGCCAAGTTTTAAGTTTTTCAAAGATAAATATATTCCCAAAGCCAAGTGCAAGTAGCTTCTACCATATCTACATTTTTGCTTTACTCTGTTCCCTGTTCCTACTATCTCAAAAGACTAAAATTTGATTCCTACTGTCCTGGGGAACCAGAAACCGACTGAAGACCAGGTAAAACATACTTGTTTTTTTTCTGAGCCATCATCAAAAAACCATTGAGTTTTGCATGTTTGCAAGGGTAGAGAAAAAGAGTATCAGATTCATACATAGCTTAAACACCCCCCTCCATCCTGACAGGCACACCCAGGGCAGAGACCAGGAGGAACACTAACAAGCTCTGTAGAAGTATTTATTTTAAAAATAGAAGCCATAGCTTAGCTCCACACTGACTTGCATGACAGTTGCCTGTGCTGACTCTTTGCAGGGGTCTGTGAAGCGTTGCCTGTGGCAGCCAAAGAGGCTGATAAACCCCTGAAAGGTCCTGCAGGGTTGGAAGGACTCAGCACAGTGAGTCTCAGAGCCAGCCAGCACCACCACTCTGTGTTGACATTGGCAGGGCTGCATGGGTCTGTCAGAGGGAAACTGGTGACATCATGCAGCCTTCATCCTTGCACAGTGACCCACATCAAAGGCACTTTAATGGCTGCCCAGAGGAATGGACATTCTCTAATATACAATGAGTCACGTTTTGAAGTCCTAGGAGGTCATACACAGCTCCTGGCAAACCCAGTGGAGGAAGGTGATGTGGATGACAACCCTTTAGAGCAGATCCCAGAGGGATTGTAACTGATGGTGAACTAGCCCCCTCAAAGGCTTAGCCCTGCATACTGCAATGTCTGGACATGGACTTACCAGTAGCTCTATAGGGACACTATACACCCTGGTTATCTCAAGTGTTAATACAGCTCGAGAAATGAAATCCTATTGTACATGTTCTTGTAATGGTCAGAAATTACTAGGAAGGTTAAATCAGTTGAATATCCATGTTGTTGGATTTGGCTGCACACAGCTTGGGACCCCAGTGATGTTCTGGGCTGCCTTTCCAGCCCTGTGAATCCAGGTCTGCCGGGCAAAAGGCACGGTCCTTTAGCCCTGCCTCCCACCAGCAGCCAGCTCCCCTTGCTCTCTGGCTCCAGCAGTACTTCTGCACCAGCAAGGGCAGAACGAAGGACCATTACTTGCTTAGCCCTAGCCTGCTCTTGAAGAACTGTGTAATGTCTAATTGTATCTCAAGGCCAACTTGGAGCTATGCACTGACATTTAAAAAGTGCTCTTTGTTGACCACTGTTACACATATCAATTTTTACTTACAATGTTACACACAGATGCACACTCATATGCCTATAAAAATAATGTGTTCTTCGTGCCTGGATATCAAAAAAAGGTAAATAAAAATGTTTGTGAGGCTCCCATGCATGCATAGGTCTGCAAAACATTAATTTAAAAATTGCAAAGTCCAGAATATGCAGGGGGGTGTAGCATCCCTAAAGTTCAGTCTTATTGCTCACTGCTAGCTAGGCCTATTCAGAAAACCAGGACTCTATTTTGTGTGAAACATGAAGGTCAATATATTTGATTTCCCTGTAGAATGAAATCAAAATACAATATTCCCCATGGACGCTACCATGAAAAAAACAGACTCAGAAGACATCTGGTGGCCCTACAGGTGACCTAGATTCTCTAGTTTAGCTGAGGGGGTTGAATCTCAGCCTCTGATATTCCAGGTTCTCTCCAAGGAAAGGTAAAATTCCTTCTGGATGTGAGAAACTTACTCAGCAGCTTCATTTGGGTAGTGCTGTGTTTTACTAAAATGTTCTACAATTATATTTTTGGATGAATCTGTGATTCTGTGAAGCATTTCCCACTAAAAGCCTTGTTCAGCTGGATAACAAATGTTTTATTCTGGTTGGTCCTACAGATGAACTCATTGGAGTCACACCTTGTCTGTCCATGAGTACCAGCTCCTCCTCCCCTTTAGTACATCTCAGGGGGGAAAGATCATAAACACAGGAGATGCAATGGGAGTTTCTGGATATCTGAAATCAATTGAACATGTGTGGGAAACCCTTAGGACACAAGTGGATCTGCCTGCTGGTGCAGCTACTCCTCTCCAGTCCATCCTGTGCAAGCCCAGGCCTTGTTGGCCATGTACAGCCCCCGAGCACCTCTGAGCCCACCAGCTGAAGGCACTCTGGGTTCTCAGCATCTGACAACACGTGCAGGTACTTCAATGTGCTGAGAGCACTAAAGAGCAGCACACTGGTGAACAGCTGCCTGGGAGACAGAGGTGAGTGGAGACCTTTGCCTTTCTTTATGAGCATATTGCAGCTGCTGGCAGGTCTCTGTTCACAGTTGACAAAACAGCAGAGGAAAACAAAGGAGGAGAGGAGGTCTGTGTCTGCATCTGTAAGGGAGTGGGAATCCAGAGATTATTCACTGCAGCTGCAAGCTTCATCATGGGCAACTTCAGCAGGAAGAGTTTTCCTACTTGCCAAAAAGATCACCTCAAAGTGTTCAGTTGTCCCAAGCTGTGCTGAGCAAAGTAGAAATGTCATTATTTCTTTGATCAACCGTTCAAAGTGGGACTCAAAATGCTGAGGCTGTTTGCAAACTCATTTTCAGAGGAACCTAAAAAAGTTAAGGGCAGAGCTTGTTCAGAAGTGGTAGTTATCATGTGGTGATCCACTCTCCCAGCTAGGTTCCAAACAGAAAAGTGAGCATTTTCTCTAAAAACCTGGCAAGTCACAGATTTCCTGAGTCAAGTGAGAGAGCTGCTATTTGCATAAACCATTCTCAAAGTCCTTGTATGAGAGAAGAGTTTCTTTTTGGTCTGAATCTGATCAAATCAGAGCATGTAACTACTCACCAGACTCACTCCAACTCCTCTGGCCATCTCAAAGGCAAAGCTGTTGGTTTGAGAGGAGCTAGAGACAGATTTCCCTAACATCACTTTCCCAGCTATGGCAGGAAACCACGACGTCTTTATTGTTCAGGTGTTTAATGCAGTCAGAGCAGTCAGTAATAAAAAGTAATGGCTCTGTGTATGTAACACAGGCCAAAATCCAGTGATATGCAATTCTGTGCAGTCCTCAGGCTCCCTCCATATGCTGCTGTCAGTTGCATTCCTCTGCTGTGTAATTCTAGAATGTCTTTTTCCTATGAAATATAATTGCCTGTGTCTTTCCCTGAAGATGGCAAGAAGATCTCTCCCATGTACAGCAGGGTGCACTCTGTAAGGACCTCCACAGAAAGTGAACACTGGAAACCATAGGATTATGCTGCTCCAGGCACTCCAAATCACACCTACTTGCTGCTCCCACTGAAACACATTCTCAGAGCTCATATTTTCTACTACTACTGCTAGTGGGAATCCTCCTACTCTTTCTTCTTTCTTGTGTGATTAAGTCAACTCTTTTAGAAAAGCAGGTTTGCAGGAAGTTTACTTTTGAGGGCATGTTTGCACTCTTGCTTAGACCCAGAGCCAGTCCTTAGGCCTACAGGCAGTACTGCCCATACTGCAAGTTTGGGTCTAGGACACGGCACATCTGTCACTAAACCCTGGGGCCCTGCCCTAGACAGTGATCAGCACTGTGCCAGGAAGTCTTCTGCAGTTCTGGAAAGCAGCCTCAGCCCCCTTTTGGAGATACAGTGGATAGGATGTATGTTCATGTTTTGAACAATAAGTAGGATTTAATTGCCTCAGCACTGGACTTTTTGGCTACTTGAGATCCCCCAGCTGGTGTCACCTGGCCCCAAGCAGCTGGAGAGTGGAGTTTCCCACAAACCCTCTCCCCACTAAGCACCAGAGGATGCCTTGGTGAGTCAGGTCCTCTCAAGTGTCACTAGATACTACAGCTGGGAAGCTGCACTGGCTGGTTGGTGCCTTCACTAGGAAACTCCCAAGCAGAGGTTAGAACACAAGTATAAATGCTTAAATAGACACTCGTGGTTTATGACTGAGCTACTTATTTTCTAAAATGGTTTGTAAGTGATCTTGTTGTCTGACTTAATTTGCAAGCAGCAGTGCATCAGCTTACATGTGTGAATGTGTATTTTTTCTCCGTCAAGAATGTGTGTGTACAGATCCAGCACACAGATAACACTCAAAAAGCACCTAAGCAGGTGGAGATAATGTAGGTCTGGCTTGGCTCTAGATGTAGGTCTTAATTCCTTCAAAGTCAGGAGATGCTGGGATCTGAGGTTTTGCAGCAGACAGAGCCCTGCAAACCCCAGCTTTACTTGCTGCCTCCTCCTGTCTCCCGATGTGGAATGACCGAGGAAAGCAGGCAAAGCTGATTGCCAAGTGGGCACAACCCGAGGGGAAAATTCCTTCTAGTCTCTGCAGGGGAGTTCATGTCTGTGCTGGTGCAAAAGGCCTACTTACCTCAATCTTTGCTTGTCCAGTTCCAAGTGTAATTAATTGACATAAAATTATCCAGCCATTTTTCAAATCCTGACCCATTGTTTGAATCAGTGACCTCCTGCAGTACCAAATTCCACAGGTTGACTACACACTGTGTGAAGTAATATTTCTATCCATTTACTAGCCATTAATTTCTGACCTTTGGGAAATCTGAAATATGTATGATCATGTATGATCTTGAGCCATTCATAGTTGTGTGTTGTGCAAAACACATTTGTTCATTTAACCAAGTTCTGAGTTCATTTGGCTCCAACTTGAGCACCAGGCAAGACAAATTAGCCCAGAAAGCAAGAGAAATAGCAAGAAGCAAGCTGCCAGCTGTTAGATGAGCAGACAGGGAGCTAAAGAGATTCCCAGAGCCAAATTGTTATCTTATTTATGCTAGCATAAATCTAAAGTAACTGCACTGAATTACCCTGGATTTATCCTTCTGTAAAAGAGATCAGAATCTGACACTCACTTTGGAAATTTCCTGCCTTCGATTTCCATTCTTTCTAGAAACAGAATGAGACACCATTGTGCCACAGCTTTGTCAAATATTTCTTTACAGAAAAGTATCAAATAACCAATGGTTCTGAGGAAAAACAAAATCCCTTGCAAAACTTTCAATAATCAAAAGAAATCCCACAGTTTTACAAATTCAGAGGTCACAATACCAAGAGAACTGGACAGAATTAATTTTTAAACTGTCCTTTTTCTCTTTGGTCCCTACAACTATCTGCTTCTATGAAATCCAGTTTTGGGTCTCAGTCAATGCTAGCTGTGGAAGTGAGTTTGATCAGTGAGAAACACAAACCTCAGTGAGAGTAGGAATGGGGATGTTGCAAATGAAAGAGACACAGGCAAGTTTGAATGTGCTCTATAAATTCAAGGGCCCTCTTGTTCTTTGCTTTATTTTCTCTTCTCATCATCCCTTACAATTTTATCACAAGGTTGCTGCAAGAGCAAAGCAAAACACAAATATTGCAAAAGAAATGCAGAACAGGCTAAGTGATATAATAGTATGTTATCATGAGCCAGCCTGTCCTAAAAAGAAAATTACTACTTCCCTCATTTCTAGTAAAACCCTCAGCGTATTTTCTCTCACACATAGACTTTTATTGCCAGGGTGTTTTATGTGAGATGTGCTCAATTTGCAAAAGTAGTTCTGAAAAGTTTCCTAAATTATTACCTTGCAAAACATTCTAGGGTATTTAATTGAAATGGCATCACTCTGTTTTAAAACATTGTAGTGTTAAATAAACTTGACCTGTAGCACCAAAGTGCTCATTTTTCTCCGCTGCGTCATACCCTTGAAATGTGCGTGTACAACAGCCTGACTTCTCCAGCTGAAAAACAAATGCAAGCCCCCATCAAAAATAATTACACTGCCACCTTTCCCTTGTCACTGAGACTAATAGAGGAAGAGGCTTTAAGGAAGAAGTGGCCTCATCTTAACTACCAATGGAAAACGAGATTGAATGAGACAGGTATGTAAGCATACAATTGTGCTCTGGGTGCAGATCCCACTTGTGCAGTCACAGAGCTCTGCCTACAGCCCCAGCTGGCAGCCAGCTCTGCCCGCCCGTGCTCTGGGGAGCGGAGGGCAGGAGTGGGCAGGGGGATCACACCGGAATGTGGGGTCAGGGCCATGGGCAGCAAGGGGATAATGCTTCCAACAAGACCAGGGGCGACCCAGGAGATCTCACCATCTCACAGACAACATGTGGATGGTCTCCATCTAACCCTGCCCCTCACAGGGGCTGTGGACATCTCCAGCTGCCTGCCAGAAGTCATGTATAACCTTTGTAAAGCTCAGGAGGGCACAGCCCCTCATCCCTTCCCCCTCTTCACCCTCTGATGGCTGTCCATCCTCCAGCATTGATTTTTTTTTTTTTGTCAGAATTAAAGAAGAGGAAGGCACAGCTCAGGGCAGTTGCCCAAATTGCATAATTGTTCTGTATGTGTGAGGACCAATAAAACTATTAGCTGCTGGCATCAAGCCAAGAATCCATTAATGACAAACTGGTATCTCTCCAGGAATGTAAAATGTTTTATTAAATAAACATTTAAACCAGGAAACTTTCAACTTCTGTCACTAGGTAAAACTTCATTGTGACTCTTTTGGAAGGAGGGATAGCCAGGAGGTGGGCTAGGAAACTTTGTTACACTGATAAAAAACTATTTCGTACCGAGAGGGGCTGGTGCGCTGTGTTTTTACAGTGGTTTACAAAGCATGAAGATCAATGCTTTAATGGGATCAGCATGCTGACGAGATGGAAAGGAAAGAAAGCAGTGGTATGTGCAGGCAGAAGGTTCCATCATGCAGGATGACAGTCAGAAATCAGCTCACTCAATTTTGTACCTTTTCCTGTGTGGCATCACTGCATTGTTATTTATGGTTTTCCAGTGAAAACCAGACCTGCAAACTGGAAATACAGACATTTAAGTTCCCACAATTCGCAGGAGGCCAGGGAAGTGGTCACAGCACCAGCCTGACAGAGCTTGAGAAACATTTGACAGCATCCTCAGGCACATGGAGTGACTCTTGGGGTGTCGTGTGCAGGAGTTGGACTTGATCCTGATGGGTCCCTTCCAATTCCACATATTCTATAATTCTATGATAGCTGAGATACAGAAGGAATTAATCTCTTGGAATTCATGAGGAAAAGAGAAAGAATTGTTATACAGCTACTTCCAGGTCATGCCATTGAAAGGATCATGGTGTACTGAAGGTAGGCTGCAGGATAGGTATTAATAAGGCTAAGGGGTGACTTAATGGGCAGCTAAAGACAAAAACACGTGACAGGAAATTTTGAAGGCTTTCAGGAGTAAGACTCCTGTAAGAAATCCTGTGGCTTTTCTAAACTCATGCACAGTCAAAGTCATTGCAGAGAAACAGTTAAAATATATATGCTGCCAGATAGAGCATGGCATAGAGATAAGAGAGAGGAAAATGTATTGTGAGGGTCAGTGTATTCTAGTGTCACCCTTCAGGGAAAGGGTGGGATAGCCACCAGAATCTGAAATCTGAGGTGACAGTACTGGGTGCAGCCTCAGTGGTGCCCCCAGCCCCAGGCATCCCACCAGGTGTTTCATACTCTGCACAGTGCCCATGGAGCTTCTCTCCCCCTTCAGCCCTGAAATCATCCTGTCTCTTTGGCAACTGGTGCCCCAAATACACACAAATTCTTCCACCCAGGTCCTCCCCAAGGAAGGGACCTCTTTGGTAAGTTCAGAGCACCCAAAATTTTAGATTGTCAGTCCAGACCTGAAACTGTTCCTGCAGCCTTGACAAATCTTCTCATGTCTGTTGTTCCTATTTTCTGTAGAAGAAAATCAGCCTGAGACTGAAACAGGTGGATGTGGTCTCAGTTGCAGGCTGTGTATGAAAGGCACCTGTGTCACACTTCCATCCAGCTCCCAAGGCCAGCACAGGAGTCTGAGGAAGGTACTCAAGATAAAAGAAGGCAGAATGAGCAAGTCTGGCAGAGAGAATGTAGCCTGCCATCCTCAAAGGCAGCGTGCTTCTGCCAGGGCAAGGGCAGGAGCTGCTGCTTGAACAGAAGTTGAGAGACAGGGGCTTGTAAGGCTTGGGGAGTATCTGCAAGGGGTAGCAGGGAGCAGGCTCAGAGGGACAGCAGAGCACAGCCCAGACCAAGTCCTGTGGTGACTGAAATCCCAAGCTACAGGGTGTAGATCATTTGGGTGCACTCTGGCCTAGAGGCAGGGGTTAGCTGAACACTGCCATTCTGTGCTTGAAATTTTACTCCCCCATTTGCTCTCTGTTGATTTTTACACAGGATGCTCATGTGCACTGACATGTACCACTTGGCTTGACTGCAGCTACGTCTATGAGGAAGAAAATGGTTTAGAGCCAGATCCTCAGCTGGAGTAAATCAAGCAGATGTGGACTCAGGCCAGTTGAGACCATGCATGAGATCTCCCAGTTTCTCCTCTCAAACTGTTATATTAAACTAAACATAAGATACAGTAGCTCCCTATCTTTGCTTTGGTTTTGCACACTGCTGTTTTGTCCAACTTCACGTGCTAGGGTAAATACAAGGAAGGTGATCACATGAAAATTGTTTCCAAATTGCCAATGACTCACCCTCTCAGACACTTGTAAGGGAATATGGGGATAGTTGCCACCACTCACTGTTTTAGGAAAGCAGAAGCATAATCCATAGGATCCTGCATAGATATCAGACCTCAAAAGCTCTTTCCAGAGGATCTAAGAGCCAGCCCTGCAGGTACAAGAGGGTCTGGGCAGCCCTGCCCAGGCATCACATCTCCTGAAGCCCACAGGAGACCACCTGATACTGAAATGAGAAAGCAAAGACCCAGCAGTTCACCCTTTCTGGGGATTCTGCAGGATGCCACCATGTCACTCTCCATTTCACATGAGCCACCTGAAGGCTGCTGTCACTTGTTTGGTAATATTTGCAGAGCTGGTGAGCTCTGTGAGGTGTTGGTAGGAGGTGTTTTACCCTGCCTTTTCCATTAGTGCACTAGTGTGAAAGGGACCATTATACAGCTCCTTTCAGAAAAACAAAAGAATCCCTCAGCACCATGGGCCCTCCACTGGTCAGGCAAGCCAACCAGAAAGGTGTTTTCATAGCCAGACTAAAGCTTCAAGCAGCCCTTGCAGCACTCTGGGTCTTGTACCTGGAAATCCAAGAGGAGCCATGGGTGTTCCAGCACACCATGCCCTGGGACAGATCATGGGCACTTCCATCATCTGCAGTGCCCAGAAGGGCACCCCACACCCCAGCCCATTCCTCTGAGACTGGTTAAATTGGCTTTTCTGCCATTTTGAGAACTCAGGTGCACTGCATGAAGAACAGCATCTCTATATAAGGCATAAAGCCAGCATCAGGCCCCTTGGCTCAGATTCCTTTGGAACTGTGTTTCAGTGAGGAAAAGGTTGTAGATAAAAGAGATGCTGGGTTTTTTTTCCCTCCAACAGCTTGCAAATAGTACAGAAGTATTCACTGGTCTGGACTTCCTGACTCCATAGAGATCATTCCTGTGTACAGCCCATCTAATAAACTGATGAACAATGATTGTGGCATCCAAGGGTGGCCAGTGACTCACTGGTCTGCAGCACTCAGGGGAGGCTCTTTGGTTTTCATATCTGGCCAAACTCTAACATTTGTGTGACCTTTCAAAATCAGGAGAACTTTCCATGAAATACACAGGCAGCCAAATATTTAGGTCTGCAGAGTTACTTTGGGATATTACTTATCACAAACACAAAACTCAGGAGAGACAGAGCTGTCCAAAATTTGGATAGCATGTCAACTCTTCACATTAATGCACTTTCTCTATTATTAAACAGAAACATTATAATTCTCCAAGAGCTTAGTCAGAGCTTGAGTTTGATATGAATAGATACCTGGCTCCATCATCCCAAGGTATTGACCAGGACTTTCCTAAGCATTTATGTGCCCTAATTACAGATAGTCCTCTCTTTATAAAAGCACCTCTTCTCCTGTCACAACAATGCTGAGCACTGTTCCTCCATAAAGGAGGAAATCATGGAAATCAAAGTCTGTGTTTCCTTCCAGGGTCAGTAACAAGCACAGCTGGTGTGCCATTCCACCACCACCCACAGTGGGCTACAGCCAGACCTGCACCAACTGCTGTGTGCTGGCCTTTGGGCAGCTTCCAGCAGCCACTTCATTCCCAGGGTCACTTCACTGCCACACGAGGCATACACCACACTTTCCAGCTGGGATTGCTTTCCTCACTTTGGAACAGGTGCTGCTTGCAGAGCTCCAACCTGCTTTGTTGCTCTGGCACACAAATCATCATCTTCTCATGGAGCATCTGCTGCCTCAGAGAAGTGACATGCTTACGTCCTTCAGCTTCTCCCCATCCTACATGGGCAGCAGAGATATCCTCTGTAAGGTCCAGGAACTGTGAAGGACAGGAAAGGGAGATGGCCAGGAACTCTTTGAACTCCCTCTTCTGAAGTAAGAGCCTCTCACAGTGACTGGACATATTGGAAAGCCATGAGCACCTCCATCAGCTACCCCAGGGTCCCCATGAATGCCTCAGGGGTGCATATGAGCCAAAACCCAGAGCAGAGTGTTCACTACACTTAATAGCAGCTGCTGTGGCTTTTTTTCTAACTTGACATTTATGAGCAGCTCCATCCCTCACACACTTCTGGGCATCATCACTGTTTTGATTTTGGTTTGATTACAAATATCCAGAACTGGGGCTGTGCTGTTGAGCTGTTGCTGTCATATAAGTGACATGACCTCCTGTTCCCTTCCAGAATAAATAAGAGGAAAAAGATCCCTGCAATTTGTTCTCTACCTCCTCTTCTTAACTTTTAAAATTTTTTATGTTGTTAATGAAACTAACATTTTAAAATACAGTGCATTTTTTTGTGCATGGAACTCAAACTTTGCCATGTTCATGCACAAAGGAGACAATAATACACATGGAATATGTTGCAAATTGCAATGTATGAAGGCAGAAAATGTGTTGTCCTCCATGCAGGACAACATCTGGGGTTTTTTTCTGTTTTCAGTCTTTATTGCAACATGGAAAACCTTTTAGAAATAGTCAGTAAAATTACAATATTTTCTTCATCAGGGTCCATTGCAGGCTGTCTGCAAAAGGGAAATGCTGAGCTGCTCCAGAGTCTCTACCATGGGAGCTACCTTATGCCTGCCCTCAGGTCACACACAGATTTCTCTGCTTCCCACAGCCTTCTAGGAGGAATCTCTGAATTTGTGGAAACAAGGGATGGGTTGCACAATGCCAGTTCTGTCACAGCAGGCTGGGGAAAAGCCAGGGCAGCTGAGCATGGTGTCTGGGTTTATTGCTCAGCCATGCTAGGGAGGTGTGCCCGGCAAAGGCACAGTCCCTGCTCCTGGTGTCACTGTCACGTCCCAGGGAGCCCCTTGGGGCACCAGGAACCAGCACATACACCTGCACCTGGCTCCTGAGTGCTGAACCTGCCAGGTCTCAGCATCCCAGCTGCCCCAGCCGCTCCTGCTGCGGAGGGGAACAGTGGCCGATTTTGAAAAAAACACAAAAAACAGAATGCTGGGATGGGAAGGGTTGCTGAAGAACTTAGCCTGTAATGAAATGAAAATGTTCACTTTTTTGAGAAAAAATTAAGTCTCTAGGATTTTGTGTTTTCCTATTTTGTTTGGCGCATGGTATTTAAATAATGGAGAAGGCAGAGATGAAAAAACACAGAAAGTGATATTTTACCTCCAACCTTCTTTAATATCAACAGTGAAATTTCTTTCAGTGATATTTTTTCCACATTAAAAATCTCTTTTATTCTTCTAAGGAATATGTCTGTTCCAGTGAAGGGGCAGAGCTTTGCATCATAAAAATTGTAGCTTTTTTTTAAGTAAAAATAAGAAAGCAAAATAAAAGCCGCTGGGGAAACCTTTTTTTTTTTGCATACCAGTCAGCCTCCACTTTTGCTATCAGGATTTTGCCAGACTAGTCTTTTGTGGGGGGTGGAATGGTGTGAATTGAACTACCAGAATTCCAAGGTTACAGTACACCTGAAGATAACGAAATTTGTGTAGCTATGACAGTGATGCTAGGCTTTGAATCTGGGAGTAGGAAGGGGTGACTAACATGGAAAAAGCCACAAGAGGAAGAGGGAGAGGAAGGGGGAAATAGCAGATGCCATCATCTCCAAGAGGCCAGAGAAAGGACAACATTCAGCATGGTTATTGGCTGCACAAGGTTTTGAAAATAAAACAAAGGGCAAGAGGAGTAGAATCTGCATAAGAAAAAGAAGAGGTAAGGGTTTGAGGCATTGTTAGCCTGATCACAGGAGAGAAATTGTTATTTACTCACTGTGCTTGGCTGGGATGGAGCAGAGCAAGGTCGGAACCTGGATGGGTGCAAGGGAGCAGAGAGGGTGATCAGCAGGCAGGGAAGAGCAGCATTGAGAAGGATGGATCCCTCCTGGGCAATGGTTTATACTTGCTTCATTATTTTAAGTAGGCTGAGGCAGGTAATTACTCATGAGTCTGACCACGAGGTATTTAACAGTTGAACCACAGAAGAAGCTGTAAGCACAGCCTAACTCTGCCTGGCAGAAGGCATAAGTTGATGATTAATACAGCTTAAGTCACATCTCACTTCTCCCATTGGCCAAGGGCCAAAATGAGCCCATTTTCCTCGAGGAAAATGTCTGTCATGTACAACTCAGCTCCTGCCTGCTTAGGGATGCTGTGAAATTATGCCTGCACCTTGCCAGACCACGCAGGACCCAGGCAGAGCTGCAGCTCCTCTGTCCAAAGACAGCATCACTCCCATCCAGATGCTCACTGCAGCACCACAGCCAGACTGAGCATGACATGGGCTGCAGGTGGGTGCTGCACCCAAGGGGATCTCCAGGTTCAGGGGATCCCTGGAGACATGGGATGCAGCCCCAGAGTCAGGGGCTGGTGTCTGGAAGAAGTGCCATACCCTGAGGCAGCACAGGCTATGTTTCCCTGGGGACAGGAAAGCCAGAAGGCATGGCCATCCAGCCCAAAAGCAGCCCAGCCTGTTTGCATATGTTGGCTTGTCCACATGTACTTGTGGGTGTAGAGCTCAGCAATACCTTTTTTTTTTCAGTTGCACTATGCTCATTGTGATAACAGGAGGCTTAATTGTGAACAGCACTATGAAACCAGTGAAATAGATGTAAGTACTAGCTGATACTCAATACCAGGAATGACCTGTCTTTTATGTCCTCTCACTGTTCTGGTGGAAGCCTACCAGAATGCAGGACACATGTTTTCCAACTCAATAGCAGGTATCCAGCTGGAGAAATGTGTTTCCCTGAATTATAGCCATATGCTATATATCCCACTTCAACATATCATATCATGTTCCATCTGCACAGAATTTGACACTGCATAAAACAATCTGCTTTGAATTCAAATGCATATACATCCTCACACAAAACAAAACCCTCTAGCTAGGCTATGAGTCTAAATGCCTCAGAGCTTCTGGCAAAGCTTGTGCCACAAACAGAAAAGACCAGAGCCAAACCTGTAGGGAGGAGAAGGCATTATCTCTGGGCTGTTCCATCTGAAACAAATTCTACGTCCACATCAAGGAATTTGTCCTGGTGGTTGCTGATAGAGAACAGAGCAGAACACAGAGCAAGAAATATTTGCAAACCCACTAGGACTACCTAGCTGTACAAAACATAATGCCCAGGAGTACATCCTCCTGGCTTTCTCTAAGCTACTCCGAACCTCTCACATCTGTAGCAGTGTGAGACTTAAGGGGCGGCTAGAGAGTAGATGCCTCAGCAATTTCTAATACCATTGCTCTCATAATTAGAGAAAAAATTGGTTTTGTTGTCCTTTGAGCAAATGTGATTGCTTTCCAAGTGTCTGCCACACTTCTAATGGCCCCAGGTCAAGCCCATCTTCTTTGCCATCTTAGGCATTCCTCTCAATGTAAAGAGTACTCTTCTTCCTGAGATAAAATGTGAAGTCAGAAATGCTTGAGAAGTCTTACATGATGAACACTTCTTCTTTATTTCCTCTTTCTCTCTTAAAACATTTCAGCCACACCTACAGTAGATGCCTAATGTTTCATGGCTCTGCTGCATGTTTTGTCAGGCATGAATTTGTTTGCATTGTCTCCCAGCAAAACAGCCTTTGGCAGAGATACATCCCAATTTAAATAGATTTTTAGACTCTAAAAGAACAAAAAGAAAGAGCAACTGAATAATAGAAAGAGTCACTACACCTTCAGCACTGTTAATGAAAATATTCTGCTTGTAGAATATTGACAAAAAGCAGTATGATTTACAGAGTTTCGTCTGTATATTATGATAGTAATTTATTTCTCTCTAAAACAACAAAGAAAAAAACATTTGGGAGCTTGCGTCATACTGGATGTTCATCTTCACTAATCAAAGATGTGTATAAGAGGGTTGATTAGCAGGTATGCTGTCCTCTGTTCACAGCTGTGCCAGGGGCCTACAGACACATTTGCAAGAACTGATTCCCCTCATGTCTGCAGGGTTTCTGGTTCAAGATGGACCAGACTTTTCATTGCTTTTATTTGTCTGGTCACAGTAATATCCAATACTCCTCTCTAGGGCTCCACATCTGAACCAATATGAAATAAATGACAAACAGAACAGAAATGTTAGATTAAAACTCTTGAGGACACAAAACCTAGTTTCTGAAAAGTATTTCAAGAGTCAGCTGCAGGACACAGCTGGCTGCAGAACATCTGCTGGAAAGTGCAGATAACTGGTTTTAGGCTGATTGAGGTTTGGGAGATTTTTGACCACAACTGGCATCAACAGCAAATTGTGCCTGGTGAACTCACAGAAGCACATTTTTGTCATGCTCTGACCCATTGTCTGGTTTATGATGGCAACAAGAAACTCACATCCAGGGCTAGACCCCATCTGAGTGGAAGTGAACAAAGGGACTCCCTCACTGTGAAGCATTCATCTGGCTGCATCAAACATAATGCCTCACATAAAGTTATGAGAGACATTTATTCCACTCTGCTCAGTACTAATGACATCCCAGAAGGCATACAGTCCAGTTTAGGTGCCACAATAGGCATCAAAATAAATCCCCCTTTTCCCATTTCAAGAGGAAAATTCAGATCTATATGTCTCAAGGGAGATAATTGCAGATGAGTGCATAACAGTTTTTAGTTCTCCTCGGTGTCAGGCAGTTTATGATGTACAGATCTCAGGCACTGCGGCACTGCAGAGCTCTCCACACAACAGCACCTTGGAGCTCTACTCCCTCCTCTTTTGATGGCAAGGGACTGAGCAAGGTCAACCCTGGTAGGCATAACTGAAAATACTTTTCAGAACACACAGAGAAAAAGCTGGCCCTGAGTGAGTCTTACATAGGTATTTGTTGTGCCCAGATATACTGATGTCCCAGGTCATGTTAGCCTGTGGCCGGGAGGAGATCCAGAAGATAGCAGATCATCTGGTATCCAGATGATCCAGAAGATACCAGAAAATGATCTGCTAGATCATGATCCCTAAAACTGGGCACAGCACTTTACCTGTGCTCTCAGTAGTCTAGATGTCAGAATATTTCTGACACCTAATATTCCAGTTGTTTTTCTCTAGAATATCCTGGGCAACTAAATGAATCATTCATTACCTTGTATTCAGAACCCATTTCACTATACAGTCCAGATTCTCTCTTGTATGAGCATTATTAGCTAGGGTTTTTTTTTACATTTTGCTTGATGTTATCCTTTCTTAAGTGTAATATTTTGTATAAAGTGCTTAACTGTATATTTTTGCTGTTACATTTCTCTGTACTTATACCAAACTGTCCCTTTAGTGTAGCAAAATCATGTTGGGAACTTACATGCTTGAGTTGCATGCCACTCTTACCAAGAAGAATATGGGACTAATCAGATATGATTTGTTCTGGATAAATTCTCACTGGATACTTTTATCACATCATCATTTTGCAGTTGCTATTTTATGAAGCACTTGAATTTTTTGCAGTAATTATCAAAGTATTGGAGGCATCTGAGACAGGTTGTCTGGTCTGTAATTCTTGGTACCTTTTAAATCTTCTCTGTGCTCCTAAATACACTTGTTAATATTTCAGAAATTCCTGTGGTTAGTTCTTTAATTATACCAGAGTAAACTTCCCCAGGACTTCCTGATCTGAGTATATGCCCTTTATTCAAAGGTTCCTCCATTTCTCTTCCCTGAGCTGCATTTCAATTCCCTTTCTAGTTCTAAGTGTGTTCAGCCTCTCATATCAAGTGTCTCCTACTTGCAAAGGTGGTGTTTCACACTTCAGCCCACTCTGTCATTTGTCCTTTGTTTAACATCCCCATGGAGTGAAAATCCTTTTCCCTTTTTCCTCATTTCTTTTTCTGATCCTTTTTTGTACTCTTTATACTTCAGTCCTTCTCTTTTACTTATCCTAGTAGTGTCTTTGCTCACTTCCTATATGATGGGTTTTTGTCAATAGAGAACACAACTTCTGACTCAGACCCTCTGATTTTCTCCAATGCTGTCCTCCTTGCCAGCAGGATAGGTTCCTATGAGACTTTTAACTAAGGATTTCTTCCAAACTGTCTGTTTTCTTAAGATTCTTTCTTCTTTTGGCTCCTCCCTTCAAAACTTTCCCTATCAATTGCCCAAAGTGAGGAAAGCTGCCATACGGGAGTCATTTGGTCTTGCTCTCTTCCTCCACAGACACGAGCTCAAATTGCTTTCTAGCAAGTTTCTCTTTATTAATCATATCTATCACATTTTATCTGGCCATGTCCCCCATAACTGCCTTAATACTTTGAAAGAAAGAGTTGTCCTAACATATTCCAGCAACTTGAGGAACTTTTTGTGCTGTGCTGTTAGGTTTTGTTTTGTTGGTTTTTAAATTTTCTGGCAGCAGATAATCTGGTTAGATAAAGTTAGATTACCACTACCTCATATCGTCAGGACACTCCCAGAAGTTCCTCAAAAATGTGACATCACCCTCCTCCTCATTCAGTAATCTTTAGCAGGGTTTTACTGTTCCTCTGTTTCCTCTCCAATCACTCTGTCTTTCCCTCTTTCTGGCCTTCTATACATTCCAAATATACCAGATAATACTCTTCCCTTTTTTACTGCCTCTACTTCCTACACTGATTATATTCTCTCTGCTAATATTGAAGTGCCACAATTTATTTCACTGAGCCTATGTGATGCTGATTAAACTGTAGCCTTTGTTGTGTCCCAAGACTTCTTGTTCTTCCTGTTTATTCTCCATACTCTTACCATTAGAGTGAAAACATCTCAGATGTTTGGCAGGTTGCCCTTACGTTATCCCTTTCGTTCTTCTATGGCTCTCCTGCAACTTCCCACTTCCACCAAAACAATGAGTTGTCAACCAGACCTCTACTTTTCTTACTCACCTGAGGTCTCTCCTGCCCACTCACTCAAACTCTGCTATCCTAGGAGCATTTTCACTCATTTTTCTCCAGTAATAAAATTCTCACATTCTGGAAAGAAATTGTTTTTTCACTGATTTAACAATGCTCCATAGGATAGAGGCTCTCCCTAAGGTCTTCCTAAAAAATGGTGCAGAAAGTTGTTAGCAGGAAAGGAGTCTTATTGGAAAAAGGTCCACAGTCCAATTTCAGATTTCTCAGTTCCAGAGAGGGGGTTGACAGCACTCATAGTTTAAACAAACCCTAGTTTTGTCGAAATACTAGCACATGGGCAAATACAAAGTCCCATGCTCTACATCAGGCTGATGTGCAAAATTAGGTCTGGGTAAAACCTTGGGAGAACTGTTTCTAATTCCCAACAGCATAATACACGAAGCAGTAATGTATATTAACTAAGACAGTGGTACTTTTTAAGGCAGCAGTCACCAAGCAATAGGCAGGTGATGAGTGTAGCAGGGACAATATGTTGATTCTCCTCCCTCACAATTATGAACAGCTGGAACATCCTCAGTTTACAATGGGTCTGACACTGCAAAGAAACAAGAACAAATATTTGGAAATCTAATCACATAATATAGCTGAATACTGACAAGAGGACTCTGCTCTAGGGGAATATACTCCTTTATAGCACATGGTTGCTATGTGAGAGAACAAATAACACGCTATTGATACCTGCTGTCCTGCTGCCCAGCCTCTGAATGACTGACAAGGCTGAAGTTCAGTCACTCAACTTCCTCAAAGCTTCAGATGTACTTCTGAAGCAAAGATAAGAGTTTGTGAAGGAAGAGGTTTCATACAATGTGATCAGCTCAAATAATATTTTAGGTTAAACAGTGAGTTGTTAAAAATCAACATGCTTATTTTATAAATGCAGTAAACAGACCAACCTCTCATCTACATGGAGATAACAAGCAGGAAGACTGCATCTGCTCTTGATGGGGAATTTCCAGATTTTCTCCCCACAAAAAAAAAAATGTCAGAAACACACCCCTCTGACAAGTAAGAGGGAGTCTCTGGTCCAAAAAGGAGCTTACTTATGAAAGGGCTTGAGTCCCATGCCGATTTTTTCATTCATGTACTCAGAATTTGTTCCAATGCATATCTACACTTCAAAGATGAGTCAGTGATTTTCTTGTGCTTGAGCAGCACAGCCAGTGTGATGGATGAATTGTATAACGTCTGTTGATAAGTATCACACCATCAGCCAGACCAACTTCAGCTGTCTTCTGTCCCTCGTTGCCTACTCCCACTATTTCATAGAGTCTGCTCCCTCTTCTGGCCAGCAACATAATAAAAGAAATAATTTCCCCTTCTGAAATGTGATTTTGAGCATGGGGAGTTGAGAAATGGAAAAGAAACTTCATATTACTTTGGCAGGACAAAGAGATCTGAGCTGTGTATCCACTGTATTTCCATATTTGGATTTCTCTGTAACAAAGGCTTGCAGTATTTGTAGCAAAAAAGCTGAAATAATAATTACAGGTATTTTTTGTTACATTTTCAATTTACTGGGTATCTCTTGGGGGGAGGGCCTGAGAGAGGACGGGAAGTGCAAGGAAAGAAATACCATTGCTCAGCTTTGCTGTATCTACTCACTTCTCCCTCTCAGCACGATATTGCTCCTTTTCAGATTTGTGCAAAAGAATACTGCAGACCTAAAAAAGGAAGTGAGCAGAGATCCCATCTTTAGGAATAGCAGACTTACCAAAATAGGTTCAGATAATGTTATATTAGCTACAGCATGAAGAGCACATGCTCAAAAAGGCCAGTGTTTTCTCTGCTTCAGTAAGCAATGTCTAAAAGGTGCGCCTCCAAAGCAGATACTGCAGTTTCTAACTATCTTTGCCTTTTTTCTGGTTCTCCACTCCTCTTGGAGCTAACTGACCACAGGCATTTGGGACAAAGGGCTTTCAAACATTTTTGGCCATTAAAGACGTCACCAAAAATTCAGCTAAGGTAGAAGAAGGTAAAAACTGCGCTACACTGTACACCCAGGAGAGAAAAACGTTGCCTCTTTAACCACTTCCTTTGATGGAAGTTTTCTTAGGCCTCCCACAGTTGAACTTTGCCTGATGAAGCTCCCCAAAGCCGTGTCTGAGGTGGAGCAGAAAGGACAGCTCAGTGACAGCACAGCTTGCCACCACGCCTGTGATGAATGGGCTTGCAACAGAAGCGATATTGGTTTTTACATGGAAAGGAAATTGCATTGAAACTCTCAGTGTAAGGTTGTAGCCAAAGCATTGTCTGTACACACAATAATTCATTTGCTCAATAGACAGCAAAATAAAGAGATGATTCATTCAGCCTTCTCTGGCTGACAATTTCGTAAAATTTCAGATTTTACATCATATTCATTTCCAGTTGACAATATCTTGCATATCTAGATTACCTTTCCTCAGAGAGTATATTGTAGCTTGTTGGACATCATTTGCCCATTCTTTCCCTCATAAAGAGAGCAGAGTCTTGATCCACAGCAGAAGACTGAATTGGTGTGGTCAGAACAGCAAACTTCACACCAATCAGAACTGCACATGGCGAACCTGGCTTAAGAACCAAAGCCCTTTTTAAACTATAACTTCTAAAACTACTATTAGTAATGAACTTGAAACACTATTAAGCACTGGAAAGCAGTATTCCTCTGGCAGTTGTACCAACTCTAAGGCTGGAGTCTTCTACAGGTCTCTGAGCTGCTGCTATTCAAACACTCGGGCCCGATTCTGCACTCCTTTGTTCAAGCACCAGTCCAAGGGAGTGAAAGCTGGTCAGAGAAAAACGTGTGGGATCAGATCTTGTGATATGGCAAAAAAATTCCACTTTCCATGAAAGGAACCTTGTTTTCAAACACATTCCACAAGGTGAGCAGCTCTTTCAGCCCTTCTGCATATAAGATGAGGCTTTTATTTTTTTCCTGAGAGTGGGGCTCACAGCCCCCAAGCTGCCTGTACCACCCCTGCAGGCATCACTGAGAGAGGATCCTTCTCTTACTGAAACAGCTACTCATTGAATAGTTCTTCATTATCTAAGAGATAGCCAGGAAATATTTAATAAATATATTACCCATTGCATCAAAATAAATATCATTTATAAAACATTCATTGTCTTTTGCTCATCATCATCATACAGTGTATATTAATGTCCCCAGTACAGATGAGATTTACAAACGTTTGCCTGAATTTTTCCCCTTAATGCATTCTCCCACTTACAATAATCATTGCATAAAATGCATAAAAACACAATGCAGCTTTATGCCACTGGCATATACCAAAGACGAAACTAAAGATCTTGTGAGAGTACAAAAAGTCTTCAGACAGGAGGAATGGCTTTAGGTGCGCCTTCAAGTGGCACTTGATCCAACTCAACTCTGCAGCATTTTAGAATTAGAGCCAATATTTACTTCAGAACTCAGAATTACTTAATCAAATAATAGAACATATAAAAGCAAGCTGACTTTTTGGAAAAAAAAATGTTTAATAATACAATTATAGTTGTAGTATCGTCCAGTAAAGGTGTATTGTAAAAATGTTCTGAATATTAATTTACCTCAGATAACTTTAGAGTTGTAAATACTTGCATTATATTGAGGTAGACAGTAAAAAAAATTATTTTCTCCATTATTAGCACAGAATTAAAATCTTGTAATAATATCTTAAGGAAATGATAATGTTAAGTAAGGATGAAATATCTGATTAATGCTTAATTCTGTACAACTCAAATATAAACTTTTAAAAATATTAGAAAATTATAACATTTCGAGTGCATATCATGTTTTGTACATTAAAAAAAAAGAAATGCATGTTGTTCATCTCCATTTTGCACTTTTCAGTCTGTTTAAATAAACAAATATTTACAACTTTTACATGAACAACAGTGCATCCAAAGCAAAATGTGCATTTTAAATTACTGCTCCTGGTCGAGTCTTTTTATTAGCATTTTATATTATTATTCTCTTCTCTTTTTTATCGTTTTCCACAAGTTTGTAGCTCTGCAATACCAGATAAGCCAACAATTCTAGAAATCGGTGGGGAAAAGCCTGAAACTACGAACATAATAATTACATTAAGAAAGGGCTAGGCATAGCTTCGAAGTGCACTTTCCTCAGGTGAAGCCACAGCTGAGACCAAAGGTGGGAAAGAACCAGAAATCTTACATAAAACGCCTTTTCCAGCACAACATTTGCATATAATACTGCTGCAAATTGCGAGGGCCGCCGAGACACAGCTACTCAGAGACCTGGCAATGGCATCCTCGCACTCTTCGTGGGACCCGAAGCAGTTTCCTTTCCAGTCCACCCCGTCGTGCTTTCTGTAACACTTCGCTCTTCACAGTTTGCTGTCTTAAAATAAAACCTAGCTGATAATTACAATCTTAAGCAACTCTCTGTTGTTTTTCTTTTCTCTTTTTTTTTTTCCCCTTGGGGGGAGAGAGGGAAGGGGGGGGCATAGGCTATTTCTGGCTGGTAAGCTTGCAGGAATGTGAAAGAGAGAGGGCAGAAATGAAACAGCCCTCTTCAGAGCAACTTCAGAGAGAGGGATCAGTCTGCTCTCTCTCCCTCCCCCGACTCTTTTTGTACTTGGTAAATTGCCTTCACCTTTGGAAGGAGGAGGATAGATCGCCAGATAAACCCCGGGGGAGGAGAGGGGAGCGGGGAAGGGACCGGGCGGGGGCCTCGCCGCCTGCCCGGCCCGCTCGCCCTTCCCCGCCGGCAGCCGCGGGCCGACGCTGCCGCAGCCCCCGCCGCCACCGCGGGCAGCGCGGCGGAGCCCCGGCGCCGGGCCGCCGTCCGCCGTGCCCTCCGCCCCGGCCGCGGGACGGGGGCCCCGCTCGCCGCTGCCGCCGCACCTCGCCAGACGCAGACCCGGCCGCCGCCGAGGGGCGTCCCGCCCGCTACCTGCAGCCGCAGGACTCCACCACCATGTCCTCGTACTGCTTGTACACCACGTTGTTGCCCGCGTCGATGTACAGGATGCTGATGGGGGTCAGCTTGGTGGGGACGCAGCAGCTGGGCGGCGTGGAGCCGGGGTCCATGGAGTTCATGAGGGTCTGGATGATGGCGTGGTTTGTGGGCTCCAGGTGGGAGCGCAGCGGGAAGTCGCAGACGCCCTCGCAGTGGTGGGCCTCGTATTCCAGCGGGGCGATGATCCAGTCGTCCCAGCCCAGCTCCTTGAAGTTGACGTGCAGCGGCTTCTTGCTGCAGCGCAGCCGGGCCTTCTTGCCGTGCCGCTTGCCGTGCCGGCTGGCGAAGGCGGTGCGGCGCTGGCGCCGGGCCGGCGGGCGGCGAGCGGCGGGTGGCGGGGGCGCGCCCAGCTCGGCGCGCAGCTCCCCGAGGAGGCTCCGCCGCCGCGCGCGGGTGAAGACCACCAGCAGCGCGCGCTCCTGCGGCGGCCGCGGCCGGCGCGCGAAGCCCAGGCCCCGCAGGTCGAGCCAGCGCCGCGGGCCGCGCTCCGCCGAGGCCCGCAGCTCCAGGCACAGCCGCTTCCCGGGCCGCTGCTCCCGCAGGCCCTGCTGCACGTCGAACACCTCCCAGCCGGCGGACGGGGCCGGGTCCAGGGCGCGGGAGTCCAGCGGTCGCGGCGAGAGGCAGGCGGAGAGCTGCACGTGCAGCGGGGCGGCGGGCGGCGGGCGGCCCCGCGGGGCCCGGCGGAACAGCCGCAGCTCGGCCCCCACGAGCTCCTCCGTCTCCGAGAGGGTCGACACATCAAACACATACTGCTGCCGCCTCAAGGGAGCGGGCGAGAGATCGTCTGCGAGATAAAAATAATTACAGTCAGTTGGGCTCGGGGGGATCTGCCGAGAGGTCTCTGAGGCGGGAAAGGGAGGGAGCACCGCCGGCTTGCCCGGCCGGGGCCGCTCCGGCCTGCCTGCCTCACCCCCCACCCCCTGCCGGACCGGGACCGGGGGAGGGCGGGGAGAGGAGAAAGAAGGAGAAGGGAATAATATGGAAAGGAAAGGGAAGAATGTGGAAAGGAAAGGAAGTATGGAAGAACCCGCACCAGACAGGAGACGGCTCTCCAGCACTAGAGGCAGACTCTGCCCCACGCACATCCTCTGCCTATCAGTCCCATATACACGTGCTCCTCTGAGGAAAACCTGGACTTCTTTTTTGACACATCCGTGTAGAAAGTGCAGCGCAGAAAGCAAACCAGATTCCCCTGAGCTGCTTTCCAATAAAATGTTTACAACCCAGCAAATACAAGAATTCCCAAAGGCCCTGTGTTTCCCCAGAAGCTAGTAAAGCTTGTGTAGATTTCTATAGTAAAAGTGTCACTGGAGCCTCTGTTCAGCAGCCCCTCGCCGCTTTTCCAAAATCAGCCCGCCCCAGGGGTAGAAACAGAGACTAAAGAAATATACACCCGCCTGTTATTTTTCGATATCAAAGGTCATTGCGATCCCTAATCAGTATGTTTCACAACCTCGGCTCTATCTGACAGGTCTCTGGGAACCTCCTGCGGGGCAAGAGAGACAAGGGGATGATTTATGCAAACCAAAAACCTTCAGACGCGACACGGCGATGTAAAAAATCAATGCGGATTAACGTGCAGTTAATCAGTGCGGATTAGCACACTCGACAGTGGCCCTGCGTCGCCGCGTGTTCCCCTGGACGTCAGCAGGGAGATGGAGCGTGGAGTGCAGCAGGGACAGCGGGAATTTCTGGGAAAAAGACCTGCCCCGCAGCCACGCCAGGGGATCCCCCTGCGGAGCCCGGCTGCCTGCCGAGCGCGTCCCCCTCGTTCCGCAGGGAGCCGCCGTGGGAGGCCCCGCCGCCCGCCCGGACCGCGCCGCGCACCCAGGCGGCACCTCCGGCTGCGGAGCCGGGCCCCGCACACCTGCCCGGCTCCCGGAGCACGGCCGCGGTCCTCGCCGGGCCCCGCACACCTGCCCGGCTCCCGGAGCACGGCCGCGGTCCCCGCCGGGCCCCCGCACACCTGCCCGGCTCCCGGAGCACGGCCGCGGTCCCCGCCTCGCCCCGCACACCTGCCCGGCTCCCGGAGCACGGCCGCGGTCCCCGCCTCGCCCGGCACCGAGGCACGAGGAGTCAGCAAGGAGAGGGAGTTCCCGAGCCGGGGCTTCTCCGCCTCCCCGGGGCTGAGCGCCGGCGGGAGCCATGCGGAATCCGTCAGGCCTTTCAGGCATCCCGGAAAATTTGAACCCAGGCCTTTCGCGTCCCTGCCTCCGCCTCCCACTTCAGGCTTGTCTGTTTCCTCGCGGCGGGGTTACTCCTTCCCAGCGAGGGGCGAGAGGCAGCCTGGTCGTGCATCCCGCTCAGGGAGTGCGGGAGGAGACTGAAAAAAACACGAGCAGAGCCCGAAAAATGTCGTCACAGTCCAGGTGACGACAACAGCTGCTTTATTGAGCTGTGAAAATAAAAGTGAAACCCGTCGGGAGCTGCCTAGAGGTGCTGGACAGTTTCATCAGCACTGCAAGTACAGACCAGGATTCGGTCCATGAGTCTCCTGTGGGTTTTGGGGGAGCGTGGGGGTAGTTCTGCCCTTCACAGGCGCGGGCCGTGGGCTGAGGTGCACGTGGTTGCAGGAGGAGGGTCCAACAGCTCAGGAGATCTCTGGTATCAGTGCCTCCTCCTTCAAGGGTGTCCTGGGAGCTTCAGAGAAAAGCGGATAAGCCCTCGGGTAAGAAGGCGCAGGTCCTCCTCCTTCTTCTCCTCTTTCTCGTCGTCTTGGTGGGGTTTTTTGGGTTTTCTTGTTTTTGTTTTTTGGGGTTTTTTTTTCTGCATCCAGCATCTGTCAGATACCCGGGCACCCGACAGGGCGCAGACCGATCTCCTGGCCCTGCCGAAATGCGTCGGACCTTCGTTCAAGGGTTCCAGCGACCGTCGAGGAAACTAGACCAGCATCTTCCTCTGCGGCTATCCCCAGCATCGGGATGTGGGCAGAGCCGGGCCTGGGCACGGATTGCTTTTTAATCGCTCTCGTTGCTTAGGGGATGGAGAGGCGGGTGTCGCGCTTTGTTTCAGAGAGAGATGCTCGCTCTCTTTGATACTCCCAGTCGCCATGGGATGGGGGTGAGGAGAGTGCTGCTGTCCCTCCGGAGCAGACAGCCCCACATACATTCCTCCTTGTCCTGTTCTTGACCAGCACCACGGTCCTGGGGTCCCGCATATCTCTGCCGCGGTGCAGGAGCAAGGCAGCACTGCCCGGCAGTCTTGGCTTTCAGGGAAAGGGCAGCCCTTTCCCGAGGGATGAGGGGACAGGAAGGTGACAGCGCCTCTCCCCTTCCCGAGGAACCGTCACACAGGTGGCCTGTCGCGGCGCAGGAAATAATCCCATTCGGGGGTAGCATTCAGGCATGCAGCTTAGACGGGAGGGAAGCAGCGAGAGGCTGAATTCCCCACATGCTCCCGCTGCTGAAAATGGGCTCTAAAGGGTTTGCAGACCTTTGTCACCCGGCGGTGCGGGAGGAAACCATCTCCAGCACTGTGGGTGCCAAAAGGCTTGCTCAGGTGTGCTCCCCAAGCAGCATCTTTTGAGACTCCGGTTTGGCGAGGCTTTGGGGCATTGCACGGCTGGTCCGGGTTGCTCGGTGGCATGGCACGCTGGCGACCCGGCCGGTTTGCAGAGAAATGTGCCCCCGGTCAAGCGGATCTGAGACGGCTTTCAGCAGCACCGAAACTCTGTGCTGGAAAAGTCCCACTGGCTCAGGCAGCTGCCGGCTCCCGTGCCTCTCTCGGGAGGGCAGGGAAAGGGGCAGGGCTGCCGGTTGTTTCAAATAAGCAGCTTTGGATCCGATCAGATAAACGCTATTTATTCACTCTTGTAACCTAATAATTCCAGATGAATACATAATCCTAAACCAGTACTGGCTCGCTCCCAGCGCAGTCGAGAGGGTGGGAAAAGCAGCGGAGGGCGGGGAGGGAAAGCGGGACCTCTGCAACCTCCACAAAACGGGGAGAGACGGGTCTAGGTTGGGGACCCTTTGTTCCAGCGACGCTGCTGCCTTCCCAGCACACAAAGAGCGGCAGCAGAGACGGCGTGGGGATACCCCGACTGTCCCTCTCTCTCCCCGTGAGCAGTGCACAACGGATAGGGGCTTGTCCTCTTCAGTTTTCCTTTAAACCCAAGGAGCGAATGGGGTAAACCCGGGGTTTCTAACAGCCAGCTCGAGATCTGCCTTTTTCTCAGGCCAGCTGAAGCTGTCCTTACAGATATTCCCGTTACCGAAATACTTGGTGCGAGCAGCAAAGTCATCCCAGCTGGGCTGGGGAAAGCCACATGGCAAAAAATGCACCGAGGAGGTGTGTTTATATTTGTAACGTTAATGTAGATAAATGTTAGCTCCGCCGTAAGTATTTGTTCTATTTCGACTCTCCATAGTTTATTCTTTTTTTTCGGGCGAAAATAAAATACTAGAAGCAGGGAGGGACAGAAGGAGGGAGTAGGTCTATCTGAAATTTAAGAATGTGTCAGTGGCGGATGGGAGAGAGCAGCCCCACTCCGTTCTGCCCCTCGCGAGGCGCTCGGGCAGCGGCGTGCCCAGTGCTCCCGCGGGCGGGTCGGGCCGGGCCGAGCCGGGCCGGGCCGGGGGCTGCGCCAGGCCCCCGCCCGCCTTCCCCCACGCTCTCCTTCGCCGTGCGGTGGCTGCGGTTTCAGCATCTCCGAAGCTGAATGAATGACTGGGTTGGGACGTTTCCCTCAATTCCCTGCGTGAAGCCTCTCCCGTTTCCCGGGTCGCTTTCTCGCCGCAGTCTGGGCTTTGAGGAGAGACGGGGGTTAACGAAGGCTACACAAAGTTTCCCTTTTCATGGCAGATCAGGTACTGGGCTCCCAGCCAATTCATCAGGGCTCAGATCTTAACTTTACATCGCTGCAAATTATACCCAAACCACATTCAAGAAGAATTTTCCCATTCCCAAATTCTCTTTCAAGCCATATTTAAACTCGCAAACCAAAAGCACATTTTCCGTTTAAAGACACTTTGCAGACACTCGCACAACAATAATCTGGAAATTAAAACATATATTGTCCCTAATTGCGAAGGTCTGCCCACACGTTGTCTGCGGAGTCGCAAGGCTGACAGGTATTTCTTTCGGAGTATTACCCAGGCTGTGGAAACAAGGGGCTGACTCTCCATGTGTGGTATTTCTCCGGGTTTCAATTCCACATCTCCCAGCGCCTGCCTCGCCGCGGTTTTTTATTACACCGAGTGATTAGATTTAAATGTATCGTTCGCTTCGCTATCGAGTAACCGAGAAAGACCACACCTTCCTCGGACGAATTCCCAATCCTGCCAAAAAACACTAACTAGTGGTTGGAGGGCTGTTTCTTTTTCTTTTCTTTTCTTTTCTTTTCTTTTCTTTTCTTTTCTTTTCTTTTCTTTTCTTTTCTTTTCTTTTCTTTTCTTTTCTTTTCTTTTCTTTTCTTTTCTTTTCTTTTCTTTTCTTTTCTTTTCTTTTCTTTTCTTTTCTTTTCTTTTCTTTTCTTTTCTTTTCCTCTCCTCGGAGCGGGGAGGCACCTGGCTGTGATATACCTTTGATCACCGCTGTACCGTACCAGCTCCGGGAAGGCTGCCTGCCCTTGCCCCACTCGCCACGAGCGACTCTCGGCCCTCGGGCATTGAGGGATCTCTGCAACACCCGCGGGACGCGTCCCGCAAGGCTCCGGGCCCTCGGCTGTCGGCATCGTCCCAGGAGATGCGCCAAGGCGGACGGGAGCTTCCTTGCGGGGTTTCTACCTGCTGTAACAGACCTTAACCCAATATCTTTCCCTTTCCCCATTTGCGATGCTTACAGTACCCGAAATACTTCGACGGAGGAGAAATAATTCCTCCGAAATTATTCGTATTGAGAAAATCGGCCTGAATATTCCCAGCGCTTGGAGCTAAGAAATGAAGCGAAAATATTACAGAGCGATAAATGTGGAAGCGCTAAGATACAGCAGCAAAGCATACAGATCTGGCCATAACTAGCAAAGACTGAATCATCCCCTTTCACTCATAAATCAGACTTCAGGCACGAGAGGACTTCTACTCTCAGTTTCAGCCTGCCCTGAAATCGCAAGGAAAGGAGGGTTTTCTCCGATCGACCGTTTTGGGGTTTTTTTCTACTGTGAAGGGAGGAGGTAAATGAGGAGGGCGAGGCACCCCGCTGCCGTGCACAGCACCGAGTGGCCCTGGCCTGCGCCGGCTTTTCTCCCCGCGGGCCACTCGGCTGCCGGTTGGGGCCAGCCCAGCTGCGGCACAGCATCTCCCCGCGGGCGGCGGAAACTCCACAGCTCCGAGGCGGAGACCTCGGACCTCCGTCCCCCACGTGTCCCCCCCTCAAAAAAAAAAAAGAAGAAAAAAAAAAAAAAAAAAAAACCACCACCAAACTCAAAAATTGCAACCTCTTAGCAAGCCCCGCAGGAGGGTTTCTGGATTAAAAAATCAAATAATAATAACGAAAAAAATCAGGACCAGGTCCGAAATGAGCCACCGGAATAGTTTGATATGCGTTAATTACTCGTCCTGTAAGCAGAGCGGCTCCGCGGCAGCGCGCCGCCCCGCCGAGCTGCCTGATCTGCGGAGCTCCCGGCGCCGCTTCCCGGACCGCCCTCCCGTGCGCGAGCCCTCGCGCCTTCTCCAGGGACAACAAACAAACGAAAGATAAACTAAAAAATACTCCCCCCGCCGACAGCCCCTATTTTCACTGGGAAGCGGCGAGAGGCGCAGCCGCCGAGGGGACGCTGCACTCCGCTCCGCCCGCGCCCCGGCCCCGCGCTCCGCTCCCTGCCGCAGCTCCCGCAGCTCGGGGGGCACAGCACCGACCCCCGAAACAGCTGCCGGCAGCGCGGAGCCGCCGCCGCGCCCCGCCCGCCCCCGCGCCACCGGCTCCGCGCGCGCGGAGGCCCCGCCGGGCCGGGCCGGGCCGGGCTGAGCCGGGCTGAGCCGGACCGCTCGCTCCTTTCCCGGGTGCACGGCGGGGATGAGGAGCGGCAGCTCGCTGCCGCGCTCCGACCGTCTGGTCTGCATTAGTGTTTTTATAAGGGGCTCAAACAAATCGAATACAAGGTCACCAAATAATTAACAGTTGTGAATTCCCTCCTTTCCCATTAAAATACTTCCCTGTTTATATTTCATTTTTCTTCTGCCAACGACAACACTGCTTGGGCAAAGGCGCTGCACAGCTTACACTACATTGCAGCTTTCGGTCCACCCAGAAACCCGCGGTTTTGCATAAATATGTTGTACTAGATGAACTTCAAGTGAGATTTACATTCTTTTCTTCTGCCACATGCACAGCCGAGCCATTTTCAGTTTCTGCACACGGGATCCCCCTTTCGTCCTAGCCGTCTATTCACCACGCTCACAACCCTCATGGCAAGAGCGAAATAACGATGTTCGGATCCCTGCCCATCCGAATCAGCTGCCTTCCAACTGGAACGCGAAACCGCATAAAGAAAACGGGGAGGGAAAAAGGAGACGTTCTTGACCTATTTCAATGTCCCCGTCCCTTAGGCACGGACCGCAGCATTTCGTACGCGGGAGCCCTGCCTTGGTGCCGGTGCTGCGGGCTCTGCAGACACAAAAGGGTGAGGCGAGGGGCACTCGCAGCAGCCGGCCCTCGTGGCAATCCCTTCCCACGGAGATCCTTTCGAAAATCGTGCTCCTTCGCACTCCAGCTATTTCTTTTTTGTTTTCGATTTGTTCCTAGTCATGCCGCGTTTCTTGCTAGCTGTGGGATTGCTTGTTTATAACTCCCTTCTCTAGCTCCCTCCCGCTCTCTCTTTTTTTTTTTTTTTTCTTCCCCTG